>NC_088647.1:20388087-20715587 GCF_964019385.1 Sycon ciliatum
GTCCCAGAGGACCACGAGCATTTCCAGTCAAATGACCTTGGATAAGGAGTCCACCTGAACACAGGAGTCACGTTTTGAAGGCCTGTAAGTGGCCGTCTGTCTCAGACAGGCTTCATTGTATTACACATGAAGATAAAAGCATTTCCAAGGGCTGGACCGAACCTTCATATGGAACATGAGGCGTTTGCGCTTGCGCATCACCAGCGTCACGGAGAAAGTAGCGACCATTGTCAACCCAGCAAGCTGCAGCGATATGCCCACGCCCCGGTAGTAGAAGTACCTGCATGCCAATATAGTGCACATGTACATACGTCATGAAAGCATGAACACGCACGCAGCAGAAGCAGCAGCCGGCGGAAGCAAACACACTAGAGAAAGCCAATTGGCATCCAGCACCGGCAGAAGCAGTTTTTGATTGGTCTGGCCATATACCCCAACCTTTCATACAGTTTGTGTATGATATGGAGCCGAGGGTATACACATGACTTTCATACAGTTTGTGTATGATATGGAGGGTATACACATGACTTTCATACAGTTTGTGTATGATATGGAGGGTATACACATGACTTTCATACAGTTTGTGGATGATATGGAGCCGAGGGTATACACATGACTTTCATACAGTTTGTGTATGACATGGAGCCGAGGGTATACACATGACTTTCATACAGTTTGTGTATGATATGGAGGGTATACACATGACTTTCATACAGTTTGTGTATGATATGGAGCCGAGGGTATACACATGACTTTCATACAGTTTGTGTATGATATGGAGCCGAGGGTATACACATGACTTTCATACAGTTTGTGTATGACATGGAGCCGAGGGTATACACATGACTTTCATACAGTTTGTGTATGATACGGAGCCGAGGGTATACACATGACTTTCATACAGTTTGTGTATGATATGGAGGGTATACACATGACTTTCATACAGTTTGTGTATGATATGGAGCCGAGGGTATACACATGACTTTCATACAGTTTGTGTATGACATGGAGCCGAGGGTATACACATGACTTTCATACAGTTTGTGTATGATATGGAGGGTATACACATGACTTTCATACAGTTTGTGTATGATATGGAGCCGAGGGTATACACATGACTTTCCTACAGTTTGTGTATGATATGGAGCCGAGGATATACACATGACTTTCATACCGTTTGTGTATGATATGGAGCCGAGGGTATACAGATGACTTTCATACAGTTTGTGTATGATATGGAGCCGAGGGTATACACATGACTTTCATACAGTTTGTGTATGATATGGAGCCGAGGGTATACACATGACTTTCATACAGTTTGTGTATGATATGGAGGGTATACACATGACTTTCATACAGTTTGTGTATGATATGGAGGGTATACACATGACTTTCATACAGTTTGTGTATGATATGGAGGGTATACACATGACTTTCATACAGTTTGTGTATGATATGGAGGGTATACACATGACTTTCATACAGTGTGTGTATGATATGGAGGGTACACACATGACTTTCATACAGTTTGTGTATGATATGGAGGGTATACACATGACTTTCATACAGTTTGTGTATGATATGGAGGGTATACACATGACTTTCATACAGTGTGTGTATGATATGGAGGGTACACACATGACTTTCATACAGTTTGTGTATGATATGGAGGGTATACACATGACTTTCATACAGTTTGTGTATGATATGGAGGGTACACACATGACTTTCATACAGTTTGTGTATGATATGGGGGGTATACACATGACTTTCATACAGTTTGTGTATGATATGGAGGGTATACACATGACTTTCATACAGTTTGTGTATGATATGGAGGGTATACACATGACTTTCATACAGTTTGTGTATGATATGGAGGGTACACACATGACTTTCATACAGTTTGTGTATGATATGGAGGGTATACACATGACTTTCATACAGTTTGTGTATGATATGGAGGGTATACACATGACCTCCTCAGCAGTAAACACATGTTGGTGGCCAAAAGTCCGGCAATGGCTTGACCAACCGGATCGGTTCCGCCAGGCCTGGCATCTCTCCATGCCTCAAAGTCTGGTAGAACGCATGAAGCACAACTATTCCCCTTTTTACCGTAAAATTTTCTTGACGCTGGGCAACTACCTTTTTCCAGATGCGCTGCACACTAGTGGGGTTGCAGCTGGCCAAGGTGTTTGGGTCATACAGTAGCCTACGCTATATGAATGTTTAAAACAATCATAACAGTGTAGGCTACTCCGTTATCATCGGACTCAAGCGCCTCGACCAGCAGCAAACCATCTCAATCGGAACTGCATACTTGTACCAGTGTTGCCACATCATTATAGCCAAATATCAGGAGGATGGAAAAAATAAAAATGCATCAGCCGGGGGCTTTGCCCCCGGACCCCTCCCCCCCCCCCCTCCCTTCAGGGTAACCCCAATACATACGCACACGCGCACTCGGAACTGTTAAGAAAACCTTTCACGGCTTTGCGTGAGACTCAGGCTGAGTTTTCTGTATTTCCCAGACAGCTGATGATTCGCTAAGCACCTAAGGAATGAGCTACGGAAACACTCGTGATGAGCAGTAAAAACCAAAATCTGGATCATTTTTCTTCTTCTTTTTTTCTGAATATCACAGAACCATCAGATGCTGTACAGCGGGGGCGGTGGCATATGGGATGGAAGTGGGGACTTCAAAACCAAGCACAAGGTCAAACTTGGACACTTCCATGGCTGTTGTCGGCAGGAGAAGGTCAATTGTCGGCAGCCTCATCATGACAGGCCTCAAAAATCAGCAGGCTACTGACATGTCGGCAGGTGTGGCAACCCAGTTGTACACACATCAAAAAATGCCCAAGCCTCATACTTCATTCATTAGTTCAGACCGTTTTATTTGAAGTATTCTCCAAAAGTAAATGGATAGTTATCAGGGGGGGGGGGCTCCAGGAGGGGTGGATGGGGTGAAAGGGAAGTGAAATGGGGTCAACTTACCGCCACTCAAAGTAGGACTTGGCCCAGGAGTTCACCGTGAAATAGAGGAGGTAGTTCAGAAAGCACACGCCGGTCAGCAGCCAAGCTTCAAAGTTGAATCGAAGGTACAGCACAGCACCAACGTACAGCTACCGGCAGGGAGAAAGAGGACATGCAGGCGACACACACAATGACAGTGATTGTTATTCCTAGCAAGATCACACCGGTAGCCTCCCACTGTGCCAGTCAAGCAAATAGCTGAACTCACAACCTCTAGGCCGGATGTGGAACACTCGTGCACTGCATGATGTTGGTCGGGGCCAACGTCTGGGGTACATTCAAAGTGGTTCCCGGCCAGCTGGCAAAACTCTGAATCAATACATGCCTGGTATCCATCTGATTCTATTTTACTGACTCAGTATCCGAGTTAAATATTTGTCATTATCGAGAGTCCATGATCAGGGATAGTGATGAGGATGGAGAAGAAAAGGAAGTTGCATGTAACTGTAAGCTAGAAACTTACCAATCCAACAAATAGAACAGGTACGTCCATAAGCTGCCGGATTTGCGAGGTCTGAAGTGGCACACACAGAGGCAGATACACTACTAGTATGTACATAAAGACAGCTACGATGTACTAGTATGTACACCAGAATTTGAACAATCGGTGTCATTAGTCTGCCCTTCGGAAAATGCCACATGCATACAAACACACACACACACACACACACACACACACACACACACGCGCGCGTGCGCGCGCGCGCGCGCGCGTGCGCAAACACACACGTACACACACACACACACACACACACACTACACACAGACATTTCAGAGTGACTGGATGCTGATACTTGTACATCTCTAATCAGATCACGTGATAAGGTGCATCAAGGTGCATCGATACAGGACAGTAAAGAATAACGTTAATTAAAATAATAACACAGGACGGGTCCTGTGTACTGCTTCAGCATAGAAAGCGTATGGTTGTGATTACATCATGCCAGTGATTACATCATGCCAGTGATTACATCATGCCAGTGATTACATCATGACAGTGATTACATCATGCCAGTGATTACATCATGACAGTGATTACATCATGCCAGTGATTACATCAGGATGGTTTTTTTGCTATTACTACGTAGTACATCATTCATCATTGTGATTGCACCATTCATCAAGCTTGTGATTGCATCACGAGTATGATTACATCATGCATGGCTGTGTGTTCTTTGAGCTTACTGTGGTCTTACCTGGTCATGCATGACAGGATTGATCTGCAAAAGACAAATAGGCAGCACAACAGCATACACACAAACACCATGGAATTTCCTAGGCAGTTTCTGACTTGCTTACAAATTTACAATGTTTACATGCTGATTTCTAACTTGCTGACACCTTTTAAATTTACAGCCGAATATTTCGACCAAAATGATCAAACCTCGATGGGGCAGGGTTGGTCCATAAAGGTTGCGTCCGTAAGCACAAAACTTGCGTACCGGGGGACACACGTATGGTAGGACAAACACTGACAGACAGACATCTGAACACATATACAGTCAACTTCGCGTATAACGACACTCGGCGGGGCATCAGGAAAGTGTCCGTATTCGCGAAGTGTCCTTATACCCGAAGTCTCGTTACATGTACATGTATTACAGGTGGATGGGACTTTGCTTTGGGCATGGAAATTCTGTCGTTATTCGAGTCGTGAATTGTCGTGATATCCACAGTCGTCGTTATTAGCAAAGTTGACTGTATGACATGTTGGCTACAAAGCATGAATACATGCATGCCCGACTGTATCAATGAGCGGAGCTAAAGGGAGCACACACATGTCGCACACTGTCACAGACACGCAACACCCGACAGCATCCACGGGTAGTGCAGATCACACGCAGGCACTACCCCCCCCCCCCCCCCCCCCCGATACATAATTATAGTAGTACCCAATGCTGTAGACAGCAAGCTGTTTCGGCCATAACGGCCTCATCAGTATAATTATAGTAGTTGGTATAGTATAAATATTGACACAGAATTGTAGGTCTATGACTTGGTCTAAAGGGCTACAGTCCATTCAGAAAAGGTTGAGCTCTGGCTCTGGAGAGCTCCCGTGTTTGGCGATTTTGTGTTTCACTGTGCAGTGCCGCACGATTCGAAACTTGAAAAGGGTCCAAAAAGGCACCTCAACTGGGGTTCAAACCGCAAATGTACTGTTATGCAAGTGGAGTAAACGGCCTGGATTTTCATGGTTTTTACCCAATTCAGTGCTTTGGGGACAAAGCAGAAAGCTGAAATCCTAGTCTTGTTATGGCTTGCTTTTTGGAGAAATACACTTCAAAAACACAATTGGAAGAGCATTCCATGGGGGATTGCCAAAAAAAGCAGACGAAAACTCAAAATTTGACCCGTTTATGGCCAAAAGCTAGGATATCAACCTTTTCTGAATGGACTGTAGTGTGCACTATTTTACTTCGGCTTGAAAATACAGTGCACCGTGACTGGGAAATAGAGAAGATTCAGATACTGCTTGGAAGCGGAATAGATTTTTTCCGGGTGCGAAACAGCCCTGCCCAGATCGGGTACCCGAGGCCTGATACGATAGTCGGGGTAACGATACATGGACGCAGCATGCAAACGGGGTTTAGGTCTTGTACTGACTCGTTTGGTGGGTCTGTCAAACTACAGTGCCGCTCAATGAAATCCAGTCGAGTTTCTCAAATACGCGCCGGGTGTTGCGCGCAGCCCTAGACCTGCGAACACCGGTCTGCGAGACGGTGCAAGGCGCAAACTTGAGTTCCGCGATGATGTCATTGAGCACTGTACTACAGTAGTACAGTATTGTACGAATCCACTAGGCGATGATGTCATTGAGCACTGTACTACAGTAGTACAGTATTGTACGAATCCACTAGGCGATGATGTCATTGAGCACTGTACTACAGTAGTACAGTATTGTACGAATCCACTAGGCGATGATGTCATTGAGCACTGTACTACAGTAGTAGTACTGTACGAATATCGAATCCACTAGGCGATGATGTCATTGAGCACTGTACTACAGTAGTACTGTACGAATCCACTCACCCCTAGGCCTACTGGTACTACTGCATGTACTACTGCCATGGCCCGCATGGGGTCAGATGTTAGATTTTATTGATCAGCTTCCGCTTGTGAATGCATAGAATGTTGTGATCTGGTTCATTTAGGCTGCAACCACACTAGGTACAAAATCACGTACAAACGGCATTACAGTAGAAATCGTCATGCCGACGCGTGCGAAATGCAAAATGCGCTTTGTAGGTTTTCAGCAACTGGCGCACCCCTGTAGAAAGCCACATTTGTCGTTTTCGTCGTTTTCGCGCTCCATCTCCTGTGTACAACTTTGTTTTTGTACCTGGTTGTCGTACATAGCATCAGCATCAGCATTGGTTTTGAATTTCCCGGTCTTTTCCAGCGCACGCTTTGGTACGACAACGTCACGTGCTGGTCGCGCGAAAACGTCATCTACATGTATGCAGACCGAAAAGTGTAGTGTGGTTGCTTACCGACTTGTACTGAGATATGCATGAAAATTTGTACTGTGATTTTTACGTAGTGTGGTTGCGGCCTTAGGCCCTCATCAGACTACGTACATAGAAAATCCAGTACAAAATCACATAAAACCTAAAAGGCAACATTTTTCCATGCCTGCATTCAGACTACACATTTTACATGCAATTTACAGGCAACCTTTGACCCTACGAAATTGCGCAAGGGGCCTGGGATGTGTGGAAGCATTGGACAGTCGTACCCGGGTACAAAGTTCGTACAACTGCCTGGTGAAAGTACGATAAATGCAGGAAAGTTGCCTTGTACAAGGGTTGGCACCCTGCCTGAAAGGATTGGGCAGCTTTTTAGGCTTCCCGCCAGATTCTTGTTGTTGTCTTGGAAACTTCTATGTAAATGTGACTTATAGGCTGTTTTGTACCTAGTCTGAAGAGGGCCTTACTGATTGCTGGTCCGTTTGCCATTCAAGAAAACGATTGTGAGTCACATGACCGTATGGTTTCTAACACATGGTTAGGCTGGATGTTTTTTTGTGTTTTTTTTACTCACGTGGCGAAATACATCAGTGATGTCCGGTAGGTCATCGTGCCCTTCGAAGAAGGAGTCGAAAAATGGTGGCGGCCTAGCGAACTCAACGATCACGCCCGTAACACCGGCAAATGCCACAAATACGTGTAGCAACTTGAGCGCGACTAGAGCCGATTTACGGAGCCGACCCGGCTCTAGCTCTCCGCCACAACACTTCACCATTGCGGACTGTTCTATCGTATTATTATGATAAAAGTATTGTATTGCAATCACAGTATCACTATCAGTTCATTGGGCTCGTCATCATCCTCTGTAGTCCTCCAGGTAGAAGGAATACCAGCAAGCCCGCTGAGACATGTAAGCAGCTCTGGACTGGAGCTCACGGCCCTGGAAGATCTGAGCTGAAGCGACAGTTGCACTAAGCAGCGGTAGTGGCTAACCTGATTACGAATACGGAATTAATAGCGTAACATTCTCTAAAAAAAGGAAAAAGAAGCAGGCCTAGCTTCGTCGAGCTAGCTAGCTCGTGTATGCGAGCTATCACGGCATGTGCACGTGGACATCTACATCAGTGATATGATATGCTAGCTATGCTAGATAGCTCGCATGCATATGCGCAAATGCAGCTAGCTCATGAGCTCAAATGGATCATGACAATCGATCGCCTGCATATGCACGAGCTCGAGGATCGATAGGAGGCCTGCGAACTCAACGATCATGTATGATGTAACACCGGCAAATGCCACAAATACATGTACATGTACGTATCTAATAATTATATTGACTGAGTACGAGGTCAATATAGGAAATAAAAGCCGAGTAAAAGACCGAGGCGAAGCCGAGGTCTTTTACGAGGTCTTTTATTTCATACTGACCAAGTACGAAGTCAATACAGTCGTCCCTCTCTAATCCGGCACTTGTTTATCCGGAACCCTTGCCAACCGGCGCACTTCTGATGAAACCGATTTTTTTCGTTCAATTCCTACATCTTAATCCGGCACTTGAATTCCGCCTCTGGCAGTGACTTTTTGAAACGAATCGCTCAAACTGCACGTAGTTTGATTTCATAATCCGGCAGTCCTAGGGTTCCCAGTAAAAAGGCAACGCCTGTTGGGAGTTCCCTAGTAAAATAATAAATTCTACTACTACTAGTCGTAAATCGACTGTGCGTGTGTGTGCAAGAGTACGTATACATGTGAACATGTTCTCTGTTTTACTTTATCACTGTGTATATTCCTGGAGAAAAGTTGAGAATATAAAGCCGTGCACCAAATACTGGGGTCGACACGGACAAACCCTGCGTTTTGACGTATGATACATGCATGTAATTGGGTAGGGCCGGGTCAAAGGGCAGGGTTTCTTAATCCAGCACCCTCGTTAATCCAGCAGAAAATGCCGTAGCAAAAGGTGCCGGATTAGAGAGGGACGACTGTATTAGATTTATCACGACAAACAGTCCGTATTTCAAATTCCAGAACGATAACCTCATGAATCCCGGTTTTATGATTGCACAATCGTTGCACCACCGAAAATGCTGCACTAGGCACCGTTCAACTGCGCAACCCTAACTTTGGCCTAAGCAGTCAAATACAGTCGTCCCTCTCTAATCCGGCACTTGTTTATCCGGAACCCTTGCCAACCGGCGCACTTTCTGACGAAACCGATTTTTTTCGTT
Organism: Sycon ciliatum; assembly: GCF_964019385.1. Taxonomy (NCBI): domain Eukaryota; kingdom Metazoa; phylum Porifera; class Calcarea; order Leucosolenida; family Sycettidae; genus Sycon; species Sycon ciliatum. Next base: position 20,396,822 of record NC_088647.1, read on the forward strand.
CAATTCCTACATCTTAATCCGGCACTTGAATTCCGCCTCCGGCAGTGACTTTTTGAAACGAATCGCTCAAACTGCACGTAGTTTGATTTCCTAATCCGGCAGTCGTAAAGGTGCACTCCTTGCCAGGCCAGGCTAGGCCAGTCTGGTCAGTGCCGCGCGCGCGGGGCCACTTCAGAGTTCAGTTCAGTTGACAATTGTACTCGACCTCGCGCGGGAGAGTTCAGTTCGGTTGGTTGTTAAGACCAGGGAGTAGTACAATACGTACTACTCCCTGGTTAGGACTTTTCCGAACCCTGACTCTATTTATACAAAGAGAAAGACCAAGGAACTACAAGTTACGCTATACTGTCCACTAACACTACCAGTTACTAAACAATCAGCTCATGCGATAACATTGCACGACACTGACCGACGGTACTGACGTTCTACAACTAACTATAACGTTCGACCTGCATGATGTCGACTGCTTGCGTGGCCTTCTCAAGAGGGTCAATGTTGTCCAGGAGACAACGGCTAAGCAGTCAACCATACTTTCTTATTTTAGCAAGGAGTAGTGTCCTGCCAATTTTCAGGTGTGTGTGTGTGCGTGTGTGTGCAAGAGTACATCTGAAAATGTTCTCTGTTTTACTTTATCACTAGCACTGTGTATATTCCTGGAGAACAGTTGAGAATATAAAGCCATGCACCAAATACTTGGGTCGACACGGAAAAACCCTGCGTTTTGACGTATGATACATGCATGCAATAGACCAATATCCCGAAAAGATTGTCTGGGTTCGTGAAACGGGGCACGCGGGCAAGCCAGCACGTGTGAAGTGCATCGTTTTGTATTCAGTTTGTGTGTGTCAGCTCATGGCGGAGGAGAGAGAGACTTTTGCTCGCCGAGCTGAAGCTAAAGGATTTGATGGAGTCCTGCCAGCAGCTAGTCAAAGGACTTTCGGTACCTTAGGCAGACCCTGACGGAGTTTGGAGGCCAGCAAGCTCTCGGTGAGGAGAGAAACATTCGCGTGGCGATGGACTCTCCGTAAAAAATGCAAGCTACATAGCGCCGACATACTGCAACAGGCTACGATTTCAGCTAACTAACTCGATCTGCCGCTTCACAAAGTTCAACTATTTACAAGTCCTGACTGTTGTAGTCTGAAGCTGGACTCTCATCGCCCACCTACAGGTAGCTTTTGGAGCTGATGGATTTCCCGACTTGGACTCCTTCCGCAAACTCTCGCAACATTTAGAAAAGCGATCCTGTCAGCTTTTCTAGTAGGGAGGTTCTGCTCTACGTTTTGGGAACGCGACGCAAAGAATCACGCGAACTTTCTTCGCGTTCCCGTAACGTAAAGAAATCCTGTTCTGCTCTACGTTTCACCTAGAGAAGTCACGTGGAATGTGCACTGGGAATTTCCCCTTCCATATTTGGCAGTTTTCTGCATGCAGTTGATCGATACCCAGCAAATCCGTACGCATTTTCTCTGCGTGTGCCACAACGTAGAGAACCCCATCTCCGCGTAGAAATCTGGAGCCAAAACACGCGAAGCCGCAGACTCTAACCCAAACACCTGCTCTCTACGTGATTTCTCTACGTTTCACGTATAGCAGAACCTCCCTATTATTGTGTTCACATGGCGCTACCTAACGACACCGCTATTCAGACACGTTGTCTACGTAGCTACGTAAGTTTCTACGTAAGATGCTCGGTACCTGGTCCTGGACCCCGGAGCTACTCCATGGCTCCTACCATCGCGCGGCCGGCTGGCCGCATGCGTGTGCATTGCAGACTTTTTGTTGTTGCCTTTTCGGATGTGCGTGCACGAGGAACTTCCTTCTTTGGAACTGCTTCTTGCATGAGCTGTTTCGGATATTTCGTCTCCTGGCCTGGCTTATTTCGTTTCGGCGCTGCTGAGACCTCCTTTCGCGGAATATTACTCAATGACAGGTGAGTTGACCAGTTCACTTTGATTCATTTGCTTGTGTTGACTCTTACATTTACGAAAAGTGTGCTGATTTTGGGCGGAATGAAATATATAATGGAAAAGCTGACAGGATCTCCTTTCTAAATTTAGCTTTTCCGCTGCCGAGGCCTCCTTTTACGGAATACTCAATGACAGGTGATCTCTGAGTTGACCAGTTTCCTTCGATTCATTTGCTTATGCTCACCCTTTCATTTACGGAAACGTGTGCTGATTTTATTCGGATTTAGATCCATTTTTATCTTTTTGCCCTTGCCTACAGTGTGCGAAGAACGCGAGTTCACCTTCTTGACGGTAAGGCTTATGTTAGATGTGTTGTCGAAATACTCATATTCATTGCACATTAGTACGTTACAAGTAAGGCACTGGTCAGTGGCATACTATCGTTGGCAGTTCCCAATCTGGAGGGAAAGGTTCAAGGACTCATTGACCGAGTTTGCCAAATAAATTCGCATATCAGGGAAAATCTCCATTGTGGAGAGGTTCAGTAACTTCTTTGCTACATACGAAACAAGCCAATGGGTGCAGTCTTGTCTCGTGAAAATCTCGTACTTGTATGATTGCATTTGTTTACTCGAGTCCGGGCAGTTTGATTTGTGAGTACCGCCGAGATTGCACTGCCCCAAATAAAGTTTCGTGCCGCCAAAGCAAGAATTACGATCTGCAATCTGTTTGTAGTACCTGTAGTACCTGCAAGAATGTGCAGTACATGTGTCGTACTTTCTCTGTTGCTGTTTCAGTTGCCGTCATGTTGCTAAAGAAAGGTTCAGTAGAGAGGTTCTGCAAAACGAAAATTCGAACGAAGTATCGCGACAGTCCTTGTGAAAATGTGTACGAATTTTTGCACGAACTTTGCGTTCTGCACATTTTCGTAGTTTGCGCGGGCCAAGTGCACGTACGCCATGACCCGATCTCACGAAATTTCCTACGACAGTTCATTTCGTGTTCCCTGCAAGTTTCGCTTCCAAAGTTGCGAAAGTTCGTGCGAAGTTTCGCACTTCATGATGTTTGTACGCATTTTCGTTTTGCAGAACCTCTCTAGTGACTCTTTTGTTTCATACGAGATGAGTCAATGAGTCGGTGTGGCTTAGAATCTTTCGCTGTAGAAGAAATCTATTCGTATGTCTATTGGAGAAATAATTGTATTCACTCGTTATAAAATAGGTTAAGACAAACTCACAGAATAAATACCATCGGTCCCTTGGTGTTCGTCGTCAAGAGGTTCGACTGGATATCATTCATGCTCACCAAAAGATGTGTAAGATTTTATTATCAAGGAGTGCCTTGTTTATCTCTCAGTATCAGTATCTCCAACCATAGCCTTGACCCTTTTATCCTCAGGATCAGTGTAGTTGTTGGAACGAGGTGTCGGACTCGGCAATGTATTTGTTTACATTTTAATACATGTTTATTGTTCCTCCTTTGCTGTGTTGTTTTAGAAAATCGCGGACTAACAGTTTGAAGTCATTGAACTACTTCCAAAGTTGTATTGACATCAACAGGATTACGATTTCAGTGCAATATGATGGTGGATGACGTTATCACGATAACCCATGATTATAAACCATTATAAACACAGAATCAACAAAAACATCTGCGACACGCACCTGGCGCATGGCTACATTTCTCAAATAAATCTGATCGAGGGTGGGGAAATCTGAAATATCTGAAAGGCAAGACAAATTTATGACAGAGTCATGAAATTCTGCAACAGCAACATGCACAGAATGAACTCCGTATAAAAAAGTATAACCACCACTACTCCAGTCCTTCCCCAGACGCGCAAAAAAAAGACCTCTCCCACTAATCCCGATATAACAGATTCTTGACTGATTTTTGCCGCGAAAGCGAAAAAATGTTCTCAAATTTGTGAACTGTCCTAAATTGGTTCTGAGAGATGGAAGCCGTTTTACATGGCCTACGTAGTTTTACTTTGCACCACCTCGTTTTATTTCACACCATGTATTCTTTACGGGACGCTCTTTCGGCAAATATATTTTTAGTGAAGTTTCGTAGAGGAGACGTATATCGAAAATGTTGTGAACGAAGCTGAAATTGGCATTTTTATGCACCTAATTTCAAGCCGGATTATCGCCAGAGCACGCAGCGTTTTCGGCCAGCACGAAGGCGGCAACATCTAGAGGTAAGCAATACCTATCACTTACAAGACAAATCTGACCTGTTCAGGACCTCGAAATACCTAAAATTCAGAACTTGCTGTGCTTGCTTGGCCCTATGTACATGTATGTTACATAGAGGATCACACACATTTGGCAAGTAGATCTACAATGCACACCATTATAATACCGTCTTCTAAGCTGTAGTCTTCACTGGTTTACAGTTTTGGATCTGTAGAGTAAAGCCTCGTTCACACTTCGCTTTGCGTAAGGGAAACACGTCACAACGGCCGTTTGCGACGAGAAAGTTGACTTGATCTTGAGTTGAGTTACTTGTTTGGTCCATCGCGCGACCTTCGCTTGTGCGCATTGCGTTCATGAAATGAAGTATGAATTAGTCTTGAATGTGCCAGTCCATTGCTCAGTTTTACCATGTTCTTGCCTAAGTCTGTTGTGAGTTATCTTGAATCCGTAGACATTTCGCCGTATTAGTACCATCCGTTCCATAAAAATGCTGGTTCTTGTAATGGCATGCACCATAAAGATATGGTGGGCAAATGATTACGGTCATAGAACAGATGTCATTTAATGACATCTGTTCTATGACCGTAATCATTTGCCCACCATATCTTCTACATTTAGTGAGATGTTGCCTAGGGCTGCTGCACTGTATGCATGCAGTTGTAGTTCCCACCGCCTTGATGCTGGCGGCATATTCAACATGACATGTATGCATTGTATGCACGCCTATGGATTCATCAGCGGCCGTTCTAAGCGGGATATATTCAGCGATATACCCCACTCGGTTCACATGGGTCACTTCGAGAATAAGGAAACTTTAAGCCTAGTTCGTATTCGACGTAACGCTGACGGTATGGAACGTAAGGGCCTGTTCGGACGGCCGGGGTGAGCTGTAAAATCTTGTACGATTCGTAAGACACAACATGTAGTTTGACACGACATGCAGCAGCTATTGCGATTTTCAAGAAGTGACACGAAATCTTATCTTCCTAAAATTTGAATCAGTTGTGCTAGCCATTCGGCGAGTTATCATGGGAAGCGTAGTGTTGACCGTGTTCGAAATGTTAAAAAAACCTAAGTGTACTGTTGTGCGCATCGGGAGGGGTCAGCGCACGACACATTACCTGTTCACACTAGAATGCAGTTGTTTTGTACGCTTGCGTCCTCGTCTACGGTCTGAAAAGTTGAACTGACCAACTCTTCCCCTTGCTTCCCAATCTGTAGGGTAGAACGGTTGCGTTCCCATTCCTGGTGTTCACATTGGACGCTGTCTGTCGGCGTCATAACTGTTCCGTCGGTTCCCGTCAATCCTTACGTCGCGTCCCGTTGCGCCCCGTCGAGTGTGAGCTAAGCGGCTTTCGTGTTGGTCACACTCTGTATTTAGGAAAGTACCATGCAAATGGATTATACCATTCGTACTCTGTGTATACCGAGTCCCCCACTTGTCCCGCGTCCTAACGCACTCTCGAAAGTAATCGCGGTATGCCCCTCATACTCATGGTATAATCCATACCTAATATATATAATCAGTATCATCTGCTGTTTGTTTTCCATTGCAGGTTAACGTCTCAATCAAGCATCGTCATCAAAACTTTGCACAGAAGAGTGTCAGCGGTGTCGGTCATCCTCTGGGATCCTCTTTCTGTTATTACTGAAGCTCAATTCCCAATACATGAACTGCTTTCCACGATGCGCAACATGCAACACCTGCGATGAGCTGCAACCGCGACAGATGATTCACAATCTGTTTTGCTTCTGCGACATCTAAGTGCTGGGCGTAGTACCCTCACGTGCACCCAGCCTAGTGAACTGCACTCCATTCGTGTACAACGCGCTTGGCAAGAGTTATGTTTTTGCCAACTTCTGGGACAGTGGCCCTACAACTGCTTGCGACAGTGCGCGTCTGCGCGACAGGCATTTCCTCGCTGCAAGTGTTACATCACAGAAAGTGATACATGTACATGTAATTGTGAATTGTAAATACTTTTCATCCAATTCAACTTTTAGTATGTGCTTCTCTTTGTTGAACAGCAATGGGTAACCAACTCTTCTCCTATCCGTTCATTCTCCTGCTCGTGTTTGTATGGTGGTTGTATACTGTATACCCATTGAATGATTAATGTACTGCAGTATCAGGTCTTGTCTGGTGATATATTCACGTCCAAATATGTTCAATTTTCACTTGAGCACACAAGGGTTGGAAGCTTAGAAACACTATACATCTATTCTTAAGGGTGTTCTCCATTGATATTTTGATTGATCTCACCTGTTCAAGACGTCCATGTCGACTTTGAGGCCGACTTTCGCATCGATGTCGGCTATTTTATAGCACTTAGAAAAATGATCCCTACCACCCGGGACGCATTCTATCGCGTTGTTTGCATTCTCCTGGCGGCAGGGCATTGCCAAACTGATTACCTTTCATATGAAATAATTCAAGGGATGTGGAAGAAGCCTTCACTGCTCGACCAGGCCGATAACCCTGTTTCATACATACCCCAAAACTAGACAAATTCGAATTTTCTCAAGCTTGAGAACGTTTCCCGGCAAAAAAACCCTCGAAATCTGTTATATCGGGATTGGTCGTTTGGGAAAGGACTGCTCACATGTTCCCCCGCAGAAGAACATGCATTATCATGCTAGTGCCATTTTCTGCAGGAAAAGGCTTGCACGTCAATGCGTATAATACGGTATTGATATGATCAAGAGTACATAACCCCAAGAGTGTGCAGCTATGGGGTCGGCGACGGCAGAACTTCACATCACGTGATGAACCCGTGCACTCTGTGCATGATAGATACTGCATGCTGGGTTGTACGCAGCCCAGCTTTGGGTACAACTCTCTTGTGCACATGTGCCGATGATGTGGTCACTTTGCACTGTTTGCCAGCATAACCTTTTGAACCATGTCACGTGATGTGAAGTTCTGCCGTCGCAGCACAGCATAGAAGTTGCACACTCTTATTTATTTTATTTATTTATTGCAGCATCTCATAGCACAGTGAGAACACCGGCCAATACAAAGAGAGAGGGTGTTACGGCTCTTGGGGTTATGTACTCTTGATATGATGTGAAGGCCATCATTTCAATAATGATATACATGTAGGCAAGAGTACATAACCCCGGGGTTATGTACTCTTGCCTACATGTAGGGCATTCCATTGATTGGTGACAGAAAAAAATAAAAGAAATTATAGCAATAAAAACTGCTTTATGGCAGTTTTCTAAAAAAAGTTATTGTGTTCTAGTCCATGGACCCCGTCTAAAAAGTAAGAAATTACCGAAATGTGATAGCTGAAAATTAAAATTTCACACAAAACCTCACAATAATCACACACAGAATTAAAAGCTACATGTAGAAGACCTTTTCCCCTCGTGATCCTCTTTCCTATGCATGCATGTTGCCAATTGTTGGTGCAGTACAAGTTAAAGTTGAAAGCAGCATTTCAAGTGTTGTGATTATTGTGAGGTTTTGGGTGAAATTTTAATTTTCAGCTATCACATTTCGGTAATTTCTTACTTTTTAGACGGGGTCCATGGACTAGAACACAATAACTTTTTTTAGAAAACTGCCATAAAGCAGTTTTTATTGCTATAATTACTACAGTGTATGCTGTGTTTCCGCACGCTCGTGTCGACATGTCACCTATTGTACATGTACCGGGTTGCGGAGGAGCTTGACGACCTCCGCTGACTCCAGGTTTCCGAAATACTGCCGTCGTCTTCGTTGATGTCGCTGGTGACATTCTCCCCTTGCAGGACGTGCGCATAGTTGTCGTCTCGGGGGTAAAGACTATGTTGTCTTTCGAAATAGTTCTTCATCACGCTCGCGCGAATGATGTTTCTCATCATTAACTCGTTCCGACGGTGTGACACGGCGATGGTCTTTGGCGGGGCACTGGCTTGGCGAAAACGATATCTTCTTGGACAATATAACACTGATCGGCTGCAGATGAGTACAGTCACTTCGTGGTTGGTCCTATAGGAGGGCAGCTGCCAGGAAAGAGGCAGAACTCATCGAAGACGAAGCGCTCGCAACAAACAATAGCACTCGAAATATCTCGTAAGATTTAGGGCCTATCGCTTTGAGCCACAGCGCTCACAGCCTTGCCTACTTCATCAAAGTGAGCTCTACATGTTCGTTGACCTCTTCACACTACACAGAAGAGCGAAACAAGGATTATGTCTTAGCATTTCAACTCCAACAGCAGACCATTACCAGTGCGAGAGAGAAAACTACAAACGGCTTTGCTTTCTGTCGCATCGTCTCTCTTGCATGCAACTAACGAGAAAACCGTGTACTTACCCTCGCATTCACACGCGAACTATCAAACACGTCCTGTGCCGCATGCTGATTAGGTAATGCCATGTATGCGTTGTACAGTGTACTCTCAGTTGACATGCCCCCTTTCGAACCCAGACAATCTTTTCGGGATTGGGGGGGGGGGGGGGGTAGGGCAGGATTTCTTAATCCAGCACCCTCGTTAATCCTGCAGAAAACGCCGTAGCAAAAGGTGCCGGATTAGAGAGGGACGACTGCAGTCAATATAGCCCTAAGGAGTGAAATATGCAGGAATATTTGACTGCTTAGGTATGGCAAAAATCTATGCGAGTCAATACTAAGGGATGGATAAATGTAAGTAAAAGTATAATAACCCCCGGCCGGTTATAATTATACTCTTGCATGTACATGTACCTGTACGTGTAGCAACAAATACTTGTGAGCGTTGTAGAGCCGATTTACCATGTTTACGGAGCCGACCCGGCTCTAGCTCTCCGCCACAACACTTCACCATTGCGGACTGTTCTATCGTATTATTAATAATATTATGATAAAAGTATTGACATGTATAATGGCAGCAGAGAGAAGTACAGTAGGACGCACCTACTACAGGAACCAGCAGGCAGTACCCTGAGGGCCTCTAAACAAGCATCATTTTCAGTAGCCAAATGTCCTCTTCATGCACATAATCATTCAAGCGGCAGCAGTAAATCAGATTTGCTAAATCCAGCAGAATGTCTTTTAGCACAAAGGGTGTCGGATTATAATGGGATTACGATACAATACTCACAGATTATCACAATGCAGCAGATTGCAATGTTCAGACTTTATTTGAAGGATTCTCCAAACTAACTGTTACTTGACCAAAGGCACGGGCGCCAGGCGGTCTTTCAAAGCAGGTTATAATGATATGGTTTGGTGACGTGACTTTTATTATTATTATTATTAAATTTTTGATAGGGCAATCCCCACAGGCCTAAGGCCTTCTTACAGGGTACCCTAAATGTGCCAATACAAGGTAACGGAAGCGAGAAACAGATGTGCAAAGGCGAATGTCAGCAGGTAGAGAGTTCCAACGATCTTAGCCTAGAAAACTAAGAGAAAAAAGACCATACCGATTTAAAGCAGCGTGACTGATATGATCGCTCTGAAACGACAGGACTGAGGTGGTCTCTGAAAGGCCTTGTCGGTCTTTCAAGACAGGTTCTAATGTACAATGTACATGTACATGTAAATGGATGCTTATCACTATTATCAAGAGTACATAACTGTGTAGTTATGTACTCTTGCTATTATTTTATGTTATCAGGGGAGTTTCTTGGAAGGATGGATGGGATGAAAGGGAAGCGAAACAGTGGCCAAGGGAAAAGACTTCGTAGAAACGCTGGCTCAAGAAAAACTACAGGTCTAACCCGCGGGGGGGGGGGGGGGCAGAATACATGACAACTGAACAAGTAGGAGCGCGCTTGACACAAAAACCAGGAATTCCAGCCGTAAGCAATGGGCTCAGTTTGTATTTTACTAGTCCCCCCCCCTCCCAATACCGTTTCTCTTTCAGTTACACCTCCCTTTCCTTCCTTTTTTTGACAACCGGCTATACAATTATGTGAAGAAGAGGTTGATGCGACTTCGGCGATAGTTAGGGGAGTGTGTGTTGCTCCCTACATGGGAGCTCGCGGTTTTCCTGCTGACTTGAATTCTCACTTGACTGACTCACGACTGCCATCCAGAGCACACGAGAAGTCCATCGAACCGTCCACTCGGCAAACCTGCAAGAAAGCACCACTCCCTGCTCAATACACAGTGTTTCAGGACCCCTCATCAGTTGAGCTTGAGTAGGCTGAGGAAGATTGTGCCTGAAGAACACCACTTAGGGACCATCGCAAAAGTTCGCAGAAGCCCCTGAAACGAAGAGCATACGTTTGGGGGGGGGGGGGGGGAGTCGGTGTCGAAAATCGCAAACCGGGCTTCAATTCAAAAAAAGTATTGACGACATGTAGGAGCTGATATAGATTAGCATGCTCAAAGGATACAACTGCATAGCTCTAGCTGTTCTCGTTCTTAGATCACCCACTGCAAGGTGATATCATCGTTGCATTTATATAAAGTGCTGTACATTGTTACACACTGATACAACACTGAATGCTTGTGTAGTATATTATAATAATTATTATGTGTGAGCATCCAAGTGAAATAATGAAGCCCATTATTGTGACTGTCGTTTCGTTTGAGGGGGGAGGGAGGGGGGTCAGGCCCGAAACTAACGGTCTTCGTTTCGGGGGCTTCTGCGAACTTTTGCGATGGTCCCTTATATAGTGCTCTCCAGGCACAAACATCACCAGGGATACAAACTTACAGAGACGCTCCGTTTCCAGTGCGACAAACACCTCGTGAACACCAGATAGCAGCGTGAGATTGTCGCTCATGGAGGTGCTGAACAAGCGTTGAGGACCGTTGGCCATTCACAACGTTCACGCTGCTATCTGGTGTTCACGAGGTGTTTGTCGCACTGGAAACAGGCACAATCTTCCTCAGCCGCAAGCTCAACTGATGAGGGGTGAATTCCCCGACACACTGTGTATTGAGCAGGGAGTGGTGCTTTCTTGCAGGTTTGCCGAGTGGACGGGTCGCGTCGATGGACTTCTCGTGTGCTTTGGATGGCAGTCGTGAGTCAGTCACGGTGAGAATTCAAGTCGGCAGGAAAACCGCCAGCTGCCATGTAGGGAGCAACACACACTTCCCCAAGGATATACCGGTACATGACAATTGTATACATTATTGTAAGCCCCTTTTAAGTTATATACTCTGCTAACTCCGGAGTATGGTCCGAGACTGGGCCCACGGGAGTCGTACAAACCCTTCATTTACGTTTGGCTTTTTACGACTCGCTGCATGGCCGATCCGAGACTCGTGTGATCATGGTGATCGTGAGAGCTAGAGCCTACAACAGTACAAGTAGTAGAGGATCTTGACCACATCGCATGATCGACAGGCGATAGATTGTAATGTAGGATTTGGAGGAGAGATATGCGCTTCCCGAATCCCTTCGCACAAATCATATCCCCAATTCATTTCGCCAGGAACTTAACAATTTCATTCATCTTGGGCACCCTGTAAGAAGACCTTAGGCTTATAGCTTATGGTCTGTTGTTGGGAATGCCCAAGTAAAATAATCTGTCCCTCCAGGAAATCGCGATTCCACGGATGCAACAAATTTCGCTATTTTGGCCCAAACCCGCGATTTTCAGCAAAATCCGCGATTTCCCGCGTTTTTTGTTGTTTTCTGCACTATATCTCACATGTTTCATGCACTTTTCACACAGTGCTTTCCATGATCCTGTACAGGTTATTTGCACAGTATGACTAGTACTACTCCGGAGTAGATACATGTATACGATGCAACAAATTTCGTGATTTGGCCCAAATCCGCAATTTTCCGCAAATAATTCCGCGAATTCCTGGCAAGTTCTGCATCATTCCGCACTTTTCGTCGCATTTTTTGTTGTTTTCTGCCGCAATTTCTTGCGCAAGTTTTCGAGAGTTTTTTTCCGCAAATTCCCGCAGGGACAGAATAATACAATACAATACAAAAAAATATGCTCCACCAAGACGGCAAGAGTACATAACATGGGGTGGGGGTTATCACGGTACATGTACTCTTGAGTCTTGGCTCCATGCATACCACGATTATTATGAAGTAAACACGCTCTCAGTCTGTTCAACACAGCCAGGCGCGTACGCAGGGTCACCTCTAGGGGGGTTTCCAACCGAATCGCAAACAATGACTCGTTTTAACCCTTTGTATTTTGTATACCCCGTATTTCTAAAGAGCCCTAGGAAATTTTCAAAATTATGCATTTTTTCGTGTTCTCTGGAACATAACTTCAGTTCCACTCACTCAATCTTCTTCATTATCTTACGCTTCCTGGAAGTGAAAAGGTACCCTGGAGAGAATGAGGTCGACCATGATAGCCAGGACACAGTACAGCCATATACATGTACATGTACATATCCAGCGCTATCTGCTATAGCTGTAGAGTGCAGCGACGATGCGAAAAAAATACCCCAAACTGGGCCCAAACGCGTCCTGCTCCAGCGATTTCGTTTTTCTTGATCGCAGAGTTTCGATTTTTTTGCTGTGTAGACTTACTCTTGAAAACATCACAAGTGAAGGGCCTAGGCCCTGCAGATTTGAGCAAGTCCGCGTAGATCTATGCGTGACGAAAGGTCTCAAATTCTCAATATTGAAATTGCGAGATCGCGGCTCAACTCACGAACGATTTATCTCAAGAGACATTGCTCGCAGCGCGTCTCAAATAATTGTTTCAACCGACAGCTGAGAGTTTGCTATTCGACCTGGATATTGGGATCGTTGGATTTGAGCGAGATTTGACTGAGTTACGATCTGTTGAAGTTTTGCATTCTTGCCAGATCGATCGTGCGCCCTACCAAAATATGCCCAAAAACGTTGCTCGTTTGGAACATTTGGGGGGTTTCCGGGCAACGGGAAACCCCCCTGCGTACGCGCCTGACAGCCCAAGTCAACGAAGTGTACGTGCAGCTACTGCAACTTTGCAAGGACAACATAACATTCACAACAAGAGTTCATATTAAAGGGGAAGTGCATCGATTTTTCAAGTAGGGTTCAGATAAAAGACAATTGGATATCGGTTCCGATGGTATATCTCTCGCTTGCGTACGGCAAGGGAAACTTGCCATATCGCCGATTTCCCGATCCCGTTTCCATGGCGACTACAGGTGATGACGCACATTCTGCTTAGCTCCGTGAGAGAGAAGGTCGATCACTGCAGAATTGTGTCATTTTCAGTTGTCTTCTTGTATTCACGAAGTGAAAGAAGTACTGTGTTCAATGCTGTTAGTGCCGTGAACTGTTTATCAGTAGTCCTCTCCGTTGTGTACTGGGACGTGACACCGACAGGGGAAAGCTGGAGTGCGGAGACGTTAGCTGGCAAGCGAAAATCGTGACGAACCAAGTGCTGAAATCTTGGTTGGGACAAATCAAACGTTCAGCATTTACCTCAACCAAGGACCATGCCGTTTGCTCTTTCCACTTCCTGAAGATGGATGCGCTGCCTGCTGGAGACTCTCCTATCTCTCGTAACATCTTCTGAAGCCAGGTGAGACGACGAGTAGCGGAGATTAGCGAACGAAATAATGTCGTATGTTTTGAATTTTTTGCTGAACATATCTCAGGAGAGATGGCATGTATGAACTTAGTCCATTTGAACTCAATCAGCCCATGAACTAACCCATGAACAAATGCTTTCCTTGCAGACGTGCATGAGTTTATCCAATCTACACGTAGAGATCATTCCATGCCCTCAGTGAATGGCCCATTTATATTTGTCCATACACTTCATCTGCATGTTGTCTCTATGGAAAAGGGTATTGTTCATTTCATAATTTATGAAGAAGTTCGGGCAATAGATGCTTTCCTCTGGTACAATTCTGTTGACCTGATGTTCTTTCTAGCTTCATGGGTAGCTTAGGTGAGGTACCATCATCATCATGTTTACATGAGGATCAAACACTGCACCGTTCTTTGTTGTGACATGACGTAAGTTATTGTAAGTGCTCGCAGACTCCATACGTTCCAGCAACACCTAGCATGGTTTCCCGTGAAGGTTGTGGGTGAACAAATTCCTGTCCAACATATTTATACGGACATGCCAGCACACACCATGCACCATACACCATTCACACACTTGCCCTGCCCTGTCGAGTCACTGCCACGTGGGCCCGGAGGGGCAGTGGAGAGAGAATGGGAGAACGCCGCCCCATGGCACCCGGGACACAAAAACAAGAGTTTGTCTATGTAGGGAGCAACACACATACATACATACATACATACACCACACACACACACACACACACACACACTTGTAGTTGTACTTGCTCACTGCCAAAACTGGTCACGTGGGTCTCCCCGGGAGAGGGGAGAGAGACTCAAAAGGAATCTTGGAAAGATGACTCAATTGGCCATTGAACCACCCAACGGCCGACACCCCCGCACACACACACACACACACACACACACACACACACACACACACACACACACACACACACACACACAAAATGAGAGTTCGGGTCATCTGCCACGAGACTGACGTACGGCCGCGGAGAGCTTCAGCAGCGGTGTCTATTCCTGCCCTGGACCGAACGGAAGCAGCGGTCGCAGGACACACAGTATTCACCACAACACGGCTCCACTGTCGTTGGGGGCTGAGCCACACACTTGTGACAGGCAAGAACGCCATAGCTAAGAAAGCAACGGCCACAGCGATCACACTGGCATGCTCCACGCTGCTCCTGCACACACTCTCTCTCGCTCACACACACACACACACACACACACACACACACACACACACACACACACACACACACAACACACACACGCGTGCGCACATACTGCAAGAAAGAAAGAGAGCATGAGTGTCAGATTCTTGCATAGGAAGTGTTTATCAGCACACACTTATACATGCACATGTAGGCACTCAACGACCAACTATGCACCATGCCGTATGTTCGTCAAACATAAGATTGCAATACCAAAGAACAACATAAACAAGATCACTTACTTCGTTCTCCTCCAAGTGTGTCCTCCCCAGCCAGGCCGTCTCCTGCATTTCCCTAGGCGAAATGTAGCCTACGAAATGGTTTCTCTAGACTAGGAGAAGATGCTTGGTATTCGCCATCTCTCCTGAGAAATCAGCAAAAATTTCAAAACATACGACATTATTTCGTTCGCTAATCTCCGCTACTCGTCGTCTCACCTGGCTTCAGAAGATGTTACGAGAGATAGGAGAGTCTCCAGCAGGCAGCGCATCCATCTTCAGGAAGTGGAAAGAGCAAACGGCATGGTCCTTGGTTGAGGTAAATGCTGAACGTTTGATTTGTCCCAACCAAGATTTCAGCACTTGGTTCGTCACGATTTTCGCTTGCCAGCTAACGTCTCCGCACTCCAGCTTTCCCCTGTCGGTGTCACGTCCCAGTACACAACGGAGAGGACTACTGATAAACAGTTCACGGCACTAACAGCATTGAACACAGTACTTCTTTCACTTCGTGAATACAAGAAGACAACTGAAAATGACACAATTCTGCAGTGATCGACCTTCTCTCTCACGGAGCTAAGCAGAATGTGCGTCATCACCTGTAGTCGCCATGGAAACGGGATCGGGAAATCGGCGATATGGCAAGTTTCCCTTGCCGTACGCAAGCGAGAGATATACCATCGGAACCGATATCCAATTGTCTTTCATCTGAGCCCTACTTGAAAAATCGATGCACTTCCCCTTTAATAACCCTCTTGAACTCTTGATAACAATGATAAGACATCTACGAGTAGTCGAGAGCAGGGCTAGCTGAGGGAAGCGTTTTGCGGTGTAGACTTATGCAATTGTACGTAGTACGAGTCTGTACCCTCATGATTTGTTGTAGGCGAATCTACGCGGGATACGGGAAATAGCCGATATCGATTGTCCATAGTCGATGCCACTGGCACCACCATGTACCAGTGCAGTCTGCTTTTGTCGTCGGTGTGTGTTGCACTGGAAAACCGTACAAAGCATTGTTGTCTTCAGGTTGTCTCCAAACAAAGTTCAGTCTATGTTTGCTTTTGGGGGAAAAATACGACGGAAAGGAGCTAGAGCTATGGACGAAGATAGTTTATCAAGCTAGAGTAGAGAAAAATTGAATTCAGAAGCTGATTTCAGCTGCTTACCATTATTATTTCCAAGTGTACCAGTTCCTGCTTGAGTTTTCAGCAATATCGTGACTTTCTATGTGGCCAGCTTCTGGAAGTAGTACTAGTAGTACCAATGAAGGTGGACGCCACTTTACAAGCCCTACTCAACCGTCCTCCGGACAGAGAGGGATGCCTGCGTGTCCTGTCTTGCCCGTCAGACCGCCTATTGATTGGTGAGAAGATGATTCGTGTGAATTGTAATTTTTTCAATTGAAGATCATTGCTGATTGTTTACGCTGACCATAATAAAAGTGAGTATTGTCATTGTTCCTGGTCTACACGACGGATTGTTGTTCAGTTCGGCAAAATATTGAAGTGGTGTGTAGGCGTGCGGATGCGTGGTTTTGATTTGGCGCCCGTCAACATCACTTCCAGCCACACACGACGTGTTCGTTGTCACGCAATACTATTAATTTTCGGTGTGTCACTCAAATTGCCCAACACCAATGGAGTCGCAGGCCCACCTGATACAAGCCCATCATGTTCTTGTGGGAAAACTCATAACTCCTGTTGACAGTCGATTGTCAGATTTGAATAAAAGCTGTTTCGTTTATATTCTGCTCATTGGCCAAAACCTTTCGTTCAGTGGTTCATGAACTATGAGCACAGGCATGGCAGCCTAAAAAGCAGACAGACTGTGAAGCAGATTTCTAAACAGCAGAGCACAGCAAGAACTACCGCATTTTTCGGAGTATAAGCCACCACCCCCCCCCCCATTTTTTTCCCACGAAATACAGACATCTACCCTATTTATCACCTTTAATTTGATCATCGGAGTATGAGCCGCACCCCCCCCCCCCGTTTTTGAGTGAGTTTTGAGTTTTCAAAGTGCGGCTTGTACTCCGGAAAATACGATACAACTACTTTGAGCGGCCGGAGTGATCAAGACTCTGCCCTGCACACTTTGCCCATGCACGTGACACGGCCAATCCGTGGCATGAACGTGTGCATGAAGCCCTGCACGCAGCTGTGTGCATGAAGCCCTGCACGCAGCTGTGTACAACCCGGTTTCATGCCTGCCAACCTTTGCAAACCTGAGATCGGACAATGACATACGTAGGTATGAAAATGTTTACAAATCTAGCTGAGGCATGCGACAAATGTACTTTTTGGGCGCCTAGCACCACCCTGCGATATCGGGACGGTCCCGGACGAATGGGGATATCTTAGACACACAGCAGCCAGACCCCAGTTGCACACTCTTGCGGTTATGGACTCTTGGTATTGTACTACATGTACTGCAGTTGACTTGTTTGTCTGATAATTGGCCATTGTGCAATGAAACTTCTAGTCAAGGGCAACTCCGCTTCGTACCTGCCGTTGTGCAGCATTACGTCAGACCTCAGCAGACTCGGCACATGATTTGTAGCTGTTGTTTTGTTAGAAGCAAGGAGTCATACAGACACGCCATGGGTAGAAGTAGCTACACAGTCCATGGAAAACGCACATCAGGCATAGCAGTTTTTTTTTTTTTTTTTTGCCCCGTAAAAGATTATTTTTTTGAAAAACGTAAACTGTTCGGCACCTATGAAATCAGGGGATGGCCCACGCCTGGTAAAAACCCAATGAGGAGCTACAGTGAGAAAAAGATAGTGATAAAGGACCATCAGTGAAAGGGTATAGTTTCTTCGTGCTATGTTTTGTATAATGCACATGTACATGACTACATGACTACATTGTAGTTCTGACGGTTGAGTGTTCGCGTCGGAGGTTGTGGAAAAGCAAGAAGGTTCTTTCATGTGTTCCAACTTTCAAGTGTTGGTACAGCAGCAGAACAGTGAATTTTAGAAAGTAACTTTTGAAGTGGAGTTAGCGGGTTTTTGTGGGAAATATGAGGTATGTTTGATCAAGGATGCCTTCCTGCACTATCAAACACGACAAAAAGAAAAAAAAGGGTTGAGAAATCTGATTTTAAAAGGTCGATGGAGAGTATGATAATTCTGGAGAAAGCAGCATCCAGGGCTAAGCTCATCATCAGTTGGAAGCGGGGATGGTAGTACATATTACTACTACCAAGAGTATATACATGTAAGCCTGGGGGGTATATACTCTTGCTACTACCTGGCTGGAGGTTTACCATTCACTGATTGATTTTCAGGGTCAAATGTGGGCTAATTTTGCTCCCCCCCCCCCCTCTTCATAGCTCGATTAGTACATGTACTTTTGTGTGGGGAAAGTCGTGGCACCCCCCCCCCCCCCCCCTTGATCACTATCCTGGCTACGCCACCCTGGGGTGGGTGTCGTATCTCTGTCTGTCTGTCTTTATCTGTCTCTTTCTCGGCTTTCTATTTGTCTGTCTGTCTGTCTGTGTTGTGCATGTGCGCACGCGTGTTTTGAATTTCAGGATCGGCCACTTATTGCCGTGTCGTCGGCGACTTGTTTGCATGCTACAGTGGAAAGGACGCCAAGGTGAGTTTCCACACTCTCTCTCTCTGTGGACTTTGTGCATTTCTCTTCCGGGACAGCCGCGTTGCAGGCGCTTAGCCCGCATGGTGCACTGGGGCACCCCCCCCCCCCCCCTAAACATTTCGACCTAGGTTCAGCATGCACATTATGACCATGATGATATGCACCAGCCATCCCATGCCCTTATGGTAGTCTTCCATCAGTGTGACATAATGAGATGCCTATCCACTTGCCGTGATCACTTTCCACACATATTAAGACACATGACCAAAGGCTTTTTTCATTTCTACTTTGTTTTTGTTTGTTTACAATTTCCGTCTTGCAGAGCCCAGTTGAGGATGTCATAAGCCTGCTGAACCATGGGATTCAAGTGATTGACGAAGAGAATACTTTCGGCTTTGAGTTGGGTAAGTGCCTGCTATGTGCCGCCCTCTATGCCGGCTGCGCTCAAGCAATTTGGCAGGTGATGGTGGCGGTGCTGCTTCTGGTGCTGCTGCTGCCGGTGGTGGTTCCGCTGGTGGTACTGGTAGTGCTGCTGCCGGTGGTGCTCATGCTACTGGTGGTGCTGATGGTGGTGGTGGTGGTGCTGCTGCTGCTGCTGCTGCTGCTGCTTCTGGTGGTGGTGCTGCTGCTGCTGCTGCTGCTGCTGCTGCTTCTGGTAGTAGTGCTGCTGCTGGCTGTGGTGGTGATGGTGGTGGTGTTGCTGCTGCTGATGGCGGTGCTGGTAACAGAGTAGGAGTGCGGTGTAATTTGTCCTTGGTGGCCACCCCATAGTGCACTGACAGCTGGTCTCTTAGCACAGGTGGTCTTTCAAAACAGGTTTTCAATTTTAATGTGCAGTGATATGGTTTTGTGACTGAGATGGCCGTTCTGAAATGATAGCAGGTCTCTTATAGAATGGCCTTGTCGGTCTTTCATGGCAGGTGGTCTGTTAAAACAGGTTCTAATGTATGTTGACTCTCGTTGAGACATGTTGACCGAGGTGACCAGTCTCAAACAATAGGTGATCTCTTATGGGAAGACCTCGCACCGCATGCTACACAGACGTAGGCCATAGTGTACATGCTCGAGAGTGCCACGTTGCACTTCAGCAAAGGATTCAAGTCCAAAAGTGCTTTTCCGCATCCCCAGGGGATGGCGGTGTCTTGAAGTGCAGGATTCAAGGCGAGTTTGATCTGGCAAGCACGATGAGATTCTGCGACTTTCTCTCCGGCAGATGGCGGCAAAGCATGTGGGGTACATTTTGACAATGCATATGGTGTAAAGATGGAGTATATGGCATTTAATTCACTAAATGTGTTCCCAAAATGGAAGCATCCTGTACATGGTGCATGTCACATATTTGGCATCTTCCGTAAAGCACCGCCAGAGCGCCCCGTCTCGCCAGAGCATCCCACCTTGATTTTACAGCCAGGGAAAGGAAATCGTATGGCAGAGTGCAACGAAGTGTGTACGGTGTGAGAACCTTTGTGTACTAAGGTCACGCTTAGCAGGTTTTTGTATGGGGGGCAGCTCCGCGGTAAACGAGTAGTATTTGCTATCCGGACTTCAGTGTACGCGTTTCAGGCGTCAGGGGATTTTTGATCGTTGTCTACTAATGAGATTTGTCTTGTAACTGATGTCGTGCTAACGAGGGTAGACCTGCAGCTGGTGCGTTACCATGGTGTCCATCTGTATATAGTAACGGAAATTCTTTGTTAGGCGCTTGCATTCATGTGCGAACTGGCTCTGAGACAAAGGGACGCATGCATCCATTTCCCGCCATTTGGTACTGCGGGGCAAGTCCACTACAACCGTACACACCTTGATACCAACTCTGCCTAAAAGGTCATGAACTTTGTGAGGTCATACTCATAAATGTACTAGACCGGGTTGTACCTGCCAAATATGGGATAACTTGCCCCGCAAAAAGGTGACGGCCGCCATCTTAGATGCATACATCCCATTGTGTGTACAGGCCCGGTGGAACCCGTCCGGTTGCTCTAGCCATGGCCGGAGCAAATTTTTGCCCACCAACTTGTGTTTCCTGCGGAGGAGGCGATGTGTATACCCTCCATATCATACACAGACTGTATGAAAGGCTGGGGTATGGCAGGACCAATCAAAAACTGCTTCTGCCAGTCATGCAGTGTATCCTGTGATCTGTGCATTTCTCTTCTTTGCTGTTCACAGAGCCGCAGTCGGCCAGTTCTTCTGTTGGCTATCGCTTTGCATGTCAGTCTCTCCAAGAGGCGGATTACTGGGTGGAAACGCTTTCCACATGCAAGTAAGATGAGCTTCGGATACTGTCCTTGGCTTTTTTTAGTCGTTACAAGTACAGGTCACCTGGCCGCGTGTGTGTGTGTGTGTGTGTGTGTGTGTGTGTGTGTGTGCTAAAATTAGTGGCGGTCAATTCATCAGCCTTGCAAGCTGTTGAATGGTGTAATCCCAGCACTAGTTGCTATGTCTAACATAGCTTTTCGCTATCATTGCTTCTGCGATGGGCAGGTCTGAGGTGTGCGTGTATCTGTCTGTATGTACATGTATGTCTGTCCGTATGTCTGTGTCCGTGCCTGTGTCTCCGTGTATGGTACAGTCAGACCTCGCTTAACCGCACACATCTGCTTTCCACAAAAATATCCGGATAGGCGAGGGAACCGGATAACTGAACACACATACTGTATATGCACGTGACATGTCAAAAGCAGTGACACCATACATACATGTAGACAGGTGCTATGCAGTACAACTAGCGTGCCCAGTATGTAAAACAAGCGAGAAAAATGACAAGTGCATGCAACTGAGTGTTATCCGCATGCATCCAGCAGATCAAGGACCTCATTTCAGGGCATAGATTAACGGCCGGACATCGGACATTTTCCGGCCATTTTCGGCCACTGACCGGACGTTTTCAATTTCACCGGACATAGTGTCCGGTCAAAAAGGAAAAAAAGAGCAGCGACTTTTCGACCTTTTTATGCAGAGTGGGGCTTTCTTCGGAGCTTCGTGCCAAATGCGACTTGCATATCGTACAACTAACACGTCTTCACCGTAGCCTCAGGCGTAGACTTCATCATAGTTTACTTGATCCGCCTGTAGCAACGCGGTTGCTACAGTCAATTCACACTTTCGACCTTTGGTACCGGTACATGGTGTCGACTTCGCACTTGAATCGATGGGTTGAACTGCAGTAGTGACTTTACTCCCTCGCACCCAGACGCTGATTTTTTGGAAACAAGTTTCTATACTTCCGATGGGAGAATCCGACATGGCAGTGCATTTCGGCGTGGCCAGGTCAAATTGTAGAATATCGCATCGAGTGAATTGCTTTATCTGAGAGAGGAGATGTTCGTGCCCTTGAGACCCGAAGTCCCGTTTCCATACGACAAAATTTAGGAGCTCTGCGCTCAGCGCTTTTTCAGGGTATGAATTTCGGGTTGTTCTGGTTGGGTCGCAGCGTCGCGGACTATTCCATCGTCTTCAGCGTCGAAAAACTACTGACCATGTGAAATTACAAGGCGGTGAGACGCTTTCGTCTTCCTCTACGAGCGAATTTGTTCTGCGCCAGCATACCTAAGTATGCAATTTCGTACGCGCAGTTCGAGTGTCGAGGCGTGTGCACTGTACACCTGGTACACTGTACTGCATGCACGGACTGTGCGGTCGTTCTCGATTCTCCCATCGCTCCCATTCATTTCTGTTTTCAGCAAAAGTCCAACTTGGCGCACTTCAACTCACTATAACTCAAGAATGGCTGGGCCGATTCGAATAATACTTACAGATTTCCTATGTGCTACGCCTGGGAGAATGGAATGAGACCAAAATCGAAGCGATCAGAGCAAGTTTTGGAAATTGGGTGTAGTCACTAACTGCAGTGCAGTTGTTCGCTCTTGAGAGGAAGATGTCATCTTTTATTTTTTCACTCTTTCACCGACCAGGAATGCAGGTAGTCTTTTAGAATGTCTTCTGGAAAGCGAAAGGGAGATTCAGAGGACTTGCCGCCGGGCAAAAAAGTCCGTGGTGTGAAGGCCGCTACTTGCGATAAGTGGATCTCAGACAATGATGCAGAGCTGACTACTTCCGCCTGGCTGATTTATGACCGGCAGAAGAACGATCGGCTGTTAGCAGAATGTTTGAAGTGTTCCGTGTGCATCAAGTTTGTAGACAGAGTCCGCAGTTGTAAAACCTTCAGCGAGGCTTTCATAACCGGATCCAAGAACCTGAGAACATCTGCGTTCAAGGATCATGCTGGAACGGAGATGCATAAACGAGCAATGAATCTTTTCCGCAGGCAAGAGTGTCCCACTCGAAATGCCCTCGAATTCGCTCCAATTGCGAAGGCACTGTGCAAGATGGACGATGGTGCTGCCGCTATTGCACGACGCAAATTCGAACTGACTTGCCTTCTCTGCAAGGAGCATACCGCGTTCGCAAAATTCGAATCGTTCTGTCAACTCGAGGAGCGTCACGGTGTGAACCTCGGTACAGGTCGAAAGAACCAATTTGCTTGTGCGACCTTTGCGGATTATATCGCTGAGTCCCTGAAGAGGCAGCTGTCCTCGAATCTGAAGAAGTCCAACTTCTTCAGCGTGCAGACAGATGGCAGTACAGACGCTGGCAACATCGAGGATGAAGTATACGTTGCCCTGTATTGTGACTCCCATTGCGATGATGGGAAGATCCATGTCCACAAAGTGACATAGTGCGTCATTGTGAATATACTTCAGTACTACTAAAAAAAAGAAGAAGAAGCACCCTGAAAATGTGTTGTGGAAAATGTCCGGGCATGTCCGGACAGATTTCAAAACGGAAGGACATTTGTCCGAGCTAAATGAGATCCTTAAGCTATGCCCTGCATTTGCTTGTACAACTCCCTGATACTAGCTTCTGCAAGCCACATGCAACCGGATACGACGAAGCTTTTTGTACACATTTTAACCAGTTTGTACACAAAATCATGCACCGGTATGCGGATCGCGAGGTCCGGTTATGTTGTATGCATAACATATGCTGCACATTGGTAACCAGCGATTTTCGTGCGGATGGCGAGGGATCCGGATAAACGAGGACCGGATAAGCGAGGTCTGACTGTAGTTGTTCTCGGCTTTCACACATGTGCACTGTGAGAACGTGCCTGCGTGTTTCAACTGTTGTTCTGTATGTCTGTTGACAGGGATGGTCACCAGCGTGAGGACCTGTACGAAACATGCCCACCCGCAGCCATTGGTGTAAGTGCTGCCTTGCTGTCATGGCATTGCTAGGGAGACGGCCACAACTACCTTTCAGCTGATTTTAGTTATTAGTTGTACTTACTAGCACGGGCGCTGTCCAGCAAACGGACGTTCACCTCTTTCTAAATCCGTTCCCCTGTCCATATACAGTAATATCTATGTCTGAGATTGCTCGAGTGCATTTGTGTGCGCACGCACTTCTCTCTTGGTGGTGTGTATATGCAGGAGGCCGAGTTGTGCACACGATGTGATTGTCTGGCTTGGAAGGGCGGTTGGTTGTGTGTATGAGACTGTGCATTGGTACGGATTGAAACGATGGCGGCATGTAAGCCAAGGTGTTGTTCTGTGTATTGTTGCTGTCCTGTGATCAGGGGGCTAGCTGTGCCCCGCTGGCCGTGTCCGTGTCCTCCCCCATGCTGCCAACGCGACCGCGCAGGTCAGCACTGCGCAGTGCCGGCTGCCCGCTAGCCGGCCAGTCACCGGGGGAGCTCGAGCTGGAGCCTGGTGAGTGGGATTGAGTCTTGTGTGGCAGTGAATGTCACTGCAGGTCTACCCTCGTTAGTACGATACTGGTATCCGTTACAAGACAAACCCCATCAGAAGACAACGATTCATAATCCCCTGACGACACATGTTTCAAAAGTATAGGCCTCTAGACTTTTTTCGAATAATTGAAATTTGGTTCGAGCTTTTTGAGAAATTTCTTCGGAATATTGCTCAGTCAGCTCACCCAATTTTTCTCGTATAAATTTCTAAGTGATTGGATAACAGACACCCAATTTTAAAAAAATTATGCACAAATTGATCACAGATTTGATGTGGTATAGATGCTGGCCGAACAGGTTTTTGAAACCAGAGGTCTGGACTTTTGAAACGTACTATAATGTTCGTTCATATACATGCAAGTCCTGATAGTAGACAATACTCATTATAAAGACAAAAATGGTTGAAGCCCCCCCCCCCCCCCCCCCCCGTGTTGTCTACAAATGTGGGTAGACCTGTACTAGAGAGATTGGATTGCTATCGGCGTCAACGTTAGCGCATGTAGCTGAGCCCTCAGATTAACACGTCACACACGTTGTTCGTTTTGTGCTGAGATGCACTCGGCGTGAACTCGCACATCTGCGTACTCATGTCGACACTTTGCAGTACTGTATGTGGTGGCATTCGTTTTCCTGCAATTGTTGCATTTGACGAGTCAACACATGCAGTATCACAACACGAATTCTCCACAAAGTTCAAAATACCAAATGTACACTTGCGTTACAAAGTATTCCACTTGGCCCGTCTCTCTCTCTCTATCTCTCTCTCTCTCTCTATCTATCTATCTTCCTCTCTCTCTCTCTCTCTCTCTCTCTCTCTCTCTCTCTCTCTCTCTCTCTCTCTCTCTCTCTCTCTCTCTCTCTCTCTCTCTCTCTCTCTCTCTCTCTCTCTCTCTCTCTCTCTCTCTCTCTCTCTCTCTCTCTCTCTCTCTCTCTCTCTTTCATACACGAGTGAGGACTCAAACAGGTGTGCTGTGGATTGTCGTGGCTTTTGTGACTGAACTTTGCTTTTTCTCAATCCGCGCACACGTCTGCTCGACGTCTGTGCGAGGTGAGAACGTGGACATGTGTGTACGAGTGCCTTGGAAGTTGGCGGCACAGCTTGCCTGTGGAACCATGCCTGAGATCCGAGCACTCTCTTGAACTATGCTACCAGTACGTATACTAAGGAGTTAGTAGGTAGCAGTGGTCAAATGGATCGTGAAGTTGAAACCGATGCGTGTGTGTGATGGGTTTGCCTAGGAAGGTGCCGTTTGTTTTCCCAGTCGTTGCTTTGTGTTTACATTATTTTTACAGCCTAATTTGTGTGTGTGTGTGTGTGTGTGTGTGTGTGTGTGTGTGTGTGTGTGTGTGTGTGTGTGTGTGTGTGTGTGTGTGTGTGTGTTATGTCCTCTGCAGGGGTAGACAGTGTCTATGATGATCACATGTTTCTTGTCAGTAAGTTTACAGCAGTGCGTAACGTGTGGCAAAAATCTCATGCACCCACTTCATAACGCACTTTCGCGTGTGAACACATGCACGTCAATCAGTTCATTTGACAGGACTATCATGCTGACGTCTTTCTGTTCCCTTACCTTCTCCTTACTACCGGGTGTTCTGCTTGTGTGTCTGTGTGTCTGTGTGTCTGTGTGCCCAGGCTGTGAGTTACACAAGCCAATGACTGTTTGTATAGCACTCAGCATAGAGATGGCTGATAATGACTGGAAAGAAATCGAACGGACGGAGCGCATGAAGGTAAGAACATTGCGTGACTCTGACACAACCGTTTACTGCACAATGCTCCCGATTGTTGCTATTGGTGATCGGTATTGCGTTCTTGTCATTTTCGACAAGCATGTTAATGTAGAGTGAGACAGTCGCGTCACTGTGTGTGTGTGTGTGTTTCTGTGCGTGTATGTGAGTTTGTGTTTCTGTGTGTGTGTGTGTGTGTGTGTGTGTTTGCATGTGTGTGTTTGTGTGTTTGCGTGTGTGTGCGTTTGTGTGTGTGTGTGCGTATGTTTGTGCGCGTGCTTGTGTGTGCGTGTGCTTGTGTGTGTTTGTTGGTGATTGCTTTCACATGACATTGTATTGCCTGTGTGTTAGGTATCGGGGAGCGAGGGTCACTTTGTGACACCGTTCAGCCTGGAGTGGTCATCAGATAGCGAAACAGTGGTGCGCATGAATCTGTACCAGGCTGTCAACAAGTCTGTGGGCAAGGATGAGGCAAGTGGATGGTGTATTGTTATGTACTGTGAAACTTGATATTACGTACCTGCGCGTGGAAATGTGTAACTGAGGTGCTCAATATTACGTACCTGCGCGTGGAAATGTGTAACTGAGGTACTCAATATTACGTACCTGCGCGTGGAAATGTGTAACTGAGGTGCTCAATATTACGTACCTGCGCGTGGAAATGTGTAACTGAGGTGCTCAATATTACGTACCTGCGCGTGAAAATGTGTAACTGAGGTGCTCAATATCCGAGGTAGAATATGCAGGGTACTAAAACATGTATTCGATATCCAATGCAAGGGGGAAAGTATGTTATCAGTGTCTGCTCTGGGATTTCTAACCAACCGGGATACACGTGTACCTGGCATAACTCGTCCATCCGGGTCAGAGCCGGGTGCGTTCAAGTAGGGATTTCAGTCACGTGATCTGCGTGGGCAAAAGTACCTTGACACGCATGCATGCTTTTTGAATGCCAGGCATGGCACATGTCAGCGCGGGGTCTTCGGCGTAGATTTTAGGTAGGGAGAGTGAGTTTATCGCCATTTTTATTGGCGCACCGTTGAAGAGTAGGTTTCAAGCTTTCGTTTGATGCCTCACACGGCGAATTCGTGCCGATATTACGCATCTCGATAGATTCTTGTAGATTTCAAAGTCGCTTTTGAGGTGTTTGCCTTGGTTCCACACTCAAGCATCAGTCAGAATCAGATTCTACGGCATCGATTTAGTCTAGGTAGGTTCCTTCAGACGGCATGAAGGGTCGCGATCGGTAGCGGAAATTGTTTTGAAGTTGAACGCCATTACACAGTATGGAGGTGGAGAAGAAAGACGATTGGCTTCCGCCTTCCTCTGTGTTCATGGTGTTGTCCCGGGCAGTAGTTGAACTCTCGTTGAGGGCGAGAAGCAAAAATTATACCAAGTAAGTTAGCATAATTTGATTTTGCTAGTTGCAGCCGTGGATGGAAAGGATTTCGAGACGATGTGAAAATTGCCAGGAACAAAATCGGGCGTATCAGACAGTGGAGGATTTTTTGCTGAAGAACAAGGCAAGTGACGACCTCAGTGAATTACTAAATCATCCTTTTGAACTGCCTCTCAATCAAATTGTAAAGCAGATAACCACACACTAAACGAAAAATCGTATCTTGTGTCTGATTCTTGTCCAAGAAAGAAACATTGAACTGCAAGGACAATTGTGGGCTGCAGGGATTGCAAATTGCATGGATTGTATAAGTTTGGAAAATTATATCAGTGTTATCAAATTTCCACACCTGAGCAGTCGTACGTGCTGAGGTGTGGACATTTGCAACAGTTCATGTCCATGCTGGACCAGCCGTTGATGACAGTGCTGAAGCAACAGTTGATGTTGATGCTGGCGCAGCAAATGATGGCGCTTTGGAGCCCGCACCCGGCATAGCAGGTCTTGACCCTGTGTGTGGCACCAGACTTGATCTTCCGTGTGTCATACAGGTGCGTGGTTGTTCCAGGCTGGTTTTTTACTGAACTTATCTCTTATAAATACTCACCGCTGGCTGGCTTCTGTGTACAATACTCAATAGCCTCTAGTATGATCGTTGTGCGGCTAATGACATTTTTATGTGCGTCTCTGACTCGTTGCAGCCGAAAATGGGCCCTGTGTGACATCAGAGCTTGCTGTCTACTCCTCTAGTTTCCCACATGCATACTATATATCTTAGATGTTGTGTTTGCCGCATTTCTGTCATATTCCACCTATTGCCATGTTGAATTATGCGTGAAATATACTGTTGCTAGGGCCGTTGCTAAGGACGCCATTGTTGCGGTCATTTGGAATTTTGAAAAAAAACTTTTATGTTCCGTTCCGTCACAGCCAGGGCCATCCTTGATCCAAGTTTGGCCACGATCGGATGAAGTTTATTTGTTGCTATGGTGTTGCTAGGGAGTATGGGTGCCATCCTGCAGATCCAATTTGTATGTGTGTTCATCAAGGTCGGTGCGCTATGTTTGAATGCTCATAACTTTGGAAATACTGCTTGGATTCCGTTCAAATTTTCTGTGGACAGTCCTTACACATAGATGCTTCAGAAAAACTTGTTAGTTGGAGCAAAGCGCTGCTCAGAAAAAAACCGCCTGAAATCCCTAGTTCAAGTGCGGCTAGCCTACTGCATAGATATCAGGGAGCTGTAAATGTTTTAGGACTGTATGCGTAGCATAATGTATACGGTATTTCCGCAAATAAAAGGCCGTCCTCGTATACAACGCCTTCCTCGTATACAAGGCCGGGGCAGGGGGCGATTGAAAAAATAAAAGACCGTCTCCGATTAGAAGACCGGGCCTACTAAATGAGTCTTTGTTCTTGTGTTAAAAATAGAAGACCGTGCTCAAACTGTGGGAAAAAATAGAAGACCGTGCTCAAACTGTGTAGAAGAAAATGGAAGAACGGGGGTAAAACTGTGTGGCGAGAAATAGAAGACCGGGGGGGTCAAACTGGGTTGAAAGAATAAAAGACCGTCCTCGAATACAAGACCGTCCTCGATTATAAGGTCGGGTTAGGATGAGGTTGAAAAAATAGTAGACCGGCCTACTATTTGTGGAAATACGGTACGTTGATTCGTTCAGTGCTCTGGGCAGGTTCTTGATGTCATACGGTCCGAGGAATACAGTTTTTGTGCAAGAACCGATGAACTTGCTCCATGAGCTCACAGTCAATGTGCAGCCAGGTTGAGAGCGTCGTCCAGTCAAACTCCTTGCTTTATGTCTGACTGGACGCCTCACTGGGGGTTTCCCCTCCACGTATGCAGCATTGCTGTGTAGTCGCTGGATGACACGCCATCAGTATCTTTAATCCACCGAGTGGTGATTGCTTCGAATGATGTGGCGGCGATCACCTGTCACTATACCAGGCATGCACAACTAAATCTTCACAGGAACGAGTCGCCAGACTTGTAAATTGTCGTAATTCTCTCTCCAGCAGGTCCTCCACACTGTTCTACCAGTGCACCAGTGAACATGCTCTTCTGTTCTAGACTGTGGAAGGCCTCATCTTACATGTATGATCACTGCATTGTTGTACCTGGGGTTTCTGTTGTGCAGGTGTGCAATATTGGCTGTGTGACGACCAGGGTTGGCGTGCTGGTTGGCGAATCCAAGTGTCGTCTTCAATTCTCACCAGCTGGAAAGTGAGTAATAGTTTCGAAAGTAGGGACCATTCGTGAGCAACTGCAAGAATCAAGAATCAAAGAATATAATTATCTACAGTGAAATACCTACGCTGTTGGCAATGGTAACTTTATCACTGGAAGTTGTGTTACTGCTGATCCAAAAGGCCGTTTCCTTGATTCATGTGTGTGTTCTGGTATTGAACCGTGTATCAGTGTGCTCCCATATGCATTTGGTATTATCAAGAGTACATAACCCCCAAGAGTGTGTCACTCCAGCTACGGGGTCTGCGACGTAGTGTCAGCCCAAATTTTCCGGCAATTCTTTTGGCATAATATCGAAACATTTTAGAAAAAGAATTGCCCGGCATATTTGGAGCATAATTTCGAATTTTTGGAGATTTTCACCGTGATTTCGCATTGTGAGGTCAATCTTCACACTTTAAAATGTGAACCCAGCAAAACCGAGCAAATTTCGATGTTTTTCAGAAATTTTCTCCAAAATTCGGTCCAAATTTGGCGTTTTTGAAGCTGTCATTGAGCATAATCAGAGCAAAATATTGTCTTCGCGAATTCGCCCGGAAATGCCAAGCATAATATCGAAAGAAGCGCAGCAAAATTATGCGGCATAATATCGAAAAGTCTCGAGCAAATTTGGGCTGACACTACTGCGACGGCAGAACTTCACATCACGTGATGAACCCGTACACATTATTTGCACTCTGTGCGTGATAGATACTGGGTTGTACGCAACCCAGCTTCGGGTACAACTCTCTTGTGGTCACTTTGCACTGTTTGCCAGCGTAACCTTTTGAACCATGTCACGTGATGTGAAGTTCTGCCGTCGCAGCACAGCATAGAGGTTGTGTAGGCAGTAGGCCTAGCCCAAATTTGCTCGGGGCGCTTCGATATTTTGCCGGCAAATTTTGCCCGATCACTTTCCATATTTTCCTCGGCATTGCCCTTCTTTTCCGATATTTTGCTCCGTTTTGCTCCTGCTTTGTGGCAAAAATGGCTTCGAATGAACCGTCTACTTTGGTAAAAGTGGATGGTGACTCTGAGGAAAGCAAAACTTATAATGGTGTTAGTATTCAGATTTTGTAGCATGATTTCAAATTTATGTACCCCTGACAACCTGCACGAGCTATTTCAGCACGACGTTGGCCCAATGAAACCAAAGAAATTTGAATAAAATTGCCAAAACACACCCGGATCCTCTGTAAATTCGATATTTTGCTCGGAATTTGCCAGCAATTTCTTTTCGTGGGAAATTTCGATATTTTGCTGGAAGCATTGCCGGCAAATTTGGGCTAGGCCTAGCAGGCAGTTGCACACTCTTGGGGGTTATGTACTCTTGGTTTTATCAAGAGTAGATAGACAAGAGTGTGCAACTCCGGGTCTCTCCTGCACAATCTGCAGATACCGCGGCCCACGGCGGAATTTTTTGTATTTGCGTCACCTTTTTTCGGAAAACGCGCCTTTTGCCGCAGAGCAGTGTGAGAGCACGTGCTGGGCACCGACCTTGTAATGTAAAGCCCGGCCAAGTGCACGAGGCAAAACTTTCCAAAAGACTCGCAGCGCGTGCGTCGTAGAAAAAGATTACATCAACAAAAAATTCCGCCATGGGCAAACTCATCCGCGAGCTGCACACTCTCGTTTATCTACTCTTGGTATTATGCAATGGACTCCTTCCATTCCGCAATCTAGCCTGCACGAATCCGGTGTGTTGTACGCGAGCAGAACATTTCCCTTCCGTCCTTTACCACTTCATGTGCCATTGTGTGCATTCTGGTCCGTTTGCAGACAGTCCAAGGCAGGAAACTTCGACTTTGTCTCACTCAGCTACAACAAGGTACGTGTACCGTAATGTCTTGTATTAAAGCCGGTCTCATATAGAAGCCTGTCTTGAATAGACGCCTGATTTTCAAGATACACTGTCTGCACATAAGCCTGGTTTTAGTGTTGACATACAGTCAACTTCGCTTATAACGACACTCGGCGGGGCATCGAAAAAGTGTCCTTATTCGCGAAGTGTCCTTATACCCGAAGTCTCATTATATGTATTCGAGTTGGAAGGGACTTTGCTCTGGGCATGGAAATGCTGTCGTTATTCGCGAATTGTCGTTATATCCGCAGTCGTTATTAGCCAAGTTGACTGTACATAGAAATACCTGTCTTGTATAGAAGCCTGCAAAACTTCCCCGAAATAGTCATATACGCCGAGGCCTTTGTACACGACTTTACGGTACATGACGATTGTGCAACATGACATCAGCTAAAGATGGCACTCTACTGTGTCTCTAGCACTAGCACTGTCGTCTAGAATAGACCTGTTGGCTGTTGTGTGCAACCACTGTCGTTAGGGGCCATCTGTCCTTTTAAAATCTGGTCATCTCAATATTGGGAAATGCCGAAAATACTACACCGCCGAAAATACTACACCGCCGAAAATTCCTTGTTTTACAGTACAGTGATAGCTGTGTTTGCCGGACCCTGTGCCAAGCGGATTCCTGTGTTGACCGGACGAATTTTCATGCGCCAAAGTGGCATGGATCGGACGTTCATCCCCGGATCAAGCGGAGCCCTGTCACGTCAGGACAGTTTCCGCTGCACCAAGGCTGTCCGGCCAGAGCAAGTTTTACTCTGCATGTACTTCTTATCCTATTAAAGATAGGTAAAAAAAAGAAAAGAAAAAAGGAGAAGGACAAAATGTTACGAGTTAGTACTAACTGTCCACCGACGTAACCAGATCATATACGTCAGCGAGTGCGACAAAATGGCACAAATGTCCTTCTCCTTTTTTTTACCATAATTCAATTGGCTCACCATCCGAGTTCAACTGTCCTAAGACACTTCAGTATTGATCAATACACGCATACTCCGGACACGATCCTTACCAAGCGAAACTTGCGGAAAGTATGTTTTTTTCAATATCAGAGTGCACTTGTATCTCTCTTGCCCGGGCGGTCCGGGACCTGGCACTGGCCAGAACACAGGGTGCCCAGTACACCGAGGACAGGTGCCCGGTAGACCGAGGACAGGTGCCCGTAACTTCCAGGTCTGGATAAAATAGATATGAGTGTACGTGCCACATATAAGTGTGTTCAACTTTACTTGGTACTATTTTTTCTAAGTAACTTCTGTGTGATACACGCATGGTGTGACTTTAAACCGAAGTCAACCCACATACAACCTTGCGTATAGTTGTGACAATCTCTAGCGATTTCCGTCTTTTCCACGCAGCCCGACGCGAGGCGCTGTGAGCCGCCGTCGTTCCAGATGCGCAAGCGCAGCGTGGTGTGTACGCACGGCCGTACGTCATCGCAGGCGCTCCTGGACGGCGAGGACCTATCCTGGCAGCGAGACCGCAGCTGGAACATCAAGCTGTCCGAGACACCAAACTGGTACGTACTGTATCTATTGTGTTACGAGTACAGTACAATCAGACCTCGCTTGTCCGGTCCTCTTTTATCCGGATCCCTCGCCATCCGGAAGAAAATTGTTGCTTTCCGATTTACAGCACATGTCATGCATACATACAGTAGGTGTGTTCGATTATCCGGTTCCCTCGCCTATCCGGACATGATATTTTTTTGTGGAAAACGGATGTGTGCGGTTATTCGAGGTCTAACTGTACTGTCAGTCGCCGAAGGACTGGGGACCAGCCTCCTAGCGTGGAACGTTCTTGTTTTCATGCACTACAGTCTATGCACAGTTGAGTCTCAGTCATCGTGTATACATTGCTATGCTGTGTT
This sequence comes from Sycon ciliatum, assembly GCF_964019385.1. Taxonomy (NCBI): domain Eukaryota; kingdom Metazoa; phylum Porifera; class Calcarea; order Leucosolenida; family Sycettidae; genus Sycon; species Sycon ciliatum. Next base: position 20,430,241 of record NC_088647.1, read on the forward strand.
TGGTGAAAGTCTAGCCTGTTCGTTCTTCGGCGATCCGTTCGTCGGAGCCCGACAGTACTGTAATCCGTTGCATTGGTGCAGAATATACAGTTAGTGATATTGTTCAAAGTTCCTAGTCGTAAGGTTGATTAAAAACAGAGAGGTTCCAGGCTGTCCAAGAGAGTGCTCAATACAAAGAGGCAGAGCTAGTTCAAACAATAAGAGGACGGGGGAGGGGGGTTAACTCTGAGTTTCACGCACTAAGCGATCATCAGGTTGATTAGTATGGGTGGTAAAGACACACCTGGCAATATGGCTTGAACTTCATATTCCTAGTCGTAAGTTGAATCTAACTTCATCACATTTAGATTTGTTGCAGCTTCGAGTTTTACATCCACACACGCTCGCATAAGCGGTGGGTCCACACTGGTGCCGTTTTCTTGCTTGTTGTACGAGCATTGTTTCTCTGTTTGCCTTTCCTAACGCGTGTGGTGTTTCTAGGCTGGCGGTGAACAAGATAAACGAAGCCGTGTTCAGTGTGTCCACAAGGTCAGTGCGCTCATCCTGTGTGGCTTTGCCATGCTTGGCGGGTACCGTAAAAGCCCCTGTATACGCCCACTCGAAATTTCGCCCACCCTCCGTGTACACACCCAGTCAGGGGAAGTCAACACTTTTGTTTCAAAATAGCGCCCATGCCCATGTATACGCCCAGGTATGCCGCCAACACCAGTACATGTACAGGTACTGATACCCAATGCTTACTGCTATCCCTATTCCAAGTATACGCCCGGTTCCAAAATAACGCCCGTGCCCTTGTATACGCCCAGGAAATCAAGGCTGCTTTTCTATATGCCCGGGCCTAGACACGGGCTTTTACGGGTATTCTCACCATCTAGCATGCACAAGTAGCTGTCTGTGGCAGGTGAAGTCCACAATCCACGCCACTGCATGCGTGCAGTGCCGAAAACCAGATGACGACTATGATCTTGTCATAACTGTAGTCTTTTTGAAACCCAAACTGGTCCGTCGATTACCGTATTTCCCCGATTATGGCTCGCATTTGATTACAAGTCGCAGCCCGTTTTCAGGTCTGAGCCAAATTGTTTCAATACATTCACACAAATAGGAAGTCATACTCGATTGTAGGTCGCAACCCCTTCTTTGACCTTGAAGCTTCGTGTAAACGGGTGTGACTTACATTTGGGGAAATACGGTATATGCCCGAAAACTGATTTAATCGATCAGATATGAATTTCGCGTCACAGACCTGTAACTTTGCATTGGTTGACATCTAACCAAGAGTGCATAACCCCCGGGAGCGTGCAACTGCCGCATGCCCTGCTCAAGAGAGGCCTTTAGTCGAGACGGGCTTCTAATAGGGGTGAGTTACTACGGGAGTGGGATTTGTCACGAGATGTCACATTGTGCCCTCACAGGCCCCATAGACGAGAAGAGAGCTGCACACGCCTGCAGGTTATGTTCTCTGTATTAGAGGGAGCGATAGAAGATTCTACATACACAGTAAACCTAAGAAAGAGTTTGCTCCCCACACCGGAGCTCGCGCTATTCAGTAAAACCTGGTGTATTAAAGCGACCTCTGTGTTTAGCGACCACCTGCTCTTAACCACCGTTTTTCCACGCACCGACAGTTCGACACAGACACTGTGGGACCTGCTTCTGAAGACCGCCTGGCTTTAACGACCGCTTCTGCTTGCACCGTGGGGTGGTCACTTAAACCAGGTTTTACTGTATCACTGTAAAAGCCATTAGCATTCCGCGCACGCAGACGGCATGCAGGCAGGCATACATCATTAGCATTCCGCGCACACAGACGGCATGCAGACAGGCATACACCACACGAATAAGGCTAGGTTGTGTTGGGTAAGTACTGGTGACGAGGAACTGGTTGGTCTTTGCCGCAAGGTAGGCACGAGCCCGTGAGGCTGCGAGTGCCGCAGAAAGGCAGAAGCCCGGAGGCTGTGATTGCCGCAGGAAGGCAGAAGCCCGGAGGCTGTGATTGCCGCAATGGAAAGGCAGGACCATAAGGCCATAATGCCGCAATAGAAAGGCAGACCAGTTATGAGTGACTCGCCACCAGGTTTATTGTACTTGAAGTAGGAATGATGCAATGTAGTATTAATGGTTAGTGGTGGGATGGTGGGTCAGCAAAAGACAAAGGCAGCAGGATGCAAGTCGGGCATGAGCCAAAGCAGAGAAGACTCAAAACTGAGAATGGCAAGGAGATGTGCCACGTTGCGGACTCGGACCCGATCAAAACTAAATTAATTATTGTGATGGCGTACGCATAAATTAATGTGATGCACAGCAGGCGGTCTTGCCGGTCGCGGCAAGGCGCGCTAAACAAGTGCCGCGGCCAGAACCGTAGAGGGCGCTGTAGCGCAGCAGATACGTAGTTGCGAGATGTGCGCCTACGCTAAACTGAATTCATTACATGAATACATCATTAGCATTCCGCGCACGCAGACGGCATGCAGGCAGGCATACATCATTAGCATTCCGCGCACACAGACGGCATGCAGACAGGCATACACCACACGAATAAGGCTAGGTTGTGTTGGGTAAGTACTGGTGACGAGGAACTGGTTGGTCTTTGCCGCAAGGTAGGCACGAGCCCGTGAGGCTGCGAGTGCCGCAGAAAGGCAGAAGCCCGGAGGCTGTGATTGCCGCAGGAAGGCAGAAGCCCGGAGGCTGTGATTGCCGCAATGGAAAGGCAGGACCATAAGGCCATAATGCCGCAATAGAAAGGCAGACCAGTTATGAGTGACTCGCCATACCGCCAGTACATACCCATACACAACAGTATTGCAGTGCAGCATAGCATAGTTCATTATGAGGGAATTGTGTGAATTGAGAAACATCGGTGTCAGGGAGATGATCTTACTGAGGATAGTTTGCTGGCCAGCGTTCGGGCCGATGACGGTGGTGTCCGGATGTAGCGTAGGCATGCATCACTGCGCCACCGTCCCGCGGAGCGGATCTGGTGGTCGGGGACGCCAGCAAGGGCAGCAGTGGTAGCGGCCCCGATACGGAAGCTGTGGCCTGCATAGTCCTGCCAGTTTGCCACGCCGCTGGTGCTAAGCAGCGTGCGTACGTGGGCTGTAAAAGTGCTGCGGTTGAGGCGTTGCCCGTTGGCCAGGATGAACACAGCACTGCCTGGACGAGCAGAGGCGGTTGCAGTGAGGTAGGTGAGCATGGCTCTCACAGCGCAGTATGGCGGCACCGCTGGCCCGATCAGCACCGTCGTACCTTCCCCGGACGGGTCTGTCTTCGAGCGTGGTAGGTGCACATGGAGCATCCCTGACTCGAATGTCAAACAGCCGCGCGTGGTAGGTGCTTCTAGCAGTTCACCGCATCTGAAGAAACCAAAGAACACGGCAAGCATAGCGGCATGCAGGCAGCGCTTGTCGTGAGGGCACATGGCTGGAGCAGCTAGGCAGGTGTCAACCAGACTGCAGAGAATAGGAAACGTGATTGGCAGCCGGGGGCGGACAGCGGCTACTCCATGGCAACGGCAAATACCGCGTACCACTCGCTTGAGGAAGTGCGCGCCCTCGGTCGGGTCGACATAACCGAGCTCCAGGTGCAGGTTCTTGATAGCACTGAGGTAAACCTTAATAGTCACTGGTCTGACCGACTGGGTTAGGGAGGCAGCAAAACTACTCAGCATTAGGTCTGAAGCGGGAAACGGGGACCATCTTTGAAGTTGGCAGAACTTGAGATACTTAGATTCGCCGGCGGAATACGTTCGTCTGGTGTTGTCGGATAGAGCGTGAGCAGCATATCGTGCTGCTAATTCGTCCGCGGCAGTTAGAATGACTGGAACAGGTCGGCTGTCGCCCGAGCTCCCGGAACCGCCTCGCGAAACGCCTGCATGTTAAAACGAGACAGAGCATCAGCGGCTTTGTTAGTGCATCCTGGAATATGCTTTGCTGACAGAATGAAGCCAAAGTTAGCGCACATGAAGAACAGCCGTCGTATCAGGTCCATGACTGGGGGGGAGCGGCTACAACCATTGGACAGGCATGCCACTACGGCTTCGTTATCGCAGTACACGAGTATGCGGAGCTTGCGCCATTCAAGGCCCCAGGAGGAGCAAGCTGCGGCAATGGCGAACATCTCCTTCCACTCGATGGAGTAGTCGGCTTGTTCCGGCAACCACTGTCCCTGGATCCAGCGATGGCCATAACATGCGCCCCAGCCGATCGAACCGCTGGCATCGGTAAACAATTGGATGTCGGGAGACGGGGTCCAATTTGGCATATGAAAGAAGGACTTTCCGTTCCATTGCGAGAGGAGGCGTTGCCACCACTTCAGGTCTTCCAGGGCCTCGACTGAGAGTTTGATCTTATAGTGTGGCTGACTGTAGCGGTGACAAATATCCCAGAGTCGGCGCATGAATGTCCGACCAGGTATAATTACCCGAGCTGCGAAGGAGAGTTTTCCCAATAGTGAGTCGAGTTCGCGTTGGGTCATGTCGCCACGGTTGACATACTGGTCGAGCAAGGTGCGGAGATCTTGCAACTTGGTGTCTGGTAGCCGGGCCTCCAGTCTGCCACAGTCCAGCTCGATGCCCAGGAACGACAGCACTTGAGCTGGACCTTCCACTTTGTCAGGTGCCAAGGGGACTTGGACATAGTTAAAACAGCGAAGCAGGATTGAAGCACGTTGGTTCGCCACCAGCTCCGATGGAGAAATGCAAAGGAAATCATCTAGATAATGGAGCAGGTCAGTAATAGAAAACTCATAGCGAGCAATCCATTCAAGGCAGTCGGCAATAGAGTTAAAAATGGCAGGGCTGGAGCGTAAGCCAAAGGGGAGCACAGTGTCGAAATAATATTGGTTTTGCCAGTGAATACCTAGCAGAGGCCAGTCTTCCTGCCGCACAGGTACAATGCGGAAAGCACTCCGAATGTCAAGTTTGAAAAGATAAGCAGAACGACCGTACTGCATAATGGCATCGATCGCGTGATCAATAGTGATGTAATGCAAGCTGAAATCTTCACGTGAAATTCCATCGTTTACACTTTGACCCTCTGGGCTAGAGAGATGGTGGATTAAACGAAAGCGGCCGTTCTTTTTCGGAACGCAGCCAACACCGGAGCAATGAAAAAAAGGAAAAAGCGAGGAGGAAAAAGGACCTAGCAGTTCAAAGCGGGAGCAACATTCTTGCAGGTATTTGGTAATAAAATCGGGATGCATCCTCGCAGAAGGTAAGTTAGGGGAGAACATGCTGGTTTGGCGTGGGCCATTGAAGCCGATGTCAAAACCATACGTAAGGCCATGAAGTACATATTTAACAAAAGCTTGATCGGGGTGTGCACGCAGTAAGGAACGGAGGCGATTAACGTGAATAGGTGTGCGGCAAGTGTGAAAGAATGTAGGGTGTGTCCGGAGAATGCTACTATCGAGATGCAGTTCATTAAGCTTTGTTCTGCCGCTGGTTGCCAGTGGAGAAGCGACGCGGGCAGGAGGGGCGGGCATGTGCGCCCTCACATTGGGAGCAGACGTGGGCAAATTTACAGTCGGTGTTGGAGCATCGACCTTGCTGGAAATTCCGGCAGATCTCTTTGCCAGACTTGGTGTAGGCAGACCGTGGTGCAAACTGCTGGTTTGGTACTCGGGAGGCACGAAAAGGGCACTGGCTACCCGATGGAGGGTGAGTGATCCGGCATGTGCTACACTGCGGGCGTGAGCGGCCTGTCATTTTCAGTTGCCAGAGATTGCCGTCAATGGCGTCCCAACGCTTACTGGGGTCAAGAGAGATTGCCAGACGGAACTCCCGGTCATATTCGAGCCAGGCCTCCGGATAGTATGAGGAGTTGGCCGATACAATGGTGGCCTGATATGCCATCAGTTCGGAGAAACGGCTGGGTGCGTGCGAGCATAGTACGAACATATATCTGGACCAGGCTTCTAGCCATGTGACCAGGTCGTGAACATGCCTACGAACTTTCTCGACATGCCCGCCAGAGCTGGGATCCAGCAGCTCAACAGTCCTGGACCCACTGAAATTCAACTGAATCGTGTCACGCTTTGGTGCCCCAAGAGCTTCCGGTAACAGTGTATTCAAATCAACACACTCACCTCGCAAAATCCTCTCTCTCACGTGAGACGGCACGTTCAGTGGATGAGATAGAGAGCCAGCACCCGGACCAGTTGGCGCAGCATTTCCGGTGGGTACGGCCATGGCGGGGGAAGGCTGCGAGGATCCGATGGTGGCAAGCAGTGGGGAGACCGTTTCTGCCAGGGCGGCGGTGACGGCTTTCTGGACTTCGTCAGATATAAATTGCTTGAATTGTCCGCCGTCGAGTGGTGAGGCAGCGTTACTCGGCAGCTCGGGGTCCGCAGCCGAAGAAACAGGTGGGTCGGGAACAGGGCTAGGTGCTGCGCGACGGGTTCTCTTCCTGGTGCCCGACATGACTAGGCAATGACAGTTCGGTCAGCAAAAGACAAAGGCAGCAGGATGCAAGTCGGGCATGAGCCAAAGCGCAAAAGACAAAGGCAGCAGGATGCAAGTCGGGCATGAGCCAAAGCAGAGAAGACTCAAAACTGAGAATGGCAAGGAGATGTGCCACGTTGCGGACTCGGATCGGACCCGATCAAAACTAAATTAATTATTGTGATGGCGTACGCATAAATTAATGTGATGCACAGCAGGCGGTCTTGCCGGTCGCGGCAAGGCGCGCTAAACAAGTGCCGCGGCCAGAACCGTAGAGGGCGCTGTAGCGCAGCAGATACGTAGTTGCGAGATGTGCGCCTACGCTAAACTGAATTCATTACATGAATACATCATTATTCTAACGAGGCGCATATATAACGATTTCCCAAAATTGACTAGTTTACGTGTACCAAAGGTAACGATTCTCACTCATTCCCAAAGCTCAATAGGACAGTATATGTATCGATTTCTATTTTAACGACAGATTTCTCCTCGTTAACTCGTTAGAGTTAGCACTTCGTTATATATATGGCTTTAACAGTACCTAAAAAGCACGGACGTATGCAGTGTATGGGAAACATTGGGAAGGCAACAATAAGAATAAGAATGTCACAGCTTCGCATACTGACTTGGTGTACTAGTGTATGCCTATAGCCAAGCGTTCCGCTTCTGTTCCCTTGGAAAAGGAATGCTGGTTGCCTAATACTATATATTAAACACATTAACTTCATTAAACACCTTAATGTAATGTTAATACAGTCAACTTTGCGCATAATGACGCTCGGCGGGGCATCAGAAAAGTGTCCTTTTTCGCGAAGCGTCCTTATACCCGAAGTCTCATTATACATAATTATTACAATTACATGGGACTTTGCTCTTGGCATGGAAATTCTGTCGTTTATATTCGCAAATTGTCGTTATATCCGCAGTCGTTATTAGCCAAGTTGACTATACCCCTAAAACTACATGCAATACAGTCTCATCCTCACATTCGCCGCCGTCTCTCACACCACCTCGCTGTCTCCAAGCCCCGTCTTTCCTGTCGTTGTGCACGCGCGGCGTGGATCCGTTCTCCTGCACAGGTGTTCGGATAACATCGTGCGGCACGTGACCGATCCGTGCAACTACCCTATTAGGGAACTGCAAATTCGTAGCAGGTGTGTAAGGGTTCTATGGTGTAATGGTTAGCACTTTGGACTCTGAATCCAGCGATCCGAGTTCAAATCTCGGTAGAACCTTATTTTTTTCTTATTATTTTGTGGTAGTGTAGTTTGGAGGCGGTGAAAATAGTTTCGCAATCTGTACCTTCGTATGCAAAGACGCAAATCCACACAATCAAGTACTTCAGTAGACACTTCCTTTCATCTATCAAACGTTTTCTTTCCCTTCTCTTCAGGATAGTACAGGGAATGTTGGAAGTTTGGAAAAACTACATACCGGTGACTACCGTTAAGTACCGTTGATCCGCCCCCTCTCTAATTCCCGCCCCTGTCGATTTTCTACCTGTGAAGCGATCTCGGCGTATACAACGAAATACAATGTCGAGCCGACGCTTGCACTGCTGTACACAATATGTGCCAATCCAGGATGAAAATGTGCACAACTTAGCACATTGAGTCTGATCCTCCAAGCTGTTGTACATCGTACTGCACTTGACAGCCTTAATCTAATTCCCGCCCCCTGCCGAAAAACCAGCTGGGAAGCAACATGGCGTGGGATCGAATCTGCTCTCCTCACCTTCTACAAGAAGAACTGAGGCGGCTCACATCAATTTTGACAAACATTGTGTACCCCTCGTCACTACTAACAAAACTTATTAATAGCAAACCGATCAGGCAAGATCCGAAACCATTTGGACCGGACAGGTGCCCCGTGGTACTCCGCTTACCCTGGGTGGGTGCTGATTCTGCGCGCGTCAAGAAGGAGGTGCGCAGCATTGTCTGTTCGTCTTACCCTTGCGTGACGTTGTATGGAGTATTTGGAACGACGCTTGCGTTCGGTGTGAAGAAGGACGTTCTACCCACCCTTTGTAGAAGCAGTCTTATCTATTTTTTTAAGAGCCAAGAATGTGAAAATCGGTATGTAGGTAGAACCCTTCAGCACCTGGGCACACGCATCCGTCAACATGTGCCGTTAAGTCTGGTCTCTGTTGACGCTTGTGGTGCTCGTCCCTGTCGTGGTCATCCTCCAAAATATGCTGTGCTGAGTCTGATGCGGGAACGCCTTCATCTGCATCCAGTGTAGGTGTACGCATGTGCGCCTCTGCCTCAACGGGCAGGGAGCTTGGCCCATCTCAGACTAGCGTGAGGAAGCGTCTTTGCTTGCGAAGGTATAGATATCTTAACTATTATTTTGTAGATAAAGGGTTTTTTCAATATTCAAGGGCTCTACTGTAGAAAATTGCTGGTAGCTATCCCGCAAACATACCGCTGCCAATGCGGCAAGAGTAAATAAGCTTCGAAGAGTGTGCAATCATGGACATCCATTCTTGAAGTATGGGATCCGCCAACGGCGAAAACTCACGTCACATGGTGTACTGTTCACGTTGTAAATCGAGGTATGAAATTCCTATTGATGACCATCACAAGAAGAAAGGATTTATTGGTTTGAGGAAAAGAAGAAGAAAAGTTCTTGGGAGAACTAGCATGGACCTACTTTGCCTTGTGGTGGGCTCGGAGTCATGAGCACACAGATAATTCTTTACGCACTTGTGTATCTTGTTGTTCAAACCTCCTCTGGCTATACCACACTGCTGCTGTTTTTGCTCCAGCTCGCCGTCTGTGAAGCTCTCGATAACGGAACGCATGGGAGAGAGCTCGTTGACCTGGATCTTGCCTAGCCAGCTTATGTAAGTGCAGTCCGCAAGAACAAGTGCAGTACCACTTTAAACTGATCAGCTGGTTTCACTTTAAATTTTTGTTTTATACGGAGGTCCTTGTAGAGTGCCAATACCTTGCAAGAATTGCTCAATTCTGCTGAATAACGCTTGACATATACAGTAAGCACAAAGTAGTCCACTTGCAGACAATGTATTGGATTTTATTTATAGTGGTGACTATAACAGACAATTGCCTAATAACAATAGACCCACCCGAGGGAAAGATGTAAAAAGATCAGAATAATTTAAAATATTATAGACTAGACTACAATGGAGGTAGTGCATCTGTATTTGTCATGGTACAGTCAGACCTCGCATAACCGCACACATCCGTTTTCCACAAAATATCCAGATAGGCGAGGGAACCGGATAATCGAACACACATACTGTATGTAAGCATGGCATATGCTGTACATCTGGTACATTTGTAACCAACTATTTTCTTCCGGATGGCGAGGGATCCGGATAAACGAGGTCTGACTGTAGTACTCTAAGCCGCAGTGTCCTCAAGTAGGACGGCGGTGCATTCTGGGCGCGTATCTGCAGAGCGACTTTTCCGACAAAGTGTACAGTTTCTGGACTGGGGCAGGGACTTAGGTTTTCCTGAGCACTGCCAACAAGGAGAGTAGGCAGCTCTCCCACTTGAAGACGGATAGATCTTTCGCTTGTTACTTCAGAGTACAGTACGGATCGGCTATAGCGTTGGTGTTTGATTTTCGTGAAAATATCACTATAGGCGATATATTACTATAGGCGATATGCATACTTAGGTATGCCTGATAAATGCGTGTATGGTGTCATTCGAATCAGTGAAGCGTGCAGAAGCGTGCTGTGCATGTGACTGTGCAATACGCGCAGTGCAGAGCTACTTCCTGCGGAAACAAAAACTTCGTGACTTTTTGACATGAGTTTTCAAGGAGTTGCTGTGCTCAACAAATGTGTTCTTTTGGAAGAGAAACACTTCAACACATTCAATCGACATATCAACAATATGTACAGGATCGGTTAATGGGAGTAGAGTCTCAGTCTGGGTCGCCATCGCTCGACTCATCACCGCTGAAACCGTTCCAAGTGGCAGGTCGATCGACGCGTGATGTCGTATGTCACGGAGAAGCTTCTCTGCGTCCCTGATCGTCTTCGCTGTTACCTGAATGCCTTCTCCAACATCTCGGCGGAGACCACGGTAGTGCTTCAGCGCTGGTACTCATTACTGCCTCCGATCTCGCTCGAGGATGCCCTGAAACAACAAGCACAGCCAACGCCAAACATTTCGAATTTTCTCCGAGGGATATCATAGTCGTACCAGCGCTTCCTGGCTGCCGCGATCAGATCTCGCCATGTACGATGTATACTTTTTTTATGATCATCACTATAGCCGATGAAAAATGTATGCAATAAGATCATTTTGACAAAGAAATCGTATCATTATAGCCGATATATTACTATAGCCGATTATTACTATAGCCGATCCGATATGTATAGAAAGGGGTGGTTTACGAAAATGAATTTGAGAATACGATCACTATAAGAGGTATATTACTATAGCCGACAACCCTATAGCCGATCCGCACTGTATACGATCAATCTCTTTTTCGTTTCTGATGCTGTATGTTATCATGTACTTAAGGCTTTGGGAGTACCGGTGCTACCCATTCATCTTGACCATTGGTTTATTAGTTGTCGTTCTCTACTGTAATATCTCCATAGAACACAGTCTAGTCCGCATCCGATCTGTAGGCCTAGTGCCATTGCTTATCATGGTGATACGTAGGCTTGGTGTGTTGTCTAATGTACGCCGTCTATATATGGGTATCTTACTACTGTACTGTACTTTACTACTACTTTATCACACTGTTTATACTGGACGGAATTGTAGGTTATTATAATAGTTATATTGACTGAGCACAAAGAGGACTAAAGTAGAGGACTAGGGCAATTACAAGGAGAAGACAACTCGAAAGATTACCAGAAGAACAACTGTAAGAACTACTAAGAGAATCACACTGCGCAAGCGCAGCCTTCTGGTTATATCTAAAGTTATGGAGGTAAAAAGGGGTGCATGCAGTAAGTGGCAATAGGGTGAGCGGGAAAAGGGGTGCATGCAGTAAGTGGCAATAGGGTGAGCGGGAAAAGGGGTGCATGCAGTAAGGCTGTGTTTACATGAGAAATTTCAACCCGGGTCGAGTTCAGCCCGGGTTGAAAGTCTGTACGATAGACAAAAGAGGTGAGCGTTTACATGAAGACAGTTGACCCGGGTCAAATACTGATATGCCGCCAAAAGTCCACTTCTACAGTCCTGTATGGTCACGTGAATCCGTTCGCGCGAAATTTGCATCTGCAGTGCCGTTCAAACCTGGCTCGAGATACGCACAGAAGTACGTTTGTACGATTTTCTTGACCCGGTTTGATTTCAACCCTCCCCTTGGGGGGAGGGTTGAAATCAACCCGGGGCGAAATTTCAACCCGGGTCAAGCGCAATGCGTCATGTAAACGCGCCATTCATTTTGTGCGCATGGCGGGTTGAAATCTGACCCGGGCCGAACTCAACCCGGGTTGAAACGCTTCATGTAAACACAGCCTAAGTGGCAATAGGGCGAGCGGGAAAAGGGGTGCATGCAGTAAGTGGCAATAGGGTGAGCGGGAAAAGGGGTGCATGCAGTAAGTGGCAGGGTGAGCGGGAAAAGGGGTGCATGAATGTGTAGGGAGTGCATGAACGTGTGTAGGGGAGTGCTTGCGTACGGGAATGTGTACGGGGCTAAAGGACTCATGCAACAGGTGCTGTCCCGAGCCGAGTGTTGCCATGGCTACTGATGATGCCGACTGTACTCGTCTGTCCGTGTGGGCCGGCACACCACACACAGCGCCACGCACGCAACATACCAACACCGGACAATTTAACAACGCATGTAACACAATTCTTACTCAGACAACTCACACTCCGACACCAACTCCACGTCATCACGAAAACGGTTATACCTAGTGGAGGCAAGGGGCGGGGTGGGACGGGAGGTGGATTGTCAGTGTTTCGTCGTGCTCGCCGATCAGCGGCGAGCCCGGGCGATGTAGGCGGCCGATCGGACTCGCCGCCGTGGCCGCTGTTCCTGCCGCTGCGCCTGACGCTGCACCGGGCGTCGCCGGATGACACAGCGCGCATCCTCCTGCCGTCGCATCAGGGGACGGATGGGTTGGCGAGGAGGAGGAGGTGGTGGTGGTTCGCGGCCCGCGGCCGGAAGCATCTGCACCGTGATGGTACTGCATACCAGACAGAACACAGGGGAAGACACACAGCCACCCACAAACAAACCAGAACAGCAATGTATGGGTTAGAAGCCACAGAGGACGAACACTCTGCAGGAGACAGCGAGGACGAACGCTCGGCTGAAGAAGAATAGCTAAATATTATACGGGCACTGCAACAGCGAGGACGAACACTCGGCTGAAGAGGAATAGCTAAATATTACAGACACTGCAACAGCGAGGACGAGCACTCGGCTGAAGAGGAATAGTTAAATATTACACGGGCACTGCAACAGCGAGGACGAACACCCGGCTGAAGAGGAATAGTTAAATATTACGGACACTGCAACAGCGAGGACGAACACTCGGCTGAAGAGGAATAGCTAAATATTACAGACACTGCAACAGCGAGGACGAGCACTCGGCTGAAGAGGAATAGTTAAATATTACACGGGCACTGCAACAGCGAGGACGAACACCCGGCTGAAGAGGAATAGTTAAATATTACGGACACTGCAACAGCGAGGACGAACACTCGGCTGAAGAGGATGAGTTAATCTCAGGGTCGTGGGTTCGAGCCCCACGTTGGGCGCCAATGTTGTCTAATGCACGCCGTCTATATATGGGTATCATACTACTGTACTCTACTTTACTACTACTTGATCACACTGTTTATACTGGACGGAATTGTAGGTTATGATAACAGTTATATTGACTGAGCACAAAGAGAACTAAAGTAGAGGACTGGGGCAATTACAAGGAGAAGACAACTCGGAGGACTACCAGAAGAACAACTGTAAGAACTACTAGGAGAATCACACTGCGCAAGCGCAGCCTTCTGGTTATATCTAAAGTTATGGAGGTAAAAAGGGGTGCATGCAGTAAGTGGCAATAGGGTGAGCGGGAAAAGGGGTGCATGCAGTACGTGGCAATAGGGTGAGCGGGAAAAGGGGTGCATGCAGTAAGTGGCAATAGGGTGAGCGGGGAAAAGGGGTGCATGCAGTAAGTGGCAATAGGGTGAGTGGGAAAAGGGGTGCATGCAGTAAAGCGGGATTCACAGAAGCTTTTTTGCGATGTGACACGCGATGCGACAGGCGCGAAACCGGGAAAACCCCAAATCGCAGCCATGTCACACCCCACGCAACTGCCGCAACTGGGCCATCGCAGAAGTTGAGCTTGGCTCAACTTTTGCGATGCGATGCGATGGGACAAGCGATTTGGCGTACGATTTTGACCTTTTCTACAGCAAAGTTGTACAAAGGTTCAAGAGTTGCCTTTAAATTTGTACAAGTTGTATCAAACCACCCGAATATCATGGTGACGTAGCCAAATCAGCAAGATGTTGTCGCATGACTGACTTCTTCTGTGAATGGTATTTCGCGAGTTTGCATCGCACGCGTCCGTCGCAGATCGCGTCGCATCGCGTGTCGCATCGCAAAAAAGCTTCTGTGAATCCCGCTTAAGTGGCAATAGGGTGAGCGGGAAAAGGGGTGCATGCAGTAAGTGGCAATAGGGTGAGCGGGAAAAGGGGTGCATGCAGTAAGTGGCAATAGGGTGAGCGGGAAAAGGGGTGCATGCAGTAAGTGGCAATAGGGTGAGCGGGAAAAGGGGTGCATGCAGTAAGTGGCAGGGTGAGCGGGAAAAGGGGTGCATGAATGTGTAGGGAGTGCATGAACGTGTGTAGGGGAGTGCGTGCGTACGGGAATGTGTACGGGGCTAAAGGACTCATGCAACAGGTGCTGTCCCGAGCCGAGTGTTGCCATGGCTACTGATGATGCCGACTGCACTCGTCTGTCTGTGTGGGCGTGTGTGTGTGTGCGCGCGCGTGTGTGTGTGTGTGTGTGTGTGTGTTGCGCTGCAGAACTGTGTTCCGGGGGAATCTTCTATCGTGCATGTCGCTCCTGGGAACGTTACCACTGGTAAGTCGGCATTGCCGTGACTGCGATTGATTCTCGGTGCATCTTTCCGTCACTTCTGTAGTCTTGTTACGACTTGGCACAGCACACGATTGTAGTTCCAGTTTTCCAACTGTGTTTCCCCAGTCAACGAGAGTACCCGTCCGTCATGGTGCGGTTAGCTCAGTCAATCATGCGATCACGCATAGGGTGATGTGGGGCCGTTTGAGTCTTTGGCTGTGTTTACATGAGAATTTTTAACCCGGGTCGAGTTCAGCCCGGGTTGAAAGTCTGTACGACAGACAAAATAGGTGAGCGTTTACATGAAAACAGTTGACCCAGGTCGAATTCTGATATGCCGTCAAAAGTCCACTTCTAGAGTCCTGTGTAGTCACGTGAATCCTTTCGGGCGAAATGTGCATGTGCAGTGCTGTTCAAACGTGGCGCGACATACGCACAGAAGTACGTTTGTACGATTGTCGATCCTACATAACGTAAACCTCGGCATAACACACCCTACGGCGCGCTCGCCGACGTGCGCGCTCTCGATACAACCTAGGTTCACGGGCGCGGTACAATCAGGCTGTAGCCGTAGCTAGCCAGTTTAGTCCTATTGTGCATATATTCTGCGGTATTGATGGTATCTGATGTCGAGGTTGGTACAGTGTGTATGCGTTTGCACGGTTGAACCCGCCTTGTAATACCCTTCATTTCGAGATACATCTTGTATTTTGCACACGGTTTTCTGCATAACATATCTCTCGATATAACGATTTTTGCGTGGTCCCAGAGATTACGTTATATGGAGAGTAGACCTGTAGTGTGTGTAGTGTGTATGATTTTTGTGGCGTGTTTGGGCACAGTGTTCGACCATGGCGCTATGTATGAGCTTTAAGGGAATTTTAGGGAGATCAAACCATGGCTTGGCTCTCTGTTGTGGGATGCTTGTCGAGTGACTTTCTCCGCTCGCCCGTCTGATACTGTAAATTGAGAAACTTTCGCTAGAGATTAAATTTCGCTATTTTCGCGACCACCACACATTCGCGGATATAATGGACCGTATGCGTGTTAAAACAAAATGGCGTCACGATTTATTGAAAGTGGTATAGTTGGTGGTACGAGTGTTCAAACCCATTTGAACTTCATACTGTTCGTCTTCTTTTTGACATGCTCTCTTTCCATCGTCCTTAGCTTTTATTTGTTGAGAGCTGTTTTGGCTTTCTCCTATACCTCTGGGGGATGCCAAGTGATGGTTTTGAGAGGCTGGTGATGGCTGTGAGCGAGAGTTTGCCGATCGGCGTCGTCCTCGCTATAGCGATGAAAATACTAGTTACTGCGCACCTGGCAGATATCACAACACGTCGGAGCGTCCAGGAGCAAAGGAATCTTGGGTTTTCACTGGAATCTAGTACCTCCAGCATCGTGTAGCCCACCGTCGGTGAATGGCGGTCCAGAAAGGTCGAACCTGGTCTTCTGCAGCAGCTCGCAGTCCTGCGAGGCACACTGAATACGCCTGTCATGTATTCTACAAATAAAAATCACGAAGTAGTGGACTTTACAGTGATGAGTCTATCCTGTATGCTGCAAAAGACGCAGGAAATGTGACTGGTGTCCGTACACTGGACGCCAATATCATCCCAGTCTTCTCCTGCAGGATCTGTTTGACATTGACATACCGGTATGCAGTGGGTCGACATTGGCCTGGTTTGGCAGCTATCTGCCTGGGTGGATGTAGCAGGTTTGCATTGGCGCGTCGTCCAGTCCGACATTTTCTTGTAACTGCGGAGTACTGGCAGGGTTTGAGAGGTTGCTCGTGCTGTGAACACATCTCTACTGCCTGTCTCGTCCTGGAATTGCCGTCTCGCCGCTTCCTTGCTCTACAGTCACGCCGTTATTTCGCTTTGTTTCGTGGTGCAGCTCAAAACCTGCCCAAACAACTGTGAGCTCGCAACATGGTATGGACAAATTGCACCACTCATGCTGGTTAACTAAAACCGGGATAGTCGAGTAAGCGAGTTCACTCCCTGGGCCATGGCAAGATCTGTTCAGCGCGGGCTATTCCAACCTCCAAGTGCATAGTCACCGATCGATCCATGTGATGGTGGTTGACCTACAAAGAGCCAAGGTCTACGAGTACTACTATTGCCAGTATTGGATGCTGTCTACATGCAGTCAACAAAATCAAAGCACCTCAGTATGCCCCAGAATAGGGCATGTGCATCTATAGCATGACACAACAGGGGTTCTGGCGGCACCTGTCAAACAAGCAGTAGCGACTAGTGCCAGCTACCTATTGGAGGCTAGCCGCTACCTATTGGAGGCTAGCCGCTACAGTCTGTCACTGGAGATAATTATTATGTTCACTGTTTAGACTGAGCACAATCAATGATGCCCAATCAATCTGCCCAATGTGTGTTCTGTTCCACCTAATTATAACGTCCCATCGCATCAACCCTACTACACGCACATGTCGGCACTCTAGCACGACTTGAGTTATTATTGTTTATTTTGATTCGCACAATAAATAGAGCACAATAAACGTTAACTTGACCGAAGGTTAAAGGTGACTGCAGATAGAGGAACACATCGAGGTACAGGTACCGGCATCAATACAGTATCAGAGAGAAACAAACAAAAATGAGAGGTACGCAGAAAAAACTCCCGTAAGCCCAAGGGGAAGTGGTTGAAGACGGATGAATGCACTCTCCACGCTCATCTACACTGTTCGTGGAAATGCACACATACATACAACAATATACAACATAGCAATAGCATGCACAGAACCGAACAATTTCATGTTCACACATGCAAGCACAGACCTGAACATTAGTACCAAAAGCCGGTACAGACAATATCCCCATACACACAGACGCACACACAGACGCACACACACACACACACACACACACACACACACACACACACACAATGTCCCATGAATGCGCCCGTGGCAAGAAAAGCACGCAAATCTACAAATGCACTGAATGTGAACCCACAGATTTTCTCTTATAGCAACGATAGCGGATCTGATTCTGAATGAAACACACACACAATACAATCATTGAATGCCCATCCGCAGATGATGGCAGGTCCTGAAAGAACAGGCAGTGTTCCAGTGATGGGGAACAGAACTTCGAGTGGCGAGTGAGGTATACACACACACACGTGAGTGCGCGGGCACACACTAAAGTATTCAGAAATAGAATCGACGTCGTAGTATTCATTGGTTGGGGAATGGAAAGGAAAATAAAACATTGCTGTAGGTTATTGTTGTAAGGACACTGGGAGCACAACAGAAAGGTAAGCAACTTGCTTTGAAGCAAAGAAAGTTATTATTCCACGGATCTCAGAAGGAAGGAACGTTCCAGAATGCTGCACTGGCAACAGGCGGCCTGCATGTGCGCGGCCCCTGCAGTCGGTCCAGCTGCCGGCCTTGCAGTGCTGAAAAGAATGTGCAGTACAGCATGTCACATAGTATCGCAGCCTGGACAAATAGGAGCTGGGAAGTCCTAGTTATGTGCTCACCTACACCACGATGCACCAATCTTCTGAGCTACTTTGGCAACAACTTTGTCCACTTGAGACTCCCATGGGCTGAGCCAGTTGTTGAGGGCTGCACCAAGGTGGACGGCAATGACCGCTGATGGCAAGGCAATCCATGACACACAGTCACTAGGGCATCGTCAACATGGCGCTGAGGCTGGATCGATAAAATCAACCTTTAGGCTGCCGCGGGGTTGACAACGAGGCCGCTGTCTCGAAGCTAGTCAGTCAGCCTGGTCACCGCCATTGACGAACCAGTCGCCACCGCCAGCAGTGGCGGTAGGTTGTGACAAGTGTGGTGCAATATTGTCAGCAAATTCAGTACTCAGGATAAGATGAGTGACAAAGGGAACGTTGTGTTTGATAATATTGAAGTGAACAGGGATGATCACAAACCCTGCGCGTACTCCACCGTGAGTTACAAGAAAATTCCGGACTGGACGACGAGCAAACACCAACCTGCTACATCCAACCAGGCAGATACTATTACGATAGCTGCCAAACCAGGTCAATGCCGACCTACTGCATAATGTCAATGTCAAACAGATCCTGCAGGAGAAGACTGGGGTGTTGGCGTCCAGTCACTGAGTGTACAGACACCTGTCACATTTCCTGCGTCTTTTGCAGCATACAGGATAGACTCATCACTGTAAAGTCCACTACTTCGTGATTTTTATTTGTAGAATACATGACAGGCGTATTCAGTGTGCCTCGCAGGACTGCGAGCTGCTGCAGAAGACCAGGTTCGACCTTTCTGGACCGCCATTCACCGACGGTGGGCTACACGATGCTGGAGGTACTAGATTCCAGTGAAAACCCAAGATTCCTTTGCTCCTGGACGCTCCGACGTGTTGTGATATCTGCCAGGTGCGCAGTAACTAGTATTTTCATCGCTATAGCGAGGACGACGCCGATCGGCAAACTCTCGCTCACAGCCATCACCAGCCTCTCAAAACCATCACTTGGCATCCCCCAGAGGTATAGGAGAAAGCCAAAACAGCTCTCAACAAACAAAAGCTAAGGACGATGGAAAGAGAGCATGTCAAAAAGAAGACGAACAGTATGAAGTTCAAATGGTTTTGAACACTCGTACCACCAACTATACCACTTTCAATAAATCGTGACGCCATTTTGTTTTAACATGAATATCGCGGATTCGCCACGAACCTCTCCGTACATTGATTGTAGACAGTGCAATATCCGACTGAAGAGATAGAATCGCAAACGTTTCTCATCGTGAATCAGCCCAATCTATGAAAACGCTAAATTTGCGCGCCGCGAAATTTTGTCGCTTTACAGTGTCTTGCACATCATGCTTGTTGCCTGCAGCTTCGAGACGACCTGGAGCCGGTGCGCACCTCTCTGATGAACGCTTTCGAGACAATGGCGTCGTTCTACAGCACGGCGAGTTGTCACGCTATGGCCACCTTCTGTGAGTGCTATCCCGCTGATATGTACAGTGGTACTGCTCACTGATGACATCCAGTCGCGTCACTCGAGTACGCGCCGCGAGTTGCGCAGCCCTAGACCTGCGAACACTGGGCTGGGCAGTGGTGCGAGGCGCAGACTTGAGTGACGCGACTGGATTTCATTGGGCAGCATTATACTTATATGTACAGTGATACTTCATAGTTTATTTTGGTTTGCGTGCTATTTTGGGTTGTTGTCTGGACAAGCGATGTTGCGTTGGTAATTTGAGTGCAAGCCAGCCCGATTGCTTTGCTGTGCTCCTGCCCGCTTGCATGATCTAGGGAACATTTACGGTGAAGCCTGTCCAAGCCGACCGCTCACTGGACCCCAGAATATGGTCCCCGTGTACGGGTGGTCCCCTTATCCAGGGAAATGTTACAGGACTTGACACCCTTTGGTCCTGAATTTTGTGATCCTCTAGGTCAGGTGGTAACCTTATCAGAGCGGTGGCCTTGATAGGTTTTACTCTACGTTTATGGCTCTCGGTTGCCATGCCTTGAATTTTGTCACATGCCTTTCGTTTTTATTCCTGTACAGCGAAACACGAGATAACGTTCAAACAGAGCACGCAAAAGAGCAGGGAGAACGTCGAATTCATTGGGACCAACTTGCACGTGCAGCGCCTGTGTGTGTCGAGACAGCTCAGTACAACAAGCCAGCCCACATCTCAAAACACTGAGGAGCAATCTAGCGCGTCCAGCCCTCCTCGCCGTAAAAACGTTGAAGAGCCTCCCTTGGAAGAGAGGGCTAGTTTTCGGCGAGCATTCCGCTTTTTGAAGCGATCGTCGGCAGTTGGCCTGTCATCCTCGCCAGCAGCGTCACCCAAAGGCTCGCCGGGTAATGTTGTTTTACGTCATGGCACGTGTGTGTGTGTACGTGTGTGTGTACGTGCGTGTGTGTGTGTGTGATTGTGGAGGTGGAGATGGGCATTTCATTTGCGTGGCCAGCAGCAGGGCTGTCGACCGTAGTAAAGGGTGTGAACAAGGAAAGCCCTCCCCCTCCTCCCCCCCCCCCCCCTCTCTCTCTCTCTCTCTCTCTCTCTCTCTTTCTCTCTCTCACTCTCTCTCTCCTGTCTCTCTCTCTCTCTTCACTCACTCACTCTCTCTCTCTCTCACTCTCTCTCTCTCTCTCTCTCTCTCTCTCTCTCTCTCTCTCTCTCTCGGTATTGATCTTGTTTCCTCTGTGTTTTTACAGTATTGCAAACCCCTGGTGAAGACATTGAGAGAAAGGAAAATGTCGTCGAGAAGAAGGAAGGTGAGTTCTGACTTTCAGCCAAATATTGGGGATTCCCCTGATTTTTGAATTGGAAGCTTTTTAACCATTGAACAGTTTATGTTAGATTATGCCTGCCTAGTTGGGTTCATTTAGCACCTTGTGTCTTTTTAATGTACGTTCAAGTACACGTATGTATCTGGGCATCGCTTGCACATTTGCAGCATTCAAAAACTTGAATGTAATGCGAGTGAGTTGGCATAATCGTGTGAAAGCGTCAACATTAACCCAAGTCGCTCAGGAGAAGTGTGCCACTTGGTCCTCAGTGCTGCCATGCACTGTAAAGTGAGAAACTTTCCTTACAGATTAAATTCCGCTATTTTCGCGATGATCACACAGTTGTGAGTATAAAATACTATAAATTGCCACAATTGCTCTTTGCATTGCTCTGGCCAATTCAAAAATCCGACTGACCAGATGCAATTGCGAAAGATTCTCATCGTGACCCAGTAAAGTCCAGTTCTTAGAAACTCAAAAATCTACATGCGACGAAAGTTTCTCGTATTGAAGTAATGTTAAGGAGCAGTCCAGCTCATTGCAGGGTACTGCGATGGGTATGAATCGTTCCTAGGCACATACGGAGAGAGGTATGAAGTCTCTAAGCCAAGACTAGATTATAGGGCCCGGGTAGCTATGGCAACTATGGATGATGAGCGCATATGCAAGCTACCCAGGCCAGCGGAAAATACGGTGTGACACGGGAAATACAGGAACATGTGACCTACTGCTTCGGGGTTGCTGGACAAGGAGTCATTCAGGGACGGGGCGGGGGCTATGTGTACGGGGTGCATGGTACATGCGTTTGACGGGATACAGGAGGCCAGTTAGGTGCGGGGTTCCTGGAGTGCAGGGTGCATACGGAGGAGCAATACACGGAGAGTGGGGCCTGACAGTACAGTATAGTAGTGTGGATAGTGGAGGTGAGAAAGTGGCAGGATATGCACACTGCGAGGCACAGTCCGAGTGCCCACTATGTTCTCTAGACTACGGCCCCTCCTGTGTTCCGTTGGTCAGCGGTGTCTCTCTTGCCTTTCGTTTCTGGATTCGTGCATGTGTGTGTGCGTGTGTTTGTGTGTTTGTGTGTGTGTGTGCGTGTGTGTGTGTGTGCGTGTGTGTGTGTGTGTGTGTGTGTGTGTGTGTGTGCGTGTATGTGCACTATAACTATGTTAGACAATGCCTGTCTGAATAAAGTGTACACGGAACTGGCACCGCAGCTGGATAATGGTAAGTCCAACACTCGCGCTGTTCCAACTCTTCGGCTTGCTATGTTGTACCCAGGGAGTCGTACTCAAACTAGGGAGGTGACACGGCACAGAAATCCGTGTCACAGGGGTTGACTCGCACCCGTGACCCCTCGTTGTTATTTTTGGAATAGTTCAGTCCAGTCCAGTCCGAAAGGTCATACTCGGATCGACTCGCCTTCTGTACTTCACCTCCAAGCGTGCCGCATGGGTGTCTAGTTTTTGAAATTATTGAGGCAGCACATTTCGTTTACAGCCCATCACTCGCCAGTATTCTTTGAAAGACTACCAGCATTTTTTTTACCTCCTGCCATGTCCGAACTACTTGATAGCAGTGATGGCAACAGCAGCAGTTATGAAACGGCGTGTAGTGTTGCGGTAACTTTACAGAGTCGTATCCTAGGTTAATCCGAATACTAAAAATTGACCCAAATTGCACATAACACGAAGCTGGTTTTTGAAAATTGTAAGTCGTGTATCTGCCCCATTTCTTCTTTATGACTTGCACAATACACCAGTCTTCCTAAACAACACATTTATAGCAGGGGTTAAGTACCATATAAGAGAAGTACAGCCAGTGATATTGTCATGTCTAAATACTACAATTTTGACACAAATTACACATAACACGAAGCCAGGTTTTGAAAATTGTAAGTCGTGTATCTGCCCCATTTCTTCTTTATGACTTGCACAATGGTCCAGTCTGCCTAAATAACACATTTATAGCAGGGGTTATGTACCATATTAGAGAAGTACAGCCAATGATATTGCCATGTCTAAATACTACAATTTTGACACAAATTACACATAACACGAAGCTGGTTTTTGAAAATTGTAAGTCGTGTATCTGCCCCATTTCTTCTTTATGACTTGCACAATACACCAGTCTTCCTAAATAACACATTTATAGCAGGGGTTAAGTACCATACAAGAGAGCTACATTGTACATCTAGTCATACTGTCATAAACAGCCAGCATTTTTCCTGCAGCAGTCACACCACCATCATCATTATTTCCAGGGAAATCCTCTTACATTGTCAGCTCCTACGTCGTTAGATACAATAGGGGGCTGTAGGACCGGCTCGTCAAAAATAGAGAACCTGAACAAGCGTGCTCGGGACGTCTGAGCAATCGTAGTATGCCTGAGCACTCCAATAAAAACTTGATCAATGGCAAAATCGTTCGCCACAGAAAAATCATACTTTGCGGGTCTTGCGTTGCACGCTTGGAGGTGAAGTACAGAAGGCGAGTCGATCCGAGTATGACCTTTCGGACTGGACTGGACTGAACTATTCCAAAAATAACAACGAGGGGTCACGGGTGCGAGTCAACCCCTGTGACACGGATTTCTGTGCCGTGTCACCTCCCTAGTTTGAGTACGACTCCCTGGTTGTACCTGTAGAGGGTTCAATTAGGCGAAGCCATTAATATGCTCACTAAGAATCTGCTGTTGTTGTCCCAATGTATTCCTAGCCTAACGTACTATGCTTTCCTGGGTTTGAATTCCACCGATGTTCAGTCAACCATGTGAAAACCGACCTCGGGTATAACAACAACTCACGAATAACGACATTCAAACCTAGTGACCCTGTGACTACGTACCTGTACTTCCAGCTTCGCCGATAACAACATGTTTCTCATGCTCGATCGGGGGGGGGGGGGGGGTGTTATTTGCAAGGTTGACTGTAAATGCTGCCGCACTGGTGTGGACGGTGGCGTTCCTTGCGAGAACAAAAGTCTCATCAAATGGTTTGATTCGCACTCCTCACTCTGATGATCCTCTTTTGGTGAAACCGTTTAGTCTTAACAAAATGCAATCTGTGCCTCGTTTGTTACTGTGTCGGTTGGTTGCATGCATAATTCAACCTCTGTTCAACATAGTTAGTAGTTAGTAGATCTGCCGGGGTACTGGTGTGCACTGTAGTCGTGCCTGCAGTGAAACTTCTGTTTTGAGCCGAAATCATTTCGAGTACACACAGTCCACCATCTTAGTCTTATTCCGTGACTGTTGGGTGGGCTGGTGGTGTGTTGGGCGCTGCGCACACTGGTGACACATGAATTATGCACTGCCCATCAGTTCAGTATGGCCCTGATACCTATGTGTATGGGTGTGTGTGCACACACATCACCACTGCATTCGACTTGAAGAACAACGGCACAAAAGGACTCATCGAAACTTTTAGTGGCTTCTGTGCTTCATGTGTTAGTTACCTGTAGTTTGCCTCCAACCGAAAACCTATACACTTGTGTATGTGTGTGTGTGTGTGTGTGTGTGTGTGTGTGTGTGTGTGTGTGTGTGTGTGTGTGTGTGTGTGTGTGTGCGTGTGTGTGTGCGCGTGCGTGTTCGGTCTTGCCCGCAGGAGCCCACGATGTCGTCACAGTCGGTGCACCATCCGCCCACTCTCTGCGCTTCAAGGGTGGGGGTCTCCATCGACTACTGGCTAGCTCTAACCCGGCACACCTACGGCAGGTCAAGCTCTTCCGGGAATGTCAAGGTACAGAGGACTCTGCAAACACACACACACACACACACACACACACACACACACACACACACACACACACACCTCAGACATGCCCAACGCGGAAGCGATGATAGCGAACAGCTATGTTAGACATAGCAACTTGTGCTGGGATTACAATATTCAACAGCTCGCAAGGCTGATGAATTGACCGCCACTATTTTTAGCCTGGTATCCACCACACAGCTGTTTGAAGTGACTTTTTCTGGCCAGTGAATCCCTATTTTCCATTTTTCCATTTCACACACACACACAGACACACACACACACACACACACACACACACACACACACACACACACACACACACATACATGCATACACACACACACACCTTCCTTCCTTCCTTCCTTCTTCTCCACTGCCATGACTGGCTAAGTGGCTCCATACGGGGCAGCTCTTGGATTAGCGCTGTCTCCGGGAAGCGGCACCAGGACCCGACGACTGACGTGACGGCGCATTCCCACGGGTTATAATTGCTATTGAACGCCGCGATGTACAACGATGCCGTGCGATATCCTGACGGCGGCGGAAACTGCGGTTGCACACACCGCAAAGCAGAGGCTTGGCGACAGGCTCTTGACGGGCAAGTACAATACGATCCACCCCATCAAGGCACTGGGACTTCCACTCATGGCGATTACTTGCCACGTCGAGCCAGGAATTGGGCTCAATGCCAATTGCCGCCAGGTCGGTCCGCACCACGTCCTTCCATCGCTTCCTCGGACCATGGGGCGGGCGCTTCGATGGCAAGGAGCCAAACAACAGCTGACGAGGGATGCGGTCGCCCCTCGGCATACGTGCCATATGGCCCAGCCACTGCAGCCGCCGCCTGCGAATCTTGTCAGCCGGCTGCTCCAAGTCGCCCCACCATTTCCGCACCTGCAAATTGGAGATGTGCTCATCAATCTGGCGTGCACGACCGATGTGCAAGATCATCCTCAAGCACTGATGGTGAAACACGTCAAGCCGCTGCAGGTCCCTTTGCCGTGTTGTCCAAGTCTCAGAACCATACAGGAGGACAGCCAGAACAGTGACGCCATAGACTACACGCTTGATGCCGATGGTGAAGTCCGAGTTGTAGAACACTGCATCCTTCAAACTGTGGAAAGCGCCCGATGCAGCAGCAATCCTACGCGACACATCATAGGTACACCTGGCATCCGGTGTCACATGGCATCCAAGATAACGAAAGGAGTGCACGTGCTCCACCGTGCCGTTTAAAGGTGCCATGTCCTCGTTCACCACCCCAGTCCCAATAGCCATGAACTTTGTCTTGGCCATGTTAACCTTGAGCCCAAAGGCAGAAGCAGTAGTCTCAAACCCAGCGAGTGCTCTCTCTGCACCGGGGTGAGTCTTGGCAAGAAGTGCAGTCATCCGCAAACTGGCATTCCGTTAGTGGAGCCCTGGTGTATGCTCGGAGACGCGTGTTGAACAGTCTGTCCTGACGAAACTGACAAATTGATAGTCCAATCTCGTCGTCACCAGCTATTGCTTCATGCCATTTCTCGACAACAGCAAGCATGTACAAATTGAAAAGAATCGGGGCCATGGTGCATCCTTGACGCAGTCCGTTCCCCACCGCAATCGGCTCCAACAGCTCGCCACCAATGCGTATAGATGCTGACATGTCGACATGGAACGATCGAATTACGGAAACCAGCACCTCTGGTACGCCAAGCTTTGCAAGCACCCTCCACAAGGCGGCCCGCGGCACCGAGTCATAGGCCTTTCGGAGGTCAATGAATACTGCGAATCCCTTGGAAGAATGCTCATGCAACTTCTCCGCGACTTGCCGAACAGAGAATACCATATCCGAGCAGCCCCTGCCTCTGCGAAAACCGCACTGAGAATCAGGCAGATACTGTTCCCCAACACGCTGCAGACGGTCCGCTATAAGCCGTGCAGCAAGCTTGCCAACCACGTCGAGAAGGGCAATCCCGCGCCAGTTATCAGTCAGACTCAGATCACCCTTCTTGGGGATAGGGACCAGGATGGCATCCACCCAATCCTGCGGTACTCGACCAGCCCGCCATACCTCCTCCAGCAATGCCTGCAGCTTACCCAGTAGAACAGGACCACCATACTTCAGCATCTCGGCAAAGACTTCAGAGCTACCACAAGCTTTGCCGTTCTTCAGTGCTTGCATGGCCTTACGAATCTCCACACGGTCGGGAACATCCGCAAGCTCCCCCAAGACCGGACGCTGGTGAATAGAGTCGAGGGTTTCCACGTCAAAGTCGCTGACGATATTCACACACACACACACACACACACACACACACACACACACACACACACACACACACACACACACACACACACACACACACACACACACACACACACACACACACACACACACACACACACACACACACACACACACACACACACACACACACACACACACACACACACACACACACACACACACACACACACACACACACACACACACACACACACACACACACACACACACACACACACACACACACACACACACACACACACACACACACACACACACACACACACACACACACACACACACACACACACACACATATACACACACACACATACATACAAACATACATACACACACACATACATACACATACACACACACACACATACATACACCCCGTCTGTAGTTGGTCATCGGTCGCCATTACCGGTATTCGTGATTTTGGTCGCCGCCATAGAACAAGCAGAGGGCTATGACAGCTGACTCTCTGCCGATGTTTGTATGTGTGTGTGTGTGTGTGTGTGTGTGTGTGTGTGTGTGTGTGTGTGTGTGTGTGTGTGTGTGTGTGTGTGTGTGTGTGTGTGTGTATGTACATGTATGTGTGTGCTCAGAGCTTGCTCATGCCCTACAGACCAAGATGATGACAGTTCAGAAGATCATGAAGGATGCGGTGGCACAAGCTAACCTCGTCACCATCATACCTGTACTGCACACGGTGCAGTCTACGGTGAGAACATCTCCTTTTCTCTTCTGTGTCCTTTTCTTGTTCACGTGTGTTCATTGTATTGATGTGGGTGGGCGTGTGTGTGTGTGGGGGGGGGGGGATGTGGGTGTTCTTGTGTGTGTGTGTGTTTGGGGGGGGGGGGGGCGGAGGGTGGTGTGGGTGTGGGTGTTCTTGTGTGTGTGTACGTGTGTGTACGTGCGTGTGTGTGTGTGTATGTGTGTGTGGAGGGGGGGGGGTGGATGTGGGTGTTCTTGTGTGTGTGTGTGTGTGTGTGTGTGTGTGTATCACTATACATACAGTGGAGATTGGATATAAGGACCTTGGGTATAACGACAAATCGAGTTTTGCGACAAAATTCTGCTGCCCAAATCGTTTAGCAAGTCCTTTCTGTACATTATAGATCGGGTAGAACGACCTCGAAAATAACGACAGATCGGATTTACTGACACTTCTTTGGTGCCCCGAAGACCTGAAAATGCATTGAATATAGCGACCTCTCGTATCAGGCGGGGGTGGCATGCATCGGACATGTCTGTGTCACATGCCCGGACCTCTGGGTCACTCCACGCGTGCTGGTCATTTATTGCAAATTGCAGCCGCAGTGCAGCGGTGTAGTGGCTATGCATGACTTTTGGCTTGAACTATGCACGCAAGCTGTGTACATGTACAAGGTGCATACACGTCTGAAATCCATTATGCATTATATCACGCACATGCACATCTGCAATACATTTCTGTCATACATATTGCATACTGAAATGTGAAGATCGGGTTTAGTGACAGATCAAATATAGCGACATTTTGTTTTCTCCGAAGGAGTGTCGTTATATCCAATCTCCAATGTATACTCTTACATGTGTGTACCCACTTGTCTGTCTGCTGCAGATTGAAGATACGGAGCAGCTTGGTCGGTTAGTCAGGTCTGCACACACTGACTTGGACAGCTCACTTGCCTTCCCAGCTCAAGACGCCTGCGAAGGTCTGTACAGGAATTTACGACTTTAGTTTTTTCCCGAAGCTATGCAAAAGGCGTTACTTAGTAGCGTCTGACACTAGCCAGGGTCCTCCACGCTTTAGTTCGTGTCCGTGTGTGTGTGTGTGGGGGGGGGGGGGGGCTGACAGACCGTTGTGATAATTTCCAAATTGTTAGAATACAGATAGCCGACTACAGATAGCCGCACAATTAAAACCAATATTGATTTCTGCCGGGGAAACGGTCTGGTTGGGACCTAATCGACATACACAATCATGCACCGTCACACGGTTCCTGTACTCCAGTGGTTTGACCATAAGTGGACCTAAGATACACACGACGACTGTCCTTCACCAGACTGTACGAGTCTCGTACTCCAGTACTTTGACGATACATGGTTCAAAGATGCGCGCTGCTATTGTACTGTATATGTACTGTATATCTACAATGTACTCCACTTCTTTGATGATAGTGGCTCAAGGATACTACTACACAATGTCCGTACACGGACTCACTGCCATGCCCCGGTCGAGGTACTTTCTTCATTGCCCAATAGACCTGTTTGACACCTATCACATGGCCATACAGAGCAGCCATGCTGCTCTGAACTCCACTCAACCCATTGCATCTATGGGTCACATGATGTCGGCCATGTTGGGTTCCACTGTGCACATACCTTGATCAATTTCTATACAAAAAAAAATTGTCACATGACAAAGCTGTGAAGCCCGTCTATAACGTTCCTGTCCATGTTGTCTCAACCCTGCGCTGCAGATATGGAGGTTCGTGCCCATTTCGAAGCAGCAATTCTACCTGTCATCACTGGCGAGATTGTACAAGTGGTTCTGAATGGTAAGGTCTGGATGAATGCTGCCACATGTACTAGTACAAGTACTTATGATCTTGGCTCCCACAGCCTTTGGTCAATCCTTAAAATTAATATGAATCCATCAATCAATTTTAAAATCTTCTTCTTGTTCTCTTTTTGGATTCATGTACTACAGTAGACTGATAGTTGACCTGTGTTTGACAAGTGTCATCTTCCAGTGTTGTTAAATCTTTTGTTTGCGTAACACCCGTGTCCCTCTTACGGTCTCTCTCTCTCTCTCTCTCTCTCTCTCTTCCCTCTCTCTCTCTCTCTCTCTCTCTCTCTCTCTCTCTCTCTCTCTCTCTCTCTCTCTCTCTCTCTCTCTCTCTCTCTCTCTCTTTCTCTCTCTCTTCTTCTCTCCGTGTGGGTGTGTGCATCGTTCTTTCAGATTCCGACTCTTTGAGAGCTCTGCAAATCAAGATCAACTCCTTCTTTGATCTGTGGCAATCTTCCCTGCACCATCTCCGCAGCTCTGTAGCTTTTCTCATGCTGAAAGTAAGAACTGGAAAGACATTGACAGATCTGAATGCAACATAAAATCTGCTGTTTGGTTACTTTTTTGGTGTCTGTTGTCGCTACCAGCCTTACTGTCTGGCTGACTTTGTCACTGCTTGCTTCAGTTGCAACTTGTCACACAGGGAACAATGACGTTAAATTCGCAACTATGAAAGTGATCACTACATTGTAGTATAATTATAATTATGAAGAAGCCTTGCTTGGTAGTTAAACATGTTTTTCGATCTGGACAGCATGTTAGGGGTCGTCCACAATTATCGAACTTTTTTGACGAAACGAAATAATTTCGTTATGGGGTGGGAGGGGGTTGACCAATTTCGTTTCAGAAAACTTCGATACATGTACATGGCCGTAGGAGCAGTGACACACTTGCGACTTTTGTTGTATACGCATGTATATCTCAACATTTTTTTACGTTCTGAGGGGGAGGGAGGGAGGGAGGGGTTGGGTCTAAACTAAAATAATTCGTTTGATGAAAAAAGTTCGATATTTACGGACGGCCCCTTACTAGGCGAGGACGCAGGTCATGGTTGTACTCAGGAGCACTATGCGTCCTCGCCTTGTAACATGCTGTCAAAATCGAAAAATATTGTAGTGCAGTGTAATACAGTCAGACCTTGCTTAGCCGCACACATCCGTTTTCAACAAAAAAATATCCGGATAGGTGAGGGAACCGGATAAGCGAACACACATACTGTATGTATGCATGACATGTGCTGTAAATCGGTAACCAACGACTTTCTTCCGGATGGCAAGGGATCCGGATAAAAGAGGACGGGATAAATGAGGTCTGGCGACGTATACGCAAAGTCTACCAAAGTCTACCTTCCGACTGTAGCCAAACTAAGGGACATCCGCAAGTGTCACCATATGCTGTACAGTGTGGCCTTCGCTCCATCACTGTGCATAGCGTGTCCTTGTCCCTGCGGACATAGACATGCACTTGGCCTGCCCCTCCCCCCCCCCCCCCTCCACTCATCCAGTCATGTGAGGCGCATAGGTTTCAACTTTCAAACGAAATTTCTTCGCTGCTGAAAATTAAAAAAATTAGATTACATTGTATTTACGACAGCACACTGTACCTGCCCCGGACTTTGATCTCATGAAACTGGATATCTGTCGTAGTGGTCAGAACGGCGCTGTACGGGAAGTCTGAATTTGTTTGTCGGTGACTTGTTTTGTTCGTTGCAGTGCTTCATGAATTCGCCGTCGCTCGTCGCTGGCAAAGGCAGTCTGCTACACCGCCAGCACATTGTCCTGTCACAGGCGGTGAGTACACCGTAGTGCTAAGCTAGTCCGGTACCGGTATGTTGCTCGGCCAATCTTGCTTATGTCACTCTCCAAAGGAACACATTTTATGTGATATGGAGGGGGGGGGCATGGGTGGCTAGCAGTAGTGTGTATCAGGGGCGGATCCAGAGATCTCTCTGCAGGGGTTCCAGTTTAGCCATAACTGAATAGCTGATACATGTGCATGTACATGCATATGGTTTCCAATAGTACATGTGTGAAATGTAGGGGTTCCGCGCGGAACCGTCTGAACGCCCTTGTGTATAGAGTGGTCATGTGACAGCGTTTGTGCAGAAAGTGATCATGGCATATGGACAGTGGAACTAGCATGGCTGACATCATGTGACCAAGAGTCCACAATCCCCTAGAGTGCGCAACTTCACTGATCAGATCTGGGACGGCGAAATCCGTGTTGCACGTCATACTGTAGTGTGATATCATGAGTAGGGGAAGTGTGTTTGGGTCTGGGTCTCGCCGACGGAATGACGCCAGTCCGACCCGAACACTGAAGTACATCACGGATTACGCCGTCCCGCAACCCCATCCCAGTTGCGCACTCTGGGGAATTATGGACTCGTGATGTGACCTATAGATACAGGGGTTGACTGGATGAGGGACCCACATGACTGTCCCGCTGTACGGTCATGTGATAGCTGTGAAATCAGTACTGTAAGTCGGCAAATTGTCGGCCCGTTCAAATTTCGGCCTCTCAGGGCTAAAACCGATTTCGGCCGCATCAAATGTTCGGCCTGTACTGCTACCGCCTGTATACACTGTCACACTGAAAACTTGCAAAACAAAATTTAGGCCGCAGCAAATTTTCGGCCAAACATGACCTGGCCGAAAATAGCAAAAAATCAATATGCACCGAATATCTGTTGACCTTATAGTATACTTAGAGTATAGGTATTTGCACGGTGTGTAGCTGTAGGTACACTAACCAGTGTTCTGCACTCTTTCGTCGTGTCGTTGCCGTTCTGCCTCCGGCTTGCGTCCTGTCAGATCTCCGGCGTGATGACCGGCATCCTGTCCAGGCTGCAGAACCTGAGCGGCATCAACGAGTTCTTCACGGACATCGTCCTGAACCAGGGCCTGCTCGTAGTCTGGGACAGTCTTCTCAGCACCCACGGTGAGCAGCTAACATGACGCTGCGCGTGTGCGCAGCGTAGTACATGCCGTGCCTGCAGGGGCGTCGGAAGGTATTTTAGGACGGTACGGTCAGCTACCCAAAGTGCAATAAATGATGTGCCAAATAACGCGCAACTAGACTTGAGAGGGCATTGTAGAGTAGCTGCATACAAAGTTCAAAGTTGTACGGTTACCTGTGACTTGTGCTCCTGCAGAGCTCAGGCCCTACCGTGTACACATTAATGTAGTATAATTTGTATGGAACTGGTGTGCAATGCCCTCCCAAGTCTAGTTGCGCGTTATTTGGCATATCATCTATTTACTCCTGGGGTTGGGGTGGCTCCTTCGAAAAATTTCAAACATTTAGAGCCCAAAAATCAGTGGATTTTATTGATTCACGGGGTACCTGAGGCAATGAGTGGTACGGTCAACACCGTAGTGACCGTAGCGTGTCCGACGCACCTGACCTGTAACGTGCGTGTGTCACAGTGCAATGTATAAATCAGGACTCCAGGTTGTTGTCTGCACAGTGTCTTGATTTGGCTAGGTTGTTTGTTTGGCCGTGCTTTCTCAAGTTATTTCTCTGCCTTGTTATGACTGGCTTGTTGTTGCAGGTGATGAGCAAGGCATGCTGGAGGACATGGCTATGGCAATGGACATGCTCGAGAATGTGACATTCGAGGTGAGGAGGATAACGATGGCAAACAAAAGTTTCAATTATTCATCTTTACGATGTCTTTGTGTTGTACGGCATGAACCACAGCACTTCGGTTTGCCTGGTTCACTTTCAAACCTATTATGTGCCTTCATCCTTTTTTGCCTTTTCTCTCTCTCTCTCTCTCTCTCTCTCTCTCTCTCTCTCTCTCTCTCTCTCTCTCTCTCTCTCTCTCTCTCTCTCTGTCTCTCTCTCTCTCTCTCTCTCTCTCTCTCTCTCTCTCTCTCTCTCTCTCTCTCTCTCTCTGTCTCTCTCTGCCTCTCTCTGTCTCTCTCTGTCTCTCTCTCTCTCATGTTGTGGCCCAGGTGACGTCGGGTAACATTTTCCGAACGACTGTAGAAGGCAGCATGGACGCGTTGAATGTGAAGTTAGTGCTGCCACCGGACATCACCAGCACCTTACCCAGCGCCCTGCTTGGCTGTCGCCTCTCCATCGTACCCTGCTTGTTCACGCAGGGGGTCAACGAGAACCAGTTCAAGTCTGACTGGTCAGTACAGTCAGTGGCCAGTAGCTTGTGCTTGCATGCAGGACATGTATTTTGTGCTCACATGCAGGACATGTATTTTGTGCTCACATGCAGGGCATGTATTTTGTGCTTACATGCAGGACATGTATTTTGTGCTCACATGCAGGGCATGTGTGACTTGGACTTATTGTAGAGCGCTTTGTCACATACGGATGGAGGGTATTTCTTGGTCGCGCTCAAAGCCGCACAGGACCGGCGGAAGCAGTTTATGATTGGTCCAGCCGTTCTCCATCTGCTTATACTTTGTGTTTGACATGGCGGGTACACATGACCCCCCCCCCCCCCCCCAGCAGCTAACGCCCGTTGGCGGCCAAAGAGTTGGCCCTGATCACTCGGACCGATTACACTGCCCCTGAAGTGATGTCATTGGAAGTCTGTCACTAGCTTGCGCTTGAACATGACCTGGGCCGGCGGCACTCATCACTTAAATCGTTGTTGTTTTCGTCGCCGTCGTGGTCTACATCGTTTGTGTTATTTCTTATTTGCATGCCAGTACAGTGGAGATTGGATATAACGACACTCATTCGGGAGAAAGCAAAATGTCGCTATATTCGATCTGTCACTAAACCCGATCTTCACATTTCGTATTCAATATGTAGTTCAAAATGACAGAAATGTATTGTAGATGTACATGTACATGTGGATAACAGATGTGTATGTGCATGTGTCTTGCATGCATTGTTCAAGGACGTGGGCGGTAAAGTCATCCCGCACCGCTGCACTGCGGCTACAACGTGCAATGTATAGCACACATTGAGTGACCCGGAGGTCCGGGCATGTGGCACAGCCATATACCATGTTCCAGACATGCCAGTCTGCCTGGTACAAGAGGAAAGTCGTTATATCCGATGTATTTTTACTGTTTTCCAGGTCTTCGGGCACCAAAAAAGTGTCAGTAAATTCGATCTGTCGTTATTTTCGAGGTCGTTATACCCGATCTATAATGTACAGAAAGGACTTGCTAAACGACTTGGGCAACAGAATTGTGTCGCTTAACTCGATTTGTCGTTATACCCAAGGTCGTTATATCCAATCTCCTCTGCACTGCTAGTTCAGTGCAGGTGTAGACTATGACAATTTTCGATACTGGGTTTGAAGTTCCGTGACTTTTGATGTCAAAAATCGACTCAAAATGCATCCACCCATTGCTTGTCATGCCGATATGTGCATAGGTTTGGGACGTCCAAGTTCCAGGAGATCGTCAATGTGAAGCATTACGAGCGGCTTTCGCGCTACGTCACGCGCTTCCGGGATAATAAGAGCTGGTATGCCCAGAACCACGAGTCGTCAAGTGAGTTTACAATGTACATGTCCATGTATGTGCCTGCATTGTAACTGTTGAAATGAGTAGAGTTAAAAGCGTTGCTACGCCAACGAGGGAAACATGGATGCAGCAAATGGGATTTTCCGTCTTTGGCCACTTTGCTGGTGGGCTGATCTACTCATCTCCTACCGCTTTAGGAGCTGCATCTGCGCCTTAGATCTTTCCAGGGTGGTGACGTTCCTGCGGATGCTGAAAACTCAGTCTAACCGAGTCCCAAGCGGACCGTGAATTTTTTACACCAATGAAACGCAGCGCCTATCTGCTGAGTCGAAAGGTCTTCGCCTCCAACTCGTCACCTGCAAGGTTGAAAATGCATTCCAGTAAACCACCCTGCCTGTGTCTACAACTGTTATCGGCTGTTTTGAGAGTTGGCTGCCGTGATTGAGTGATCTTCAAAGTAACCCGCGAGACCCAAAATGGGGTATTACGACTGTAGTACCCCAGGGAGTCCATGTACAACATAGTATCGTTAGATTTCCGGGGTATAAATTCTGGGGGGGGGGGGGTACGTTTATGTTACAGCGGCAGTGCACCTGATCATCGTCATCATGGATTTAGGTGTGCATGTACATGTACTAGTGTACCGATCTTGCCTTGTTTTGGCCGTGGTTCTGGGTTTGCGTGTATGCGTATGCGTGCGTGTGTGTGTGTGTGTGTGTGTGCGTGTACGCGCGTATGTGTATGTGTGTGTGTGTGTGCATGCTTGCATGTCCATCATCATCTGCATCTGCCCACGTCCTTGCCACACAGGTATGATGTCGCCGGTGGCGGAAGCTGAGCAGATGTCACAGCGCGCTGCCACATACATGGAGATGCTGCGCGGTGCACTCAAGTCGAAGAAGGAGCGCAACATCGACATCTTGACGTGCGCCAGCCAGGTGAGTGACCAGCGTCCCTCTTCTGCCTGTAGCAGTCCAGGGGCGTCGGAAGGTATCTTAGTGTGGGACGGTCAGCCATTTGAAGTACAATTACTCGTGCGGTTGGGGTGGTTCCTATGGAAATTTAAAATTCCGACACTTAGACCCCAGATCAGTGCTTTTATTGATTCACAGGGTACCGGGGACGAAGAGTGGTACGGTCAATGCCGTAGTGAGTCCATAGCGTGTCTGACGCCCCTGAGCATAATAATATTTTATGTTTCCACTAATGCTCCTGCCAACCGCTAGCAGAGATCAAACTTGTTGCAAAAATGTGTGGAGCGCAATGAGAAAAGCGTTTTCTCAGCATCTCTAAGACTAACCGTCTTCTGTCCCCGGGGAAAATCGCGGAAAAATCCCAGAATTTGCGGTGTAATTTGCGGGTAAATATGGCATAATTTGCGGTGAATTTGCGGTAAATATGCGGTGGATTATTGATATGCGGCAAGTTTGCAGTTGACATGAGGCAATTTTCAGTGAGTATGTAGTGAAATCAATCAGTTACAAGTCTCTGGTGTAAGCACTCGTCATATTTGAGTACAAAGCCGCCACGATGAGACGTTGCTGACCGAACAGTGCACTGTGTGTACGTGTAGTGCAACAAAAAAGTTCAAAAAACGCGGGGAAAATCGCGGAAAACGCGGTCTTTTAACCCTTTGTGTACGGACTGTACAACTTTCGATCCCCTGGGATCGAAACTTTTCAAATTTTCAATCGATCGTAACTCAGTCATTTCTGGGTTATATCCAAAAATTAAAATATGTAAGTCAAAGAGAAAACTCCCAGCTGTCCATTAAAACAATCGCTGAAGCGCTCCGATGTGTGGTTCCAGAGTTACGAAGCTCGAAAGTCGAGATCAAATTCAGTCTGTGTACAATTTTTCAGTACATAAAGGGTTAAAGAATCGCAAAAAAAAACACGGGAAAAAACGCGGCCGTGGAATCGCGATTTTCCCCGGGGACAGCGTCTTGTCTTGATTAGCACGAAACCGCGTTTCAAGCCAGTCTTATACTCGTGCATGCACAAGCGGAGGTCCGGAATTCAAGCCAGCTGTTTTCATTTTGTGACACGAAAGCACGAAACTCAGGCATATGTGCACCTTGCAAGTCAGGCTTGCATTCGATGCAGACGTCTGCATGGGACCGGCTTAGATTCTGCACACGACGGTGTGGCATGTGTGTCCTCGAAGAAAGGTGCATACTGATGACCATGAGCGACACTCGGATGTGTGTGTGCGTGTGTGTGTGTGTGCGTGTGTGTTGGGTTACTGTTGTTAGGTTTGCCTTCTGTTTGACGGTGTTCGGCTGATGAGCTGCAAGAGTGCTAAAGATCGCACTGCCATGATGGTCACGCTGGAGGCCAACTGCTATCTCCTCAACAGATTCAACATGCCACTGGAGAAGCTGCCCAGCTGTCTGGCAGCTATGCGAAGGTCAGTCACTCCGCTACGCCCGCGGCATGTATGCGTTCTGTTGAGTAAGGTGTGTGCGTGCGTGCGTGTATGGGGGCGGTGGGAGACAGAAAAGAAGAAAGAAATAGAGGAAGACAGGTAGACAGATCACCCACATTCACATCAGTGTCATCATGTGTGTTTCCTTTTCCATATTGTATTGTGCAGTCTTGGTACCCGAATTCAAAACACCCGCAAGAACATTGGTGAGCCAAGGTATGCATTCCAGAAAGTACAGCTACAGTGCTTCCCGAAACTTCTTCGGCCGCCGGATGGTTCTTACGGCTCAATGTTGACATAACCACGCCAACAGGACGCATCCAGTAGGCCCAACGTGGCGGTTAGTGGTGGCGCATGCGTGGACGCTGTGCATGCGGTGACAGTGCCTGTGTTTTGTTGCATTTCATTTCATTTCTGTGTTCTGCTACTGCAGTGTATTAGCCCCGGGTTCCTTGTCACCTTTTTCTGTTCAATGTTGGTGTAATCAAATCAGTGATTTTTAAAGTACTTCTTTTGGGATAGATCCTCATCTCTTTTTCCATAGTTCTTTGTTTGAATATAGATTCCGGATATCGAATCTGTTCTCCGTATCACGGGCCCTGTTTTCTGGCTCACCCTCGTGTTTTCAACAGCGTGCTCAAAGTTCTTCGTAGACCATTCAGATCAACATTTCAAGGCTCTATTTTTAATTTTAATTTTTTATACTAAATGAAGTGATTCGGTTCTAATTTTTGCGGTTTGATCTCAGCGCTTTCCACTAAATGTTTTCATGCGGTTAGTTTTTGGCTGGCCCAAATTCCAAATATACAGCTAATTTTAAATTTGGGTTCGGCCATTTCTAGGTTTTTCGGATCATCCTATCTGCTACCTGCTTGTTTTCCTCATTCGGTTTTTTTGGCCTGGCAATTTTAGTCTTGTGAATGCAGCTGGAAGTCTGCCTTTAAGTTTTGCCGCAACTGTAGCTGCTGTACAATGTAACTCCACCCTTGTTCTTCGTCACTGATGCAGAGATATGCTGGGCCGGCAAACGGGCCAGCTGACTAATGTTCTATGAGAAACAAAACTGCATGTACATGTAGGTTCTTTTTATTATGATTGCAGATAAAGCTATTATTATTATTATTATTAGGATATTATTAGCAACGGCTGCTCAGCTTTAGAATTACCGCTAAGTAACCAGGGCCGATCGGACTCCGCGGAATCCACCCTTCGGATGAAGGTGCACTGTATTTTGTAAAGCTGCTTGAGCACTCAGCACTCGCAATGTCTCTTGGACCACATGCACAGAATCGGTTCATTCATTCCTCAGCATTTATTTACCGTACTATCCCCAATAAATGTACAGTACTTTTAATTTTTCAAAGGTGGCCAACCCTGTATGTACTACTAAAGGAAACTGTACATGTACTAGCATTGGAGACTGTTCTTATTGTTTCTGGCAAGATTGATCGCCTGCCATGTGTGTCATACCACTCATAATACAGGACTGTGCTACTTTTCGACTGTGGATACCTGTATAGATAGGGCTTGAAAGTGATGACGTCGAAAAAGGCCTGGGAGCAGTAAGTTGACATCAGATTTCTATTTTGGATCCACTATGGTGTGACTTTGCTATTGCCTCAGTATGCGGGTGCATAGCAACCCACTCATGTCGTATGCAGGTGCGACTTTTACTTCACCACCTTTTGTCACCCCGCCCCCACTAGCCAAATCAGTTAGTTTCACTGGCTACACCGCCTTGCTGTGAGTAAGACCGCTTGAAATGTGCTTGGATCCATACAAAAACTGGATCCAGTTTTTGAATTTTTCAAATTGTTGCTATGCCATTGCTATGCTGTGACGTAGCACTTTCAAGCCATAACACTCCAGCCAGGGTACCAAGCAGTGTAGAAAGGCACAGAGGTGATGAATGGGCAAGGAAAACAAAGTAGTTAGGTGGATCCACGTACGTGTACCCCCCCCGATAATGACCATTACATCATTCTGGCATGTACTACAGTCCATTTCAAAACTATAGACGCGTACCTAGGCAAAAAACGTTATGCCAGCATCTATACCACATAAAATCTGTGATCACTTTGTGCATAAATTTTTCCAAATTGGGCGTCTGTTATCCAATCGCTTAGAAACTATATGAGAGTAATTGTGGAGCTATCCTGAGCAATATTCCAAAAACTATTCTCAAAAAGTTCCAGCCAAAGTTAATATTTCAAAAACCCTACGTGTCTATATAGAGGCGTGTCCTTTCATATTTTCAATCCATGCTCAACATGTACCACTATTGGAGATGTGCTAGTATTGGAGATGTGTACAGTAACTTATTAGGGATAATACGGTATTTCAATTTTCAGACTTGAAAGTTGAATATATCACTCGGATCACTGCTATGTTACAACCGGAGTACAGAGAACCGTGTGAATAACGATCTTTGGTACAGCAACAACTCGGGAATAACAACACAATCTTCAGGCCTACAAGTAAATGCCCATTTGGCTGCACAATTTCAACCTTGCGGATAATGACGGCATGTTTGTAATTGTTGTTCGCAAGGTAACTGGTTGACTGTACACCAGATATCAGGGAGCCCTACACATAGTGATTAGTGTAGGGCTCCCTGATGTATGGTATGTGTAGGGCTCCCTGCTATACATGAAACGGGAGTGCGCAACTCTACGTTCCATGGAACAATAAAAGTATGCACTCGCTGTGCGGTGCTCAAATATTCGGGTATTTCAGCCTGCATCCAGCATTTTGTAATGGGACTCGTAAGTAGGAGGAAGCAGTCGCTAATATGCGCATACGGTTATCATCGTGGGCACAACAAAAATGCACTCTTCTTTCAATCCCTGCCCCGAATTGTTTTCACTTGCGTTTATATTCCCATAGCTTCATAGCATCCTTCAATACTGGTGAAAGCGATCCATCGACCCTGGCAACGGGGCCTAACATGCGAACATTCATGCAGCTCATCTCTGATCAAAAAGCTGCGGACGCAGCATTGCGCCTTGTGCAACTAGAAACAGACGGGAAGACCTATTGCAGAGAACATGGCCTGGAGAAGGGAGAAATATCGCAAAGCAATCAAATAAATCAAGTATTGTAGATACATGTACATTCGAATCAAAACTCAAAATTTTGAGAGAAAAATGATCTGAGCACTGCACGATTTTGTTTTGTCGCGTGGACTCGCAAAAAAATTGTTCCCATGGAAATGCGCATGCGTATTAGCTTTGGATATGCCGATGGTCTTTCTTTTCGGTTGGGCGCTGGTCTAGAGTCCTTTCTTCTTCACGAAGGTGAGAAAACCCAAACCGATTTGAGCTATCAGTGGACGAAGGAGCCTGGTGGAATTCTCAACAGTTGCAGTAATCAATTTTGCATACGGTCCTGTAGGTCAAAATGTCGAAGTCCACTAAGAGAAAGGGAAAGGAAGCCAAGAAGGAGGAGAACATTGTCCTCGGACCTCAAGTATGACGTTTATGGCGTTTGTTTTTGCAACGTTCCGCTAGAGTCTGACATAGTAGTTTCGTGTGCTATGTAGGTCGGTGAGGGCGAGAATGTTTTCGGCGTAGCTCACATCTTCGCCTCCTTCAACGATACCTTCGTGCACATCACTGATCTTTCTGGAAAGTAAGCACTCAGGAGATTTGATGAAATTTATGTTGAAAAATTGAGTTAGGTAGACATCGGGGATCCTTTCTATTCTATTTGTCGATATAGGGAAACGATCACCCGTGTCACTGGTGGTATGAAGGTGAAGGCTGACCGTGACGAGGCCTCACCATACGCTGCTATGTTGGCCGCTCAGGATGTGGCTGTTCGCTGCAAGGAGGTTGGAATCACTGCCCTTCACATCAAACTCCGTGCCACTGGTGGAAACAGGTAAGCAAAATCATCCACTGATCCAGATTGTGATAGTCATGCCTTGATTTGTGAATGGTTATATTCCGGTAAATGTGATTATTATTCTACCGTTCATTGATTGAGAATAGGATTGATTCTGTATTTAATTTTTCAATTTTCTCAATATTTTAATAATTTTTATTGACTCATGAGAATCGAAAATGGTTCACCAAGAACGCCGATACTCGCATCAACATGTACTCCTGGCACTTCTGAGAGTAAATAACCATTTGAACAATTAACGACTTATATAGTGCATTCTCACCAGAATGCTGTGTTGGCATGGTCCAGCTGTGTCGGTGGTATGTACTAGAGCTAGCCCGTGTGCTTCGAGAGATTAGTGTGAAGCAGTATTTCCATTCAGTAGAGAGCAGATAGCACTCGTGTTCCTCAGCAAAGCACAGTTGGGTGTAATGAATTCACCGTACGTCAGTTTGGTTCACGGTTTGTGTACATAACGTCTGTTTAGCCTTGACGTCAATTTCTGTGTTTTGCAGTCATCCCGTTGAGGGTGGAGAGTGTCGATTGGTCCTGCATAGTAGCAGCCATGCTACATGTAGTACATTACCGTAAAATACTGCTCGAGTCCAATGCATCTCCTAAGTGCTGCCTGAGTTTTGTTGTCTGAGACAATGACTGCCTGACTTCGTGTCTGTCTACAATGCGACTGGGTGCTCCAGCAGTAACGTCATGTAATTATTTGTGTACAACTTCGTATGTGGGGTGCCCGTCAAAGTGTGATGGTTGTACTGTATATGTCTATACCTTTCAACGAAATGTCTTGTGTCCTGTTGCTCTTCTCTCTGCCTCAGGACTAAGACCCCAGGACCCGGTGCACAGTCTGCCCTCCGTGCCCTTGCACGTGCTGGCATGAAGATCGGTCGCATTGGTAAGGTCTTCGTTTGTTTCATGTCTCGGTGTGGTGATCTTAGTGGACTGTTTGCTGAGTGATGACATTATCCGTACCAGTCGGCTTCTCAGTGACCGACAACATTATTAGTCTGACAGCTGTCCAATCACTGTGTTCATTTGTCTACTAATACATTTAGTTTGTGCGGAATGCGTAAGGTGATGTTCAGAATGGGAGGTTTTAGACCTCGAATAAAACATTGCCATAGAAATTGGATCATCATATTAAGACCTGCTACCGTGACCAGTTATCCTCAATCTGTGAAGAGCTAGCTGCCTCAATTTGAGTGTTCCATGGTTTTACTCAGCCCTGGATGTATTTCTGTACTTTTCTGTGTTGCAGAGGACGTCACCCCCATTCCCTCCGACAGCACCCGCAGAAAGGGTGGACGCCGCGGTCGCCGTCTATAAATTTTGTTTTTTGTGCTTCTTGCAAAATACATCTCCGGAAAGACAAACTTCTAAATGACTCAATGAGTGCTGTGTGTATGCGATTGCATGGACATGCATTATGATGATCTGCAGTAGAGTGATGCGTTCAATCCTAATTCTCCTCCTGAGGTTACCATGGGGCATTGTTATACTCTTATCAGTCTGTTCCAGAATAATTGCATCCGTAGAGTTGTCGACATGACTCCAGTAGATGCCTATTCAAGCTGGAAGAAACCTTGCAGCCACAGTGTTTGACACTGTTGAACCGGAGCTCTCTTTCTTTCAGTGTGCACATTTGGCATGTGACTGCTGTATAAGAATTATGTTATGTTGGGCGTGTTGAAATGTGTTTTATGCATGTCTGCTGCTTGTGGGTATATTGCTAGCTCTAGACTGGTATAGACGCTCGACGCAGACATCTGCCCTACTACTAGACTACATGTATACATTACATGTTCTGTTGTAGTCTCATGCCATTATGGCGCCAATGAATGAGTTTGGTTCAGAATCTCATTTTCCAAGAACATTAAAACAAGTTACTTGACTCAGAAGTTTCACGAAGCCTCCAAATACCGTACTTCCCCACATATAAGCGCATGCGCTTATAAGCGAAAATTTGCTGCAAAAAAGATCTTTGGCTGTGTAAACATGTTCGGGTAGAAGCCCATGCGCTTATATGCGCAATACAGGTTTGTCTGTGTCCTAAACAATGGTGTCATCACACTACTTACTTTTTAGTGGTATATTTCGCTCCCGCCTTTTCACCAATAGTGTTCACATATAAGCACATGCGCTTATAATTAAGGGGTGCGCTTATATCCGGACATAAGCACATGCGCTTATATGTGCGGAAGTACGGTAATTGAAAGGTGATATGAGAGTCAAATCGTCGGTCTCTTGTGGTGAAATCTGCTGCAATGCATGCAGAATTGCATTCTGAATTTCTCACTCTACCTCAAATTGAGACACAAAATTTGAAATTGTGGGCCGAAAAGAGAATTCGGATCTTTCCAAATTTCCCATGCCCAAGACGTTGATTTCAGAGTTTGGTTGGGCTAAATCTGCAGTGCAGAAAAAGTAGTTTCTGCGGTCGTCGAAACGAGTGCAATCAACCCATGTGGGTCTTATGAAGTTATCTGCTGCACTGATTACTACATGTATGACCTAGTGAATGGAAAAGACTGATTTCGTGTCAAGCATTGGCCCTCGGCAGACCAAACACAACTGTACTCATGCATGTACTACTAGTAAGGCAATGATTACAGAATATATCAACAGCAGACAAGGTACCGCAAAGGGGCAACATTACTCGACGAGCAGTGGGAATTGGCCCAGGATTGCAACATAAGCACAGGAACTAAAATAGATTAAAAAAAAAAAAGAGTCTCGAGGGTTTCTCATATGGCGGAATGGAGGAAATAAAACTTAATCAACTGAAACAAATGAGAATGCTTTGTAAGGCAGCATCTAACCAACGATTCAGTTATAATAAGGGCATGTCCAGCTACGAAACTATGAACACTGCACACAACATGACGAGAGGATCGTTACACCTGGATACAAATCATGTGCAGCTGCCTTCCGCAAACACGTCCTTCTCCGTGAGCGCAAACGTGATGATGGCACCGGTAAACGAGCCAACCTGCGTCAGAATGCCGACCCAGAGAAGACCTCTCGAGTGGGCCATCTTACGAGCCACCGTGGAGATAAGAACTTTCGTGTAGCTAACACAAGCACTGAAGATGACAACAAGAATGACCTGTAG
Source organism: Sycon ciliatum (assembly GCF_964019385.1). Classification (NCBI taxonomy): domain Eukaryota; kingdom Metazoa; phylum Porifera; class Calcarea; order Leucosolenida; family Sycettidae; genus Sycon; species Sycon ciliatum. Next base: position 20,474,432 of record NC_088647.1, read on the forward strand.
CAAAAAGCAGAAGGAAATACATAGCATTGCTAGTACAGTAAAGCCTGGTTTAAGCGACCACCCCACGGTGCAAGCAAAAGCGGTCGCTAAAGCCAGGTGGTCTTTAGAACCAGGTCCCACAGTGTCTGTGTAGAACTGTCGGTTTTACTGTACTAGACTATAGTGCGTTTCAAAAGTATAGACCTCTAGACTTTTTCGATTAATTCAAATTTAGCTTGAGCTTTTTTGAGAAATTTCTTCGGAATATTGATCAGGCAGCTTCCGCAATTTTTCTCATATAAATTTCTAAGCGATTGGATAACAAACGCCCAATTTTGGAAAATTTATGCATAAAGTGATCACAGATTTTATGCGGTATAGATGCTGACCTAACGGTTTTGGAAACCAGAGGTCTGGACTTTTGAAACAAACTGTAGTAAGCAAGCAGGTACCGTGCAAATGACCCCCGGAGTGCCCGGACACACCGACCATATTAGGGAGGTTCCCCCCGCGACCCACACTTTCTATCGCAGATAGATGTATCCTACAAGGGCAGCAATCAAAGCAGAGCCTATAACATGTATTCAAGGAATTCGGACAGGCACTGAGAACACACCGTAAGCACCAAACGTATCCTAATTTGAAGTATTAGTACCAGGGAGTAGTATTTACTACTCCCTGATTAGTACTGTCGATTCATTGCCAGAAATGGACATGACGCAGATTCGACTCTGCGCAAAGCTACACAAGCCCCCTTTTCGGATCTGTAAGCTCATCTGGTTATGGGGATCACGTCCAGCCCTAGAAACTTACGAGCAAGGCCGTGCCCCCAGATTGGCACGTCAGCGGACGGTCACAGTCGATGGCAAGGAAGAGAATGTACCCGGCGATGCCAGTCAGCACAGACACCAGACCGCCGAGAAGAGCTTTCGACTCGGACGGCAGCCAGAAGTAGAGGAAGGAAGCGAGCGGAGCTGTCAGAATGCCAGCAACGGTGGTCAGCAGGAACGCTTGTCGGCCGTATGGCAAGTACGCATACGAGGAGATGGCCGGGACGACACCGTTGGACAACGCACACGTCCACGCGATGGCAAGTAACATAAGCACGAGCGTCTTCGGCGAGCCACCACGGGCGAGAACCTCCTGGTCAAAGCCCAGGTGCCTGGCATAGCTACAGCTCAGCTCAAAGAACTGCGTGCCATCCGTGTTAGATTGTGTGCTGCTGGATGATACCTGTTCACCGTCACTGTTGCCGTCCGGTAACCGTTGATACACACCCATGCGATAGCGAAGCAGAGTGAACGCCACGCCGCACGCTATCGTCGTCGCCGCCAGGGCGCCGAAGTAGGAGCTGGGCTGGAAGCGGACGCCCTCGACGGAGACGCCCGTGCTGTTGCTGCAGCCCGGGAACGAGGCGTTCCAGTGCTGCTTGGCGCACGAGTCGGCGTCGCTCGTGTGCTGTATGAGCGCCAGGGCCGACGGCACGAGGCCGCTGAAGCCCTCGCCGATGTACAGCGCGCTCATGTAGACGGCTGGCAGGTGGGCCAGCACGGGCAGGAAGACGACCGACGACGTGCAGTCGACCAGCGCCAGGAAGAAGGAGAGCGCCAGCAGCGCGGTGCTGTGCTCCGTGCCGCCGACCATGCTGCACCTGTGCCACAGCTGGCTCAGCAGGACGCAGGCGAGGGTGCCGACCGAGACGACGGCCGCCACGCCGAAGCTCTGGCAGCGCAGGCGGTTCTCTTCCGACGTGCACCGCTCCGCAATCGTGTAGGCAATCGGACCAATGTTGGCGAGCTGTAAGACAAAGGACAAAACGCATATGCACATGTCAACACTACTCAATAATGGAAAAACGGCTGTTTGAGACCAACTGATTCGGCATCTCCAATGCATTCTTTGAAAAGTGACTGCTAGTCGTATCGACAATGTTGCGGAATATCAAAAATGAGGTTTAATAAATACACAGATGGGGTTTCCAGGCGTTCACGGAATGTAAGGTTTGCGCTCAGTCACGACTTTATTTCGGTCTTTTGAAGTTATATTCAAGTCGCCGACAGTCTGTTTTCGTTCCGAAAACTAATCGTGCTCTGCCTCGTCCCTCATTTCTACCCAAGATTATTGCTGAGGTCAGGATTCCAATGAAACTTTCATGTACTGGACCTATTATAGAGTGACACGAAAGCTTAAGGGACTTGATCGCGAAATGGACAAGTAATTTCCCCCAAATCTAAAGGTGGACAAGTTTTACTACATGCATTCTCATGTGACATTGATCATCAGAAATTACGTATACGTGCCTGAATGATGACGGTGAGATAGGCTGTTAGTTTGTACTGCTCAGCGGTGTAGGGTATCAGGACAAACAGCTCCGACCAGAGCCCGTTGATCGCCACCCACGAGCCCATTCCGAACACGATCACCAACGAAAACGTGACCCATGACGTCCTTGCCCCATCCATGATGGCCGGGACTACAGACCTGATGTGGAGATGTCTTTTCCGGAACGTGAAGGCACTATTTCAAGACACTCATTTCATTCAGTTGCATGACTGTAGTCGAAACTATTCGGCATCGGTACAGACAATTCCAGTTCAGTTATTGAAGTGTCCGGAAGATAGTCAGGCATATGATGTTCGCCTTTGTGTATTCAGGTCACATTCACCTCGAGTCAGAGCATCGGACTAGCTCAAACACTGCTCAAGATAAGACTAAAACTAAAAGTCAAGTCTCAAGAACACTGATATCGCCATCGCCAGTTTCTCACCTTTCCCTTTGCTCAATGCTCACATAATCTTTTAATAAGTCATTGGCCATTGCGCAAGGCGATTATTTGAACAGCTCGGATGATGTCATCGCGATACCCTCTGTTTCGCGTGATGTCATGCATCACAAAATTATTTTTTTGTACTGTTCGGTGGTCATAGTGACAAGTGATTCTAGTTGCCAAGGGTTTTTTTGACGTGGGGTACACGAGGCGTACACCCGGTACACGAGCGCTAGGCTGTACTCTAGACTAGTACTCTGCAGTCTAGTCTGTCTGTCTATGCTTGTAACCGTGATCATGGTGATCATGGTGATGCGCAGTCTTCTTTTCGTCGTCAGCGCTAGCGCTAGCGCTTCACCGGTACGCGGTACAGACAGACAGCGCCATGTAGATCTACATGACATTGTATAATGTATGTGGGGACTGGGGAGTCTAGGGAGGCTAGGTAAGGCCTAGGCGCTAGGCTAAGGGACGTACACGGACGTGTCGACACACATGATGTCATGTCCCAGGACGGCCGTGTTCTCCTCTCACGACACGAGTCTCAGGAGGCAATCCATCTTCTTCTAGTCAGTCCAAACCAAAGCAATGAAGTAACGTAACTCGTTACAGTTGTAGATCTAAAACAGGCAGATCCTGACCAGCGGAGGAGTGTGCGTTGTCGTGGCCGGGCGTGGGGATTATTTGGAGCACGGATCAGTCAGGAACCCTTGGCCTTGGCAGGGACTGCACTGGAGACTTCCCGATCGAGTCTGTTACTGTGATCAAAATTAATCGTCACAACAGTAGGACACAATACAGTCATAGACATATTCTTTGTAACTAACTTCTGTCTTCTACCTATAGCCTAGGCTAGGAGTGAATCTTCTAACGTAACGTCGTGGAGTCCCACAGCACGTAGCCTCGTAGGCGTGCTGGTATTGTAGTCCTTCTAAACCTGGCGCGTCCCGAAGAAGGAGGGCGTGTATGTGTGTGTATGCTGCGCGGCGAGCGAGGCTCGGAGAAACGACCGTCCGCGCACGGTTTGCCTCTTTCATACCGCGATCCCTTGTTCAAGCAACGGTACGGCTACTGTAGGTCAGCTCTCTGACCACAGACAGTGGACTTGGTCTAGGCTCGTGCTGAGAAACTGTCGGAGCGCCCCCTCGCTTTGCTCGGAGAGCTCCAACAACAGACACAAGACACAGATACATACCGTCTTGCGAAGGCTTGCCGCTTGATGATCAAGCGGCGACTCGGTAGATACACACGTAGATCTACAGTCTACACGTCCACTGCACTGGCTAGCTGATTCGGCCTCGCTATATCGCGTGGTGTCTTGAACGGAGGTGAGAACGAAGAGCATATTTACCGTGTCCAGCAGCAACGAGCCGCCAAGATGTACCAGACACGGCGTGCTCCCGTTCACACCGTTGTGACGAAAGCGGCCGGCGGTCGTCACCCTAGCGCACAACCCGCGGCAGCCGGGTCGACCAGGGATTTTTCAGTATGCCGGGGCCGAATGGCAAGAAACGCAAACTGAAGACGACACGCGTTCCTGAACCTGTTGAGACTGAGAGTGGAATACAGACCTGGTTGCAGTGGTCGGAGTGGACCAAAGCCAAAGCCAAAGCACAGGTCCCAGCTGACCTGTTGCCTGCACGGCCCCCTGTTCGACCTCCCGCCAACCGAAGACGGGTTCTTGGAGGGGCGCGGGCCATGGACCGCTTCGAGAAGCTGGCAAAGCTGGGAGAGGGTTCTTACGGTACAGTGTTCAAGTGCCGCGTTCGGGATACCGAGCAACTTGTCGCCATCAAGCGCTTCACCGACAGCGAGGACGACCCGTACATTCGCAAGATTGCCATAAGAGAAGTGCAGATGTTGAAGGTAAGAAGACGTGCGTGTCGTGTGTACAACGTTACGTGTTTGTTCCCCTGCACACATAATGCTGTAGTGACGTAACATGTTTGTTCCCCTGCACACATAATGCTGTAGTGACGTAACATGTTTGTTCCCCTGCACACCATGGCACTGTAGTGACTGTACATACACAAACACATGCACTACCAAAACAGAACAACAACAGAATAATAGTATTTTACTATTTAGTAGTATTTACCCAAACAGACCTACAACAAAAAGCAAAAATCTCCACCTGCGTTCAGACTGCACACCTGAAGAGCCGTCATAAACAATATGGCGAAACGATCAGGGCATGCTACTATAGACGTGCCGCGAATGGTTTCCCGGGGTTACATGATTGGAACCGCTTTCGGCCGCAAAGTATACAGCATGCGTCAGCGGAATTGCTAATGGGCGTTGAGTATGCCGCAGCGGAACTGCTCATGGGTGCTTTGTACATGTATGCACTCGAGTCGCTATAGTGCAAGCGCAGCGCTGTGCCGCGACTCCGCCAAAGAATCCCAAGCGATCTTGTGATCTCACAACCTCTATACTATGCTATTACAGCCGATATGCCCATCGTGTTCTTCAACCAAGGCAATAACATTGCTGCAAGATATCGGCGTTCGATTTTTTACAATTTGTCCTCGTGAAGCTTCCCCTTTGTGTATCATAGTAGCTTTGAGAACATTGATCCTCTTGCTATTGCCTCATGCTGTCGAATTGTGGTTAGACCATGATTCTATCCAATTAATGTTCCTAAAGGCTAAAGCTCTTGAATTTGTATTCAACATACCGGGCACAGCTGTTGCTTATTTAATACGTTATTGGTGCTCGCGGTCGCGCTGATCGGTTTTCCTTGCCCTACAGAAACTACGCCATGACAACCTGGTGAACCTGATTGAGGTGTTTCGCCGACGCAAGCGCATCCATCTGGTCTTTGAGTACTGTGAATTCACGCTATTGGACGAAATCAACAAGCACCGCAAGGGGTGAGAACTTGGTATCTTTTAAACGTCTAGGTTAGGTTCGGGTTTACCGGGTGTCAGCAGCCGGGGTGAGGTCCCTTTGGGAACGTACCGTGATAGCTTACTTTACTTAATTCTCTAGATATTTCCTCTAAACAAGTTGTTTAGATGACAAACATGGCATTCAAGACATGCTCTCTTCCATAGCAGAATATAGCATAATATAGCATCCCGAGGCATGCATAGCTACACTATTTTCCGCACTTTGAACAGTCAAAAATCACCCAAAAGAAGGGAGTGTGGCTTATGCTTTGATGATCAACTCAACGGTGATAGATAGGGCAGATGTTTGTATTTCGTGGCAAAAAATGGGAGGTACGGCATACTGTAAAACACGATATTTTCGGTGTAACTTTAATTTCGGTGATTTCAGTAGTGAAAACCGGCACCTAAATTTAGATTACACCTGAAAGTCACCAGTGTGTACACTGTATGTGAAGGGAATGCTGGTCACCTAATTCTACATTACACCTGAAACCTGGCAGGTCCCTGACACCGAAATTTTAACACACCTAAAAATTGCTAAAATTACATGTTTTACAGTATACTCCAGTGGTGCTTCTACTCTGTAAAATACAATAGGTGTGCGTAAGTGAGCGGGTGATGCGTGATGCTGGTGTTGCCATGCAGATTGAAGATGGAGAAGGTGCGCAAAATCACCTACCAGCTGCTGTCCGGAATTGGCTATTGCCACCAGAGCAGCGTAAGTCGCGGTTTAGTGTATAGCAGCTGCCTGCCGATTCTCATCCCGTCCTTTTGCCCCCTGCTTCTGCACTGTGAAGTTTGGAATGAGGCTGTGAGTCAACGGCATAGTTATTGCATTCTCTTTACGAATACACGGGCCTGCCTGCTAGCGTGCTTTTGCTGAGCACTGGTGTTTTTTTCAAACTGACTGCTACAGTATTCACTTCGTCTTGGGGGTTGGACATGGGGAAGTTGCCATACCGGGGTGGCGAGCCCGCCTTTCTCGGCACTGGTGTGTGCAGGTCTACCCTCGTTCGTAGACAGCCCCGGGGTTTCTCATTGCTCGTCTTGTATAAGCAACGAGTATATTATCTACTATCTGGATGTGAATGTACGCGTTTCAGGCGTCAGGGGATTTTTGATAGTTGCCTCTACTAATGAGGTTTGTCTTGTGCCCGATGTCGTACTAATGAGGGTACACCTGTACAGTCGACTCCACTTATAATAACAAATTCAAATGTAGTGAATTTCGTGATATAGCAAACCATTGTCCATGTTCCTGTTTGAACCCATACAAAATCGACCCTTTCTTGCAAACAGTTTTCGTGTATACCAAACCAAATCTTGTAGGGCTGCATGTAAACCAAGTGCAGTCACACTGTCATGGGGCACATGCTAGTCGCGACTTGCTACTTGTATAGTTTGAGTGCATTTCTGGTATAACGGACTTCGGCTAAAAAGAACTAGTTCTGCTGTGCAATGGTGTTCGTTATAATCAGGAGACAACTCTACATGTACATGCTTATGCTACTTTCTGGCACAGGTTGTTCATCGCGATGTCAAACCGGAAAACATTCTAATCTCCACGCGTGGCATCATCAAGGTCTGCGACTTTGGGTTCGCTAGGATGCTCCGTGAGTGCAGTATGCGTATACAGCGGCGTTGCACTTGCTTATGTTGTACTGGCTTGCGTTGCACTGGCTTGCGTTGCACTGGCTTGCGTTGCACTGGCTTGCGTTGCACTGGCTTGCGTTGCACTGGCTTGCGGTGCACTGGCTTGCGGTGCACTGGCTTGCGGTGCACTGGCTTGCGGTGCACTGGCTTGCGGTGCACTGGCTTGCGGTGCACTGGCTTGCGGTGCACTGGCTTGCGGTGCACTGGCTTGCGTTGCACTGGCTTGCGGTGCACTGGCTTGCGTTGCACTGGCTTGCGTTGCACTGGCTTGCGGTGCACTGGCTTGCGGTGCACTGGCCTTCGTTGCACTGGCTTGCGGTGCACTGGCTTGCGGTGCACTGGCTTGCGGTGCACTGGCTTGCTGTGCACTGGCTTGCGGTGCACTGGCTTGCGGTGCACTGGCTTGCGGTGCACTGGCTTGCGTTGCGCTGGCTTGCGGTGCGCTGACTTGCATTGCACTGGCTTGTGTTGCACTTGCCTTCGTTGCACTGGCTTGCGTTGCACTGGCTGGTGTTGCACTGGCTTGCGCTGCACTGGCTTGCGTTGCACTGGCTTGCGTTGCACTGGCTTGCATTGCACTGGCTTAGCCATTGCATTGGCTTACAATCAGCAAGTCGGTGTTTACATAGAAGCCACATCCGCCGCTGAGTACTACAGAGAAACCTGCCCTGGGAGACGGGTGGTGTTTCCTGACACCGATCCCGATACGCGTGCCACCACAGTTCCGAATGGCCTCGTGACAACTTGGGTGTGCCCCTGGAATGGATTGGTACCGAAGATGTACGATCCTGACAAGTATTCATGTTGCTGTGGTCGCTAAAAGCAATCTGTAGATCTGACTTGCTGTATCTGGCTATCTGTAATCTGTGTTGCTTAGCAACAAATCAGGGCTTTCTTTTGGTACTGTATATGAAACAACTTCAAACAAGCAACGACTCGTTGCGTTTTGCCAGGCGCTGAGTGTGTGCACACATCCAGAAGGGGCAGTTTACAAGTGTTTGCTGCGCTGTGCTGCGCTGTGCTGCGCTGTGCTGCGTGTGTCGTTGTACATGTGCCTGTGCGTGCAGTCGGACCGAACGCGGAGTACACCGAGTACGTGGCGACGCGCTGGTACCGCGCACCCGAGCTCCTGGTGCGGGATTGCCACTACGGGTCTACCGTGGATATCTGGGCGCTGGGCTGCGTGATTGGTGAGCTGGTGACCGGTGACCCAATCTGGCCGGGCCAGTCGGATGTCGATCAGCTCTTTCTGATCCAGAAGACACTTGGTGAGATCCCGGAGCCACTGATGAGGAAGCTCTTTAACAACGTCATGGTCCGCATGCCCACCAAGGAGGAGAAAGAAGGCAGCAGGGTAAGGTTACAACCGGCCATTAATAGAGAGGTTAAGGCTGCACGTTATTTTTTGACGTGACGCGCAGTTTCACGTTAACTTTGGCGTAAAACTCCAAGTTTCGACGAAACCTGCCGGTCACTCGCGTTGTTTTCCAACACGCGAGCCAAATACGCGCTGAAATTTCGCGTCATGTCAAAAATAGTGTGCAGTTTAACCTCTCTAGCACCCCTGCAGTACGTTGAGCACAGGACAACCGTTAAGGCTGGGGCCCTTGGTTTTGATGGTCCGAGCTATGTTGTATGGCATCCCATGTTGTATAGCGTCAACACGTCAGACTATTTAGTATTTAGTCCCGGATATCTCCGTCGGAATTCTGCCCAAGGTGCCAATACTGTAAATATACACATTTTCGGCAGCTATTTAATTTCGGCTATATTCGGCACCGACCCAAAACGCCTAAATTAAAACGCCGATGAAATTTTTCACAGCATCTGTCGCACTATACCATGCCGTCTACCCCACGCCGAAAATAAATCGCCGCCAAAATGTCAAAAATCGTGAAGTGCCGAAATTTTGCAGCGCCGAAATTTTGTATATTTACAGTACTATGACCTGGCCCTGTAGCATGCTGTTCACATGATTGTCTCTGGTAATAATGAATCATTTGATTGTCGTCAGGCCTGTGTCGCATCGTGGTCCGACTCAATGTACAGTACAGTCTGTATCGGCTATAGAGTGACCGGATATAAGAATATATCGGCTACAGTGATATTGGTACGAAATATCAAAAGCAAAACGTGTTTTACCCAGTACAAGTATCACTATAACCAATATTATCGGATGTAATGATATATCGGATATTATGATGGCAACAAAGAATCAAAACATTCATAACATGCTATATTATTATCGGCTCTAGTGATAACTTTAAAATACATGTAGCAATAATATCAAAGGCCCTATTTTTTTTAAACTTTCTTCATGTTGCTTATTTTTATAGTGATACATGTACATGTACATAACATAATTTTTTGTATGGAAATGCGGGCACTGTCAACTATGCAGCATGCTCATTTGTCAAAACGCCATGCTGGAAGTATTTCCTTGCCTTTCATGTGTCGATCGGAAAAAGAAAAAAAAATCGGTCGTATCGCATATAATGATGCATCGGTTATAGTGATAAAATCACGGAAATCAAAAGGGTACGCTATAGCCGATACAGACTGTATATTCATTTTATATGCCCTTGACTTGAGTGGATTAGGGTATGGATATTGAATGGTCTAAAACCCCGGCACCCTTCAACGGTTCAACCCTACATCATACCTTGATTATGTGATGCCTGCATGTAGACATTTCGAAACAGGGAGAAAATTACGATCCAAGATATACAGAATCTGGCTTTTCAGACTGTAAAATGCTCAGACGAACACTCCCTTAAAATGATGATGTGCCCCAACGCAGTGATCCTAGTTTTCGCACGGCCTCTTCTGCAATTCCTAAAGTAGTTAATGAGCTGGTATTGAGCCAGCCGGGGAGCGAAACAGTTACACGCAAGGAACATTTTTGTTCGCGTCCCGGTGCTGACAGTCAGTTTTTTCTTCAGACTTTTTCCCCTTTCAACACCCTCAGCAAGTTCACATTTTCTCCCGGTGTTTTTCATTTTCCCTTGTTGTTCACAGTCTGTTGGCACGCTGGCACAGATATACAAGGGAAGTCCCCCTGAGCTGATCCGCTTCTTAGAGGTAAGTCACAGCAGCGGTGACTAGCTAAGCCTCATAACTGCACACGACTGTGAGTGCATGGTGGCTACGATATGCAGTACACTTGTCAAGAGGACCATACTCAGTAAGGAATGATAACCGCACACGACTGTGAGTACATGGTGGCTACGACATGCAACTTGAGGCAGGCATCCTTGCGTTTAATTTTAAGATATTGATACTCCTCGTACAAGTCCATCCACGCACAGCCACCATTGCCACGCCATGCAGCCAGGTGGATAGTGTGACATGCGGAATGACATTGCTCCACTATGTCTACTGTCGTCTAGTATTCTTTGTGTCACGGTGCTCTCGTGCATGCTAGATCTCCTCACGCTAAAGACTATACATATGCTTCAAAACAACCACAGTGAAACTTCTCTTATTACGATAGTAAATATGAAAGTCGGCTCTAGTTTGCGCTTTCCTGTGTGTTATGGGGACACTCGCAGCGGTATACTGGAGAACTCAAGTCGGGGCTCGAGTGCAGATTGTTTTGTTTTTGCCACATACCGTGACACTGTATTGCATAGTGCGGCTGACTTTCGTTTGCTGTTAGTCTGCTCCAAGCAAATTCAGCTGGACAGCAAGGGAAACTGCCATGTATACATGTATGAGGAGAGGATCATGAGTGAGACCTAGTTATCAATATCAGCAACGTATTTGAAGTATCGAGCCTGCGCGGGGATTTGACATTAGTCGCTTTGAGTCCAATAGGAAAGCCGGCTCTAGTTTGCGCATTCCTATGTGTTATGGGGACAAGCGCAGTGGTGTCCTGGAGAACTCAAGTCGGTGCTCGGGTGCAGATTGTTAAGTTTTTTTCCGCTAACAACTGCTTTGCTCCACAATGCGCTTTTGCTCTTTCTCTGTCCATACGCACTGCAGGATTGCCTGCGTTTGAATCCGGAAGAGCGTCATTCATGCAGCGAGCTTTTGGACAGCGGGTTCTTCCACGACTTTGGCTACTATGAACAGGAACTTCAGGTGAGAGTTATAGGCGTATATAGCCCTTGTCACTGACTAAATGTCACATGATGCCAAGTTTTGGTCACAAGCAGGGGTTGTTAATCCTTGCCGTAGGGGTTGAAAACCAGCACAACAGTCTGCAAGTTTTACCATTGTTGGCTGAGAAACTCAAGGACTCATTCAATTAGGATTCATGTCATTTGGGTTTGTTGTTTCGAATGTATGAGCCATGTTTATTTCGTCTGCTTGATACCTGCTGGGTGCTTGCTTCAGTATGTAACTTCTTTTCAAAATTGAGTAGTCAATAATCGTGTGTGTATGTGTGTGTGTGTGTGTGTGTGTGTATGTGTGTGTGTGTGTGTGCGCATGCGTGCGTGTACGCACATGTGTGTGTGGGGGGGGGGTGCGCATGCGTGCGTGCACGAGCGCGCGTGTGTTTATGTGTGTGTGTGTGTGTGTGTTTGTGTGTGCGTGTGTGTGTGTCTATGTGTGTGTGTGTATATGTGTGTGTGTATGTGTGCATGTGTACAGGAAGATATCCAGAGAGAGCGGGAAGCAGGGATCATTGTGGACACTGTAAGAATAGCTATGATGCCGATCTTCTTCTTCTTCTTTTTTTTAACACGCTCGGGTCATATCCACTTTTATACCATCACCTGTCATCTGCGTGAGGAAAAAGCGACTGCATGCTGATGATTAACTAATGGTGTAGGGCAGCTCAACCATAACACCCACACAATTGTTGTTGCCACTCTCTCCTGCACAGCAGTATCACATTCAGATCGTGATTGGTCTTGCCCTGAGTCTTTAGTTTTCATTTCAGAACTTTGATTATAGGCTCTGTCACAATGGTTATTGCTTCGTGAGTTGGCGAGGGTGGAGGGTCGGGTTCCCCTCCCGTGATTAGTGCTGCACCGAGCTTGTTTTGTGTGAAAGTATAATTATTATATTATTATTAGCACACGAAGAGACGAAGCTAGTTGTAAATCTGATAAGGTCTTTCGTATCATTACTCTTCAAAATCAGTACATGGTGATAATGTGACGAAGCACAACGATGTCAATTTATACAGCATATTGGCGGTAAAATTGTGATGAAACGAACACAGGCTGAATGATAGTGTGAGTTGCGCCAAAGAGTACACCTCCCTGTTATAGTGCGTGTACTCTTTGGCGCCACTCACACTATCATTCAGCCTGTGTTCGTTTCATCACAATTTTTCCGCCAATATGCTGTATAAATTGACATCGTTGTGTTCGTCACATTATCACCATGTACTGATTTTGAAGAGTAATGATACGAAAGACCTTATCAGATTTACAACTAGCTTCGTCTCTTCGTGTGCTGATATGTTTCCCTCCGAGTAAGTCTCTATTATTATTAATATTCTTATATTTAGAAGTATTGGGAAGTTAGAGGTCACATGCCACGTACTGCTGCTCTTTTGGTTCGAGTCCCGGTGGTGTGACTGATGATTTTTTCTTTTTTTCATATCTGGCTTGCAAGTGTTGAGTTTCGGAGAGAAAAGAGCAGTACGTGGAATGTGGCCTCTAATTTCCCAATACTTTAAAATTCTCCGTGAACTCCAAATTTGAAATTGCAATTTAGAAGTATTACAAAATAATTGAGAGGCTTTGAATCGTTTTTATCAAAATCTAAAAATTTGCCGGGTTGGAAGGTGGAAATCAAAAAAAAGAGAAAAAGTTATTGCTACGTGCTGTCAAGGTACTGGCGGTTAACATTAGCATGGGGCTGCTTTTGCCAACAACTATGGTCTATACAGCTCTGGAGGTGTCTGCCTTGCGACGTGTTTGTATAGGCACACACCAGTCTGTTCTGTTCTGTTCGGGTCAACCCATGCACTGTGTGTGTATGCACAGTTCTGGCCTAAGTAAACCAAATCATGAATAAAGTAGCGCCACGCTCAAGTGCGCCAAGGTTGTTAGCTACTTTTGGCTAAGGCACTCTCATCGGACAGTCTCGTAGTTTTACGACAGGAAGAAGTATTATGACAGAAGTATAGAATGAAGAATGATGGGCGATCCTGTATAATCACTATGACAAAGAAACGAGAAATACGAATTCTCAAATAGTGAGTACAGTACAGTATACTCAATCTGCAGACAGAACTGTTTCGTCCTTTGTGGACTCGTCAGCGCAGCACAGAGGAAATAAGGCCGAATCATAATATATATGTCTTAGCATACACCCAATGCTGTAGACAGGCTGTTTTGGCCGGAAAAGGCCTCATCAGTACAGCTACGAGCTAAATAGGCCGAGCTGTCTTAGCATACATGTAAGTACACCTGCTACAAGTGTTGTGTGTGGTGTTAGGGCCACCTAGGGCCCACCGACGCTACTAACATTCACGAGGTCGGATTTCTCTGGCCAACACTGTAGCACGTTGTTGTTGTATACTTTATTTATAGTGGAAATCAAAACAGGCATATGCCTACTGACAATGGACCCACTGCGCTTTGATACCCCGGGGGCTGTGCTTGATACCCCGGGGGCTGTGCTTGATACCCCGGGGGGCTGTGCTTGATACCCCGGGGGCTGTGCTTGATACCCCGGGGGCTGTGCTTGATACCCCGGGGGCTGTGCTTGATACCCCGGGGGCTGTGCTTGATATCCCGGGGGCTGTGCTGATGCAAAGCGAGTTTGGTTGTCCTGTTGTTGTTGTGCTGCAGAAGAATGATGAGAGCACGCGTAGCACTGTGGGACTGACGGGCGGCGGCATGGGCGGCGGTGGCGGTGGTGTCACCCTGCCACAGCTCACCAGTGACAGTTTGACGGAACTGGCCGCGGCTCACACCAGGAAAAGTGAGTTGCATGCTCCCGCGGACGCGCACCCAGGGCATACTGAGCCGGGAGCGTGCCCCAGGACCACGGAAAGAAGTCCTGTCTTGCCAGTGGTCACCATTCCGTATCCGCATCTCATTGATATTGCACTCTTGTCTTTCTTGAGAAAATTCACTAGCTTGTTTCAAGTTGTTTGTCTGTGAACCAATCAAGGCAAGCATACCGACATTGGATATGCGCGCTATGTGTCTCTCTATCTTCTTCCAGAGGATAAGCCACCTCCACCTCCACAACGGGCACCGACCAAGTTGCCGACTATTGAGGGTGGTGCTTCGCAATTCTTCAAGTAGCACGGTAAATACAACACGCGTGGCCAAGAATAACATGCTGGCTTGGCGGTGCACCAGACGACCGGCGCAGCTGGATTAATTGTGTTCCCAAAAGCACCTCCTGTTTAGTTCGCACGGTACGTTCCCGGGAGGCTTTCTGGATGTCAGCCCTGGGTAGTGTTTTCACACTTGTTCACCGAGGATGACGCATGGTAACGTATGCCCCTGCCCCCGGGCTACTACCCCCCCCCCCCCGACCCCTGCCCCGGGCTATTACCCCCCCCCCCCACCCCTGCTCCCGGGCTACTACAGAGTGTAGTGTGTTCAAGGGCCAGTGCCCAGTGTGCTGTAGTCTATCTCCTCCTCCGCTGCTGCTGGTGCATAGAGACATGTACGCGCAAGGTTAGTTTGAGTCCACACCAAATGCCCCGCCGGCGTATACCCTTCACCAGAATGAAGCGTACAGCACTTGCAGGGATGATCACTGTATGCAATGTGCGGTGCTTTCAAGTATATGTACAGTGATTCCGGGCCGGACGCTCGCTGTTTCTGGATTTCTTCTCGCAAAGTTTTCTGCATTCCTTGAGACCACGTAACGCTATCTGAGTTGACTGACTGCCCTATCACCAAATCCACCGACTTTTTCCTGTCGCTCACGCATTGTGCAAGTCATGGCTCTGCTTGTATAAACAATTGTATATCATGGTAATGTCATACAGTTATGGAGGTGGGAAATGGGCTCGTATCTCTGCACCAGTTTGCGCATTCTAATTGCTCCGGCTAATGTTTCCTTGGCAACAGTTGTAGTCTGAAGTTGCATTTGCTTCAATGCACACGATAATGGTCATGTGAAGGTGTGTTTTTTCTGCAGCAGTGAATCGACAACCAATGCACTTGTAAAAAAGCCCGGTGACGCTGTAACATTTATTGTCAATTTGATTTCGTATAATAGTATTATGTACCGCTGGTTTAGTGCATTTCACACGTCTCGGCCGTATCTCTTTTTGCAACACCAAAACACTGAGAAGTACAATTGCTCGATTATTTTGACAGATGCCCTTGCTGGTGTTGGGTCACTTGATTTCACCAGTGCCGGGCAGTGTGTTGGGTCACTTGATTTCACCAGTGGCAGTGCGCAAGTAACAGATACTTGCTACCCAGTCACTGGTGGTTACCCTACATAACAGGGCTTGTGGTATCAGTATTGCAACCGCGAAAAGCTGTGAAAATTATGAATTTTGGTTCCACTCGGATCGTGTCCACTGTGGTTGGACACACATGAGTAAACACCTGGCCAGTCAGTGGTCTGGCACACTGGCTGTGCTGAGGAGCCCACCAATCATGCAATAATAATTATGACTATAATTATTAGGGCTCAAACGATTAGTCCGATTAACCGGTTGCAGACCGGTTACGAAGAATTAACGGTTAACCGATAAAGATAACGGTTACGCAGTAACTTTTCAGTCAATTTTTCAAGTATCAGGTCGTTGCAAAGTGTGCACTTTCGTGGGCTGTCGCACGCGTACGCAATTTCTGGGCTGTCAACTCGGTCATATCTGGTCTCTTGGTGTGAGAGTATGTATGAATGAGCATGCAAGAGAATGTACAAGTGGGCGTTGTACTGAATAGGGTACATTTTTTTGAATGAGTATAGTCAAATATACGGTTAAAAAAGAGTCCGCAGGATTGCCGTGGCTTATAGGTTATAACCGGTTAACCGACCGTTAGCTTAGCAGTTAACCGTCAGGGGTAAAACCGTGACCGTTTGAGCCCTAATAATTATTATGAGTACACACGCTGTATACATGTACATACTGTAAAAGCAGAAATTTTCGGTGGTGTTTTATTTTCGGTAACTTCGGTGCCGACAATTTTTACCGAAAATAAAACGTGCCGAAATTAAATTTCGGCACAACCGATACTGTATACATGTAGTACTAGTACACTTACCTGGAAAACGGGTTTTACCGAAAATTTCCCTCCGGCGAACCGCCGATTTTGGATAAATACCGAAAATATTCCACCACCAAAAATTTCTGCTTTTACAGTAGGAGGCATGGGTGCACAGTTTGTACCACCAACCTCAGTACCTGACCAGGAAGTAACACTTGCATGTACATGATTCTACAGTGTAGTTGTGTAGGCAGAGTGGGGTGGGGTGGGGGATGGGGGGGGGGGAGGGGGGGGGGGGACTATCGTACCAACTCCTGTACCTGACCTGGGTGGTTACCAGGCAGTCGTAAAATACCGGTATACCCTGGTGGTTACACACAAACACCAACATGCTAGTTCAGCAGGAGCGTTTAAGGGGTTGAAGCAAATGTTTTTTTGTCGTCCCTGAAACGAACATCATTCGTTTCGTACTTGGACCCCTCGGGTCCCCTCCCCTCCCTCTGAAACGAATGTAGCGTGCTATGCTGGACGACGAAAATCGCATGCATGTACATTATGTAGTGTCGGCTGACGTGCGATTTTGGCTCGCACCTCCTCCCCCCCCCCAAAACGAATGTTGTTCGTTTCAGGGACGAAAAAAAAAACTTTTTCGACGACCAAAATTTGTTGCATTCGATTAATCATCACTTTGAAAATCATTATAATTATGAAGGTACCAGTTAGCCACTCTGCACCAGGGAGTTGTAAAATGCTCTGCATCAAGCACACACTGCGGTTTTAGTAGGTGACATCCTGCACATGATTGTATTCAAGGACAAAGCTGGTGGCCTGGGCTGCACTGGACCAACTCAGTCCCGTTGCCGAACTGTACAGTGCTTGTGCAGTGCTTGTGCTGACAATGTGACAATGTACGTCTACTTGTAGTAGCAGCATTTCCAGGGCATCAAGGGCCAAACAAGTCCAGGGCACCACTGAGACCTGCACTGTGGCTCGGATTTTACCTGTCACAGCTGTAGTTGGCAAAGCCTCCACTGCCCAGCCTACTTTAAACCTACATGTACACGAATGCCGTGCGGCAATGGCAACGCACCACACAGCGGGATCATTGACACATACCCTCCCTAGTAGTTATGGCAGAGCAATGAACCATGCACGGTTATAACACCTTTGCATTTCATTCTTCCTTCACATACACCAAATATGGAGTCATCTCAGTAAACTGCTTGCAATAGATGTGGACTAGATGCAATTCTTTTGGATATTATCATACTTTTTTTTTGAAATTATCTGTTCCCCCGGTCTATTTCTCCGTGTCCAAGATCTGATTCTCTTTCATGAGTTCAGTGTGAAGCAAACTCCTGTCCAGGCTTTGCACGGACTCGGATTTCGTCTTGAGTGCCAAAGCGGCGGCGGTTCCCGAACTGTGTCCCATGATCATCCACTGCGGTTCAAGACGCAAGCATGAGAAGCCCACGTGCGAGGACGAAACGGCACCGGGCACGAGCAGATTGGACGCTTCCTCTACACTGGGAAGGAGAACGTCATAGGGAATTTCAAATGGCCCGGGGTTGACTTCAACATCACCCTCATCAATGACTGCAAATTCAGCCGTAGCAGCACCACCCGGGTTTTTATGCTTGCAGCAAGGGTTGATTCTGCCTCCGCTGCTTTTCAAGCACTCGATGCTATCAGGGAGGCAGGGGTACCTCTGCGAGTTGTGTGCGTCAAAGTTGTAGGATCCGCAGCCAATGGAGCTCTCATTGCGCTTGGTGCTATCGCCATCCCGTGCACTGTGCTCGGTGAAGACGAAGGGACCGAGCATGCGCCGCGCTTCGCGCACATACAGCTGCGCCGGCCAGTGCGGCTCGTACCATTCGTTGACCAGGTGTTCGTCCGCACACAGGCCATAGTCGAGCATGTTGGCGCGGATGGATGCATTGATAGCCGGATCGTGACCAAGAAACCAGAGAAGCTGATGTGTGTACAGGTAGTGCTGTCGGATGATCGCCTTCCGCTCTGTCCAATCGGCATCCGGATAGGCCCACGATCCCCCAATCAGGTCCGTGGACATCGGTCCAGCATTGTTAGTGTCGGACTTTCCGTTCGGAACGCTGCCGATGCCAAGGAAATGATACACTTTCGGATTGGAGTTGACCATGTCGGTTTGGGCGTAGCGGCGGACAAGCTCCCAGTCCTCAGGGTTGTACCCTTCTGGCTCGCTGATCTCTACTTTGTTGGTGGCGTTGGTTGTCAGGCATAAGCGTAGGTTGTACGCCCCGACCTTCTTGTCTGCGTCACCTGGCTTGCCCGGATCTCCAGAATAGACCAAGTTGAGGGTTTTGTTGGTGGCGTGGTCGATGGGATCCACAGCCGTGTAAAACTACAGGATGCAAACAAAGAATGCAAACACAGGCGCACGCCATGCCGTCAGGACACGGGATAACTAGAATAATGAAACATCACTGCTCCTGAGGCAGAGCCAGTGCCTTTCAGTCACCCGTCCATTGTCCCGGCTCATGCATTCTTCTCACAAGTACGCTGCACACATCAAACCGACAAAAGAAGAAAGCACCGACCGGGATTCGTTCCGGGTCTGAACGTTCAAGCCTTGTCCTTGTCATTGCATCCTAGAGGCAGTGCTTGCCCTGCACACGTTGTACAGAACAAGTACAGTGAAACCTGTCTAAGACGACCGCTCAAGGGACCTTCAAAATGTGGTCTCTGTTACCAGGTGGTCCCCTTAGCCAGGGTCATTGGACTGGAAATAACATCCCTTGGTACTGGTTTCAGTGGTCTTCTAGGACAGGTGGTCGCCTTGACAAGTGGTCGCCTTGACAGGTTCTACTGTATTCAGATTGGTGTGCATGTAAAATGATGTAATCCGGGGCTGGTAGCATCATGAACATCATGCCATAGCTGGACATGTAACTCTGGCATGGTTACCATGGTTACAGCGCTGATAGGTCCTCACACTCACAGTATGACTGTACTGGGGGATGTAGGGTAGGCAACAGGGGCGTCGGACACGGTCACGGCGGTCACTACCGTATTGGCCGTACCATGCCACGTTTTGCCCCCAGGTATCCCGTGAATCAATAAAATACACGGATCTGGGTTCTAAAATTTCGGCTCGGCCACCCCTCCCCAACGAGTAAATTGCACTTCAGATGGCTGACCGTACCACACTAAAATACCTTCCAAAGCCCCTGGGCTGTTCAGTGAAGTTAAAGCACAGAATGCTCATTCGCTGCATCAGTTTCTTGAGTTTAAACTCGACGGGCAGCTGCAAGTTGACTTTCTACTTAGTGTACATACTATACTGAGCATGATGTGGACAGAAACTGGGAGAAGTACAGGCCAAACCGTGTACAGTAGAGTCGCACGCTGAAGAATGTGGAGCCCAAGAACGTCCAGCCTGAAATTCTAAGAACGCAACAGCCTAAAGCTAAGAACGGCGGTGTTGGTTTCTGGCATCTTGTGGGATACATAATAATCCAGTGCGGATTGTTTCTAAGAACGTGCTATAAGAACGCAGGCAGATTTCTTGAAAAATAAGAATGTCCCAGGCTAACCCCTTGGAAACAATGTTCTTGCGTGCGCGACTCTACTGTACGCCAGAACGCATCTCGGCCCCGACTCGGTTGTGAACGACGTCGAGCAATTTCGAGTGAGTGGATGTGTTGTGTCGACGTGGATAGTCTATGCAGACATTGTAGTGTACCTGGAGTGGATGCGATGTGCATTCCACCCTCAAAAGACCACTCGTCTTGAGTTCGTTTGTTTGCGATAAGGAATATTCAGGCTAGTTTGAGCTTGAGTGTTTCAAATAATTGTTGTCACGTGACTATAATAGTGTAGCACGTGATCATGACGGTGTAACCAACATGGCCGACATCACGTGATCCATTAATGCAGGGGATTGAGTGGTTTCCTTTGCAGGGAGTTTCACCTTTTGAATGGGTGTGAGTGTGTGCGTGGGGTCTGATGTAAACAAATCTTAAAAGGAATCTATACTAGTACCTGATTTGACGGACTGTACAGCTGCCTTCCTGCCAGAGATTCATTATACTGAGACACAGCTTCTCGTCCGTACGTGTATCGAACACCGGACATTGCCATCAGATCTCCCTCGTATGTTGCATCAATGAACACATCGCTACTGTAGACAGTGCCGCTGCTTGACGTGATGCTGCTGATGCGCTTGTGGCCAGTGCTGCCAGCCGAGCCCATGGTCACCTTGGTCAAGAGCTCACTCACTTCGACGGTTACGTTGGACGCGTTCAGTAGATTGGCGAAGGCTTTCGACGCAACGCTCGGTTCAAAATAGTACGTGGGCTGTGTGTGTCCGTACAGGCGGCCAACTTCCAGGAAGAACTCTGCGGCTATTCCCCCGATCAATGCCTCTCCGCGAGAGCCCCCGGTGTCGGTTTTTCCCAGGCCGCCAGTGACCATACCGCCGATGTGTGCGTGGCTGCTGAGCAAACACACCCGATCATGCTGAGTGGTGCCTTTCAGCTGTCGCGATGCAGCGATTGCAGAGCACAAGCCGGCCGGAGTGGAGCCGTAGACGAGGACGCTGCATTGGCGCTGCACCGCTGAGCAGGCTGGAGTGATACCAGCAGCTGCCAGGCAAATGGCCAGCAGCAGAGCGGCAAGAGTCGTTTTCTTGGCCATGTCCATAATTATGGCATATGGGTAGAGTAAAAAGACGCATTTCGATACAGGTGGTGTCCTGTTTTGTTTTAAAAATACATGTATGTATTTTCCAAGCCTGTCACCATGGTCACCGTCATGCATACACGCACACACTGTCTGTATCATGTGTTGTTACAGTGGCTTTTCCAAGTCTTTGTGCACGACCACACGATCCGGTACGGTCTGACACTGACGTCGCTCCGATGGGGTGCATGGCAGCATGGCCCCGCGCCACCCAGGCCAGGATTTCGGACCGCGAATGGGAGTGGACTGCACTGGGGGGAGTGGGGGCAGCGTGGCCGGTGTGGGTGTGAGTCTGTGTCGTACTGGTAGATCTACAGACAGTGCTGGCAACTGAAATCCGACACCTGAGCGGTGCGCTCACATCGCAAAGACCCAACACGGGATGGTAAAACTACGAAACAGAGACCGCTAGCATGTGGACGCATAGCTCAGGGATCGGATTTCAGTTGCCAGCACTGTACATTGTACTACTACACAGTACAAGTAGCAAGAGTAGATGTTTATCTACTCTAGAGTCTAGTCCGCTCTATTCATTCTTTATCCACTGGCGATGTTGTTCAGAACAAAGAAACGTCTGGAGAAGTATCAAAATAATACCATGCATCACCACTCTTTGGTCTAAAAAGAATACTTTTTGATATCTCTACTCTTTCTTGCAGTTGTGGTAGATTTGGAGATCAAGATCTCTCCCTGTGGATCTACGGTCCGGACCGGCGGTAGAGTCATGAACTAAGTACTAAAGTAGTTACTTGCACCAGGTACCCGCCCGCACAGCCACATGTACGCATGCGTGGACTGAGTCTGTTCGTGGCCCAGTTAGCATTTTACCAGTGTTATGTAGGTGGACCATGCATGGCCTCCAGGAGTAACTAATAATTATTGCTTACAATAATAGTTACTTGACCTATCGAGTACGTTTTGAAACGTATTTGCTACGCCGAGCGAAAGCTCACCGCCAACGCGTGAGAACAGGCAGCTTGGGTGATAACACTATTTGTCCGGGATTGCTGTAGCGATGAAGTGGTGGGAGATCCTAGCCTTGGAGGAGTTGCTTCCAGTCCTCCACAAACGCCTCCATTCAACGGTCATGGACATTGTAGACATGATCGTCTCGGTTCAAATGCTTGATCTTGGCAGCGTCGAGTACGCTAGAATTACCCACTGCCAACTGATCCCACACGAACGAGTAACTGAGCTGCTGCGACAACTGATTATCGTGTCGGCTGAGACGGACGCCCTCGCTGGCGATGCTCCCGATGGCCCTCCGTCTGAGGAATTCACCCAGCTATGTAAAGCAATCCGTGAGGTAGGTGAAACGGACGTGGCTGAACAGCTGGAAGCGAAGATACAACAATGTAAGAAAACTGGAAGCCCTGAGGAATTAGTGAAGTGCCGCTTGCTGAAGTCCAGAGTAGTAGGCTGTCTGGAAGAGTCGATAGAGGAGGTATGTGAAATGTACCACCAGGTAGCTGAAAATGAACGTGTGGTATTGCTGACAGCAGAGGAAAGAAAGCAGAAATGCCTGGCAAAATATAGCCAGTATTTGCAGAGCCTGTGCCGGCAACGTTGCAGGAGATCCGATATGTCATGTGCCGCTGACGAGTTCATGCAGGCGGATGCTCGCAAGGCATACATTTCCATGCAAGCACTGAGTCAGAGAGAAGCCCTGCGTGCTGCCAGAGCATACAAACAGAAAGGCAAGGGCAGAGTAACTGAGCTAGAAGAGGCACCAGACGATCAGAGATCATTTCCATTGGAGAACCCGTCTCAACTTCTCACAGCACCGCAACAAAACAGAAGAGCAAGGAGGTCGAATGGGGCAAGTGCTACTGAAGGCTCCTCCGGCAAGTGTGCGGCAATTAGGGAACCATGTAAGACCATGATTATGGCAGATGCTGGTAGAGGCAAGACCATGTTGTGCAGACAGGTGATGGCAGATTTCGTATACAAGGAAAGAGACGATGCTGCCACTGCTGCAGAGGATATTCGGCATCAGTTCGACTTTGTCATTCCCATCTGTGTTCAAGAAGAAGACAGCCTTTCCACAACAAGTTGGAGTGATTTTCTCGGTTTTGACCAACTTGGGCTGACCAGCGTGTTGAAGGAAAAGGAGAGGGAAATCGTTTTGGAGCACTTGTCGGCTAACTCCGACCGGGTACTGCTCATCATTGATGGTGTTGACGAGAGCGGTGCAGATGCTTTCCGCTACAACTCAGCCGCACGTGCATTCATGGAGGGCGAGAAGAGCATGCTAATGGATGCTTCCGCCATCATCACCAGCCGCCCATGCCAACAGGCATACGCGATTGTACAAGATTGCGCCAGGCACTATCGGCTTGGTGGATTCAGCGAGAAACAGCTGCAAGAGTTTGTGTGCAGTCGACTAGGAGAGGAAGACGCCATGGCATGCATGTCAGAGCTCAGTCATCCGGCCTACAAACATTTGAAACAAGCAGTGAAAAGCACGCCGCTACTGGCCACACTACTTTGTCAGCAGTACTTTCTCTCTAACAGTGTTCCTGCATGCACTACTCTGTTCTATGTACAGTACCTGTGCTCCGCCATTGCACGACTGGAGATGAAGCCCGGTGCCACTTTCGGCAATGTGTCTTTGGCACGCGCAGTCCAGAGTGAGTTCTGCGGAGGACGGCTATTCGAATGTGGTGAGGAGGTAAGCCTGTACACTGTTGTTGAACATCACCTTGAAGAGTTTGTGGTAACTGACAGACCAAGTGAACGCAATGCTGAGTGTGTGGAGATAGTGCAAGCTCTTTCCGCTTTGTACAAGCTTTGCTTAGAAGGGCTTCGTAAGCGTTCCTTCTCTTTTCCGGCAACTGCATTGCCAGAGATTGCTGTAAGCAAGTGTCTAGATCTTGGCTTACTCTTGCAGAACAGAGATCGGAGGTCATCTTACCGAGGCCAAGTCACCATCGCTCTCCCACACGTAACAATGCAAGAGTGGTGCGCTGCACGTGCATGTGCCTCAGAAACAAATTCAGTTAGCAGCGCTAGAGAGTGTTTGGGAGACTTTGGCGTGGAGAAGGAGAGGTGGGAGTTCTGGAAGTTCTTTGTCGGGACAGCTCGGAGTCATGTCTTGGACGAGATATTGGCTGGAATGAAGAATTCATCGCCATTCGCTGGATCCTTAGCGAAGAGGTTTCGGCTTTTCCTCATGCAATGTTTTATGGAACACCGCCTGTCAACAGGAAAATTAGGCTCAACCTCGACTTCTATCCCGCCGCAGTCATTCACTTTCGCCAAGGAGTCTGTGAATTTATCTGGCATGACCCTTGATGACACAGACATCAAATCTGTGTGTAGTGTATTGGAGGTTGTGAACAAAGGAACTGTTGATTCTCTTAATCTGGAAGGCTGCAATTTGAAGGAGCATCAAATAGCAGAACTTTCGCCACTTCTGGAAAAGGCTCGTGTTGTGGACATATCTTCCAATCACCTCAGTGGATTTCCACTGAAGAGCGTTTCTGATCAGCTGAAGGTGTCAACAGGCATGGAGACTCTGCTGCTGAGATCTCTTCATCTTACCAAAGCAGAGCAAGATGGAGCATCACTGGCAGCGTGCTTCATGCATTCGTCCTTGACAGCGTTGTCACTGAGACGTTGCACAGTGGATGTGTGTTTGGCGTCATTAATAGCAAAGAACATTTCCTTATGTTCACAGCTCAAAACATTGTCACTGGGACAGTGTTCTTTGGGTTACGGGTGCGGGACAGATCTAGCACAGCTCATGACCCATTTGCCAAATCTGCAGACTGTATTCTTGGATATGATTGGCCTTGGTGATGATGATCTTGGAAAGGTTTTGTCAGCGCTCAGCGTCCATCATTCCATAGCCAAATGCAACTTTACCGACAATCAGCTCAGCGACACAATTAGTGATCATCTGCTAAGCTTCTTTCGCAGTCGACGTTCTCAGGAACAGGAGCATAGTGCCGGTGTCGAAGCAGCTACACCATCTTCACAACCAACCCAGTGTGAAATCCTGCTAAGCGGAAATCCTGGGGTTACACTCGCCCTGCTTGAAAAGCTGGCTCAGTCTGGAGTATGTGGCAACGATGCCGTGCACTTCAGTTGCTGGTCTGTCACATCCACCTCGGCCATCCGTAAAAGTGTATCTACACTAGTCAACGAGCATGGCGGGAACCTGCACGGCTTCGTACCAGATAGTTCAATGGCTGAGCTAGGAGAATTCCTTGTGACCGACTCTACCCTGAAAAAAGTGTTCCTCGAGCGCAACCAGCTAACTGACATTGGCGTACATTGCATGGTGATGCATGGGCCAAGCCAATACCAGTATATCCGTTACCTGGGCCTTGGTGGTAATACCATACACCTGAGTGGAGCTGCTGTTCTTGTTGACGCCTTCAGAAACTCAGCACTGCAAGTTCTAAGGTTGAGCGGGAATCCTCTCTTCCACGGTGCTGACACAATGTCAACAGACTATGCTCTCTTCTTCTCTAGCCTGGCAGAGCTCAAGCATACGAAATGCATCTCGCTGCAGAGGACGGGAGCTGATACGAGTATAGCTGAGAAGCTTTTCGACACTCTGCGACCACTGTCGGTAGTCTTTCTCAACCTGGGGGAAAACCAGATTGGAGATGATGTCACCACACTGCTAGTATCCCTGCAAGAGTGCAACCACTCCATGGAGATTATAGATCTGGAGAAGAACAGCATCACTGACAGTGGAGTGACCGTTCTGACCAGCTGTCCAGCCGTCATGGATATGGAACGAGTGCTTCTCTCTGGCAACCCCATCTCAGAGCAAGTAGTGCCCAGGCCTCTGTTACTGGCCGAACACTCCTATAATCGCGACTTTTTGGTAGCCATTGCTGAAGAGCATGGCCAATGATTCCTCAACTGACCGTTCAGGGACCGAGCTTACTGAGCGTGGTGCAGAATGTCCCCTCGCTCAATGACTGGCCACTCGCAGAATGTACGTCATGTACATGTACACAAACATCGACGACACAGTACTTGCCAGGTGTAGAAATACCTTGCTAGTTGACTTGCGTACCAAGCTGAGATAGGAGTGTGAAGTAGTGGAAGCCATGGTTGCTATGGTAGCTGTGGTAGCCCTGGTAGCTGGAATCTCCAACATGCCTACTCATGCAATCTGACAAAAGGCAGCAACGGAACTAGGCTGAAGTGCATGTACAGTGCTGGCAACTGAAATCCGACCCCTGAGCGGTGCGCTCACATCGCACAGACCCAACACGGGATTGTAAAGATACGACATAGAGACCGCTAGAATGTGAACGCACCGCTCAGGGGGCGTATTTCAGTTGCTAGCACTGAAGATTGTTACGCAGAGTTTCATGGTTATTCACCAATCTCCAGCCTACAATAATATCTGGTGCTTTACACATTCTGCTGCAATAATTATGTGTTTTCACTGTCTATGATACTTCCTGGTCTAGAGACAAAATATCCTGCTTACAAGTGAGAATTTTGGATCTTTGTTATCAACTTTAACACTGAACATCTGTATGCCTATTACACTACATGTATCTAGCTTTTCTGGTAGTATATCGCTGTATGTTATGACTGCTATCATTCGACACAGCCGCTTTGGCCATTTCTACCCCCCCCCCCCCCCCAGTCAATCAATCAAACATCTCTTGCTGGCTGCTATCCAGCAATGCGCTTGATTATTTCTGTTTAGATTTATCCTTTGGACCGTTTGAGATTATTCCGGCAGCACCGTTAGCACTCATAATGAGACCATTAGGCACAAACCAGTACCGTATACATAATTTTCTTCAAGAACAAGCCCCAGGTGAGATTTCTCTCGATTGAGGCATTTCAGTGGTGTAAGTCTCGGATGAACCCCATGCATCGGCTCGGTTTGTTGGTTCTCTTCATACACTGGCTCACTCCAGTGGTGTGTACTGGTAAGCCGGATACAATGTACTAGATTCTATGAATCTCGGTGTAGGGGGTGGGTGGCTGAACTGGACCCAGCCACCCTTTATGATGAACTAACTTGTACGTGTGTGCGGCACATAATTGTGCATGTGCGCATACTAGCTGTCTGTGGGCATGCAACCCCTTATCCAGCAGGAGAGGAGCTGAATACAATGTCATGTACATGTACATGTGCGTATACACTACATCATTACATGTACATGTACATGTTTGCATAAGCCTCTTAAACGGGCAACCACAGAACATGATATCACTGGCCTGGCACACCAACTACATAATATACATTACAGTGTGCATGTACATGTAGCCCCTATGCCTGTGGTCCAGCAGGAGAAGAGCTGAATATACATGTACAATGTACATGACTGTATGTACAGGACAGGACAGGTGCACCCATTTTCGCATATTTAATATAGGAAAGCAAGTGTAGGAACAAAGTAGCACTAGCAGCGATCTCCAGGACAATTCGGGAGAAAAAGCAAGTAAGGCGAGATTAGTCTCAGTGACTGAGGTCAAGTGTATGATGTATCTATGGAGTGATAAAACCTGCGACTGGCAACAAAAAAAGCCTACTCAAGCTCAACTGATGCCGCTGAGGGGTGAATTGAACCTGCACGCATAACTTATGCATGGTTGATTGAAATGGTCGTAAATACATGTACCCGGCATTATACCTCACTCCATATACATGTACATGTACACCACTAAGGGAAATTAGCAGTAGTTGACAGAGAGGAACAAGCCATTAGGAAGCCACGCATGGTGAATATGGAGAGGACTCACGCCCCTACATGGCTACTTCCCATTGTCTAACCCCCACTGAGATGAAATGATAGTAGCCGACTCCGAAATTAAAACATATGGCGAGGTATCTCTTAATTTGCTGGCCAAAAATCCTATATATAGGATTTGAAAATATGTGACCTGTATGCCGTTGTTATTGGTCATCATGAGTCATTCATGACCCATAATAACGGCATGATGGTTTTCATAGAAGCTGTAAATATGTTTGAGGCATGAATGTTTACTTTTTAGATTCATAGGACATCATGAATACCCATTTTCAGCTAGAACTGGAACTTTGAGCAGCATTGTTAAGCTGGTGTCATGGAAACGACTGAAGCAGTAAATGAGCAAAAGAACATTACAGGTGTGGCACGGGGTGGTTTCATGACGACATATCGCACATGCCGTCGTGAAACTACCAGTTTTAAGGATAAAACAAGGTCCATTAAAATCTCAAATCCTATATATAGGATTCAAAAAATAGGGCACATGCCTTAGAAATATTGCGCAAGGAGATGAGCTTTAGATGTTAGTATTTGAAAAAATTATCTTATTCAACTCTCCATATCTACTAAGACCTAACATGGAAGATTTGGTCACATACGTTTCCCTATACTCATGCCACACCCATTTTGAGTTGAAAAATATGACCACGAAAAAACGGATTTAGCAAATTAAGAGATAAATAATTCTTGACTAGTTTGAGGGAAAGAGACAAACGGGAAAAGTCTGAAGAAAAAATTGGCTGTCACCACCAGGACTCGAACCAGGGACCCTCGCTTGTAGCTAGCGATGCTCTAACCACTGAGCTATGGTGTAGTCGTCATCCCAGCAGAGACCGTTCAACATTTTCTTCAGACTTCGTAACTCACACTTCCTGTGAATCCACACAGGCGGGTGGGACGCAGCCCTCACTGTAACCATGGTAACCCACACACTTCACGTACAAACTAGCACGCGGGGAGCCCCAGGTCATAAAATCTTGACTAGTGTGAGGGGAAGACACAAACGGGAAAAGTCTGAAGAAAAAATTGACTGTCACCACCAGGACTCAAACCAGAGACCCTCGCTTGTAGCTAGCGAGGCATAATTATTATTATAACAAAGGGGCCTCGTGTATATCGAGATATATACATGTACACCAGTTATAAAAACCTCGGCTTCGCCTCGGTTTTTATACTGGTACGTGGTGTATAATTATCTCTATAGTATACACTCGGTCCCTTGTTATAATCTATACATCTAGCGGTAAATACACGCCTGCCCTCACATCCTCTCTAGGCTGCAAGTATTACATGTGTATACAGTAGAGTCGCACGCCCAAGAACGTTGTTTCCAAGGGGTTAGCCTGGGACGTTCTTATTTAAAAGCAATCTGGCTGCGTTCTTAAGTTATAGGACGTTCTTAGAAACAATCCGTCCTGGATCATAATTATGTATCTCGTAAGCTGCCAGAAAACCAACACCGCCGTTCTTAGCTTTTAGGCTGTGGCGTTCTTAGAATTTCAGGCTGGACGTTCTTGGGCTCCACGTTCTTCAGCGCGCGACTCTACTGCAGTTATTCTGGCACAGAGCTCTCCCAAGTTCTCACCACCACCACCATCAGTTCGCGCCTGGCGCCTAGTCGATGCATGGTTGGCGGTATCCGACAATCGGACAATGCCATATATGTAGCAAGCTGGTACACCAGGTAGCGCAGCGGCTTGGCACATAGCAGATGACACAACGACAGACCTCGATTGCGATCGTACACGTACGTAACGTTTCGTCCCCGCTGCATGCATCGAGTAGGCTGCATCGACTAGGCTGCATCGACTACTAGGCGCCGGGCGCGAACTGGTGGTGGTGGTGGTGGTGATGAGAAGGAGAGCTCAGTGCCAGAATAACTGCAGCCTAGAGAGCGTGTGCGGGCAGGCGTGTTTTTACCGCCATATTACCAGGCGTGTATTTACCACCATTGAATCCAACATAACTTCATAAGTACGGCTGCATTGGTATCCTCCACTTCATTCCCACAGTTTCGTAGATGCTGACAATAGGTAACTTACCTTAAGCCGGAGCATACAGAGCGGACACTGAAACTGACAAACAGGCTCTGCTGGCAGGCATTCGCACCCACACACATGCACACACACACGCACACCCACATCCACACGCACCTTAGACCTTAGACATGCCCATCGCGGGAGCGATGATAGCGAACAGCTATGTTAGACATAGCAACTTGTGCTGGGATTACACCACACACACCCACCCACACACACACACACACACACACCTCAGACCTCAGACCTGCCCATCGCGGAAGCGATGATAGCGAACAGCTATGTTAGACATAGCAACACACACACACACACACACACACACACACACACACACACACACACACACACACACCATGACACACACACACGTACACACACACACACACACACACACACACACACACACACACCATTGGCCATTTGACGCCCATCACCGGAGGCGATGATGACGATGCCACAGCAGGAGCCATAGCAACTTGTGCTGGGATTGCACCATTCAACAGCTTGGAAGTCTGAAGAATTGACCGCCAAACACACACACACACACACACATAAACACACCATACACACACATTCATGCACACACACACGTACACACACATACACACACAGACACGCACACACACACCTCAGACCTCAGACCTGCCCATCGCGGAAGCGATGATAGCGAACAGCTATGTTAGACATAGCAACTTATGCTGGGATTACACCATTCAACAGCTTGCAAGGCTACATGTACATACACGCACACACACGTACAGCTAGAGGGAGAGAGGATGTGAAAGAAAGAGAGAAAGAATGGACAGATACTGGGATAGGCACGCGCACATGGTACGTACATGTACATGTAGTGACGTTTGCGATAATTATTTCATAAGATAGTTGATGGGTTTCCGTACTGCATGCATTGGAACTAACGCTTTTCCCGCCGACTGGACACTTGACTGACTCACTACTGCCATCCAGAGCTGAGAGCACACAAGAAGTCCATCGAACCAGTTTGCCGAGTCGAAGGTTAGATCAGGGAGTAGTAGGGTATTTTACTGCGATCAAGTACTCCCTGAAAATTTGAGTAGTCAATAATCGTGTGTGTATGTGTGTGTGTGTGTGTGTGTATGTGTGTGTGTGTGTGCGCATGCGTGCGTGTACGCACATGTGTGTGTGTGTGTGGGTGCGCATGCGTGCGTGCACGAGCGCGCGTGTGTTTGTGTGTGTGTGTTTGTGTGTGCGTGTGTGTGTGTGTCTATGTGTGTGTGTATATGTGTGTGTCTATGTGTCCATGTGTACAGGAAGATATCCAGAGAGAGCGGGAAGCAGGGATCATTGTGGACACTGTAAGAATAGCTATGATGCCGATCTTCTTCTTCTTTTTTTTCTTTTTTTTAACACGCTCGGGTCATATCCACTTTTATACCATCACCTGTCATCTGCGTGAGGAAAAAGCGACTGCATGCTGATGATTAACTAATGGTGTAGGGCAGCTCAACCATAACACCCACACAATTGTTGTTGCCACTCTCTCCTGCACAGCAGTATCACATTCAGATCGTGATTGGTCTTGCCCTGAGCCTTTAGTTTTCATTTCAGAACTTTGGTTATAGGCTCTGTCACAATGGTTATTGCTTCGTGAGTTGGCGAGGGTGGAGGGTCGGGTTCCCCTCCCGTGATTAGTGCTGCACCGAGCTTGTTTTGTGTGAAAGTATAATTATTATATTATTATTAGCACACGAAGAGACGAAGCTAGTTGTAAATCTGATAAGGTCTTTCGTATCATTACTCTTCAAAATCAGTACATGGTGATAATGTGACGAAGCACAACGATGTCAATTTATACAGCATATTGGCGGAAAAATTGTGATGAAACGAACACAGGCTGAATGATAGTGTGAGTTGCGCCAAAGAGTACACCTCCCTGTTATAGTGCGTGTACTCTTTGGCGCCACTCACACTATCATTCAGTCTGTGTTCATTTCATCACAATTTTTCCGCCAATATGCTGTATAAATTGACATCGTTGTGCTTCGTCACATTATCACCATGTGCTGATTTTGAAGAGTAATGATACGAAAGACCTTATCAGATTTACAACTAGCTTCGTCTCTTCGTGTGCTGATATGTTTCCCTCCGACTAAGTCTCTATATAATTATTTAATATTCTTATATTTAGAAGTATTGGGAAATTAGAGGTCACATGCCACGTACTGCTGCTCTTTTGGTTCGAGTCCCGGTGGTGTGACTGATGATTTTTTCATTTTTTCATATCTGGCTTGCAAGTGTTGAGTTTCGGAGAGAAAAGAGCAGTACGTGGCATGTGGCCTCTAATTTCCCAATACTTTAAAATTCTCCGTGAAGTCCAAATTTGAAATTGCAATTTAGAAGTATTACAAAATAATTGAGAGGCTTTGAATCGTTTTTATCAAAATCTAAATATTTGCCGGGTTGGAAGGTGGGAATCAAAAAAAGAGAAAAAGTTATTGCTACGTGCTACCAAGGTACTGGGGGTTAACATTAGCATGGGGCTGCTTTTGCCAACAACTATGGTCTATACAGCTCTGGAGGTGTCTGCCTTGTGACGTGTTTGTATAGGCACACACTCTGTTCTGTTCGGGTCAACCCATGCACTGTGTGTGTATGCACAGTTCTGGCCTGAGCAATCCAAAATCATGAATGAAGAAGCGCCACGCTCAAGTGCGCCGAGTGTGTTAGCTACTTTTGGCTAAAGCACTCTCATCGGACAGTCTCGTAGTTTTACGACAGGAAGAAGTATTATGACAGAAGTATAGAATGAAGAATGATGGGCGATCCTGTATAATCACTATGACAAAGAAACGAGAAATACGAATTCTCAAATAGTGAGTACAGTACAGTATACTCAATCTGCAGACAGAACTGTTTCGTCCTTTGTGGACTCGTCAGCGCAGCACAGAGGAAATAAGGCCGAATCATAATATATATGTCTTAGCATACACCCAATGCTGTAGACAGGCTGTTTTGACCGCAAAAGGCCTCATCAGTACAGCTACGAGCTAAATAGGCCGAGCTGTCTTAGCATACATGTAAGTACACCTGCTACAAGTGTTGTGTGTGGTGTTAGGGCCACCTAGGGCCCACCGACGCTATTACGGTAACATTCACGAGGTCAGATTTCTCTGGCTAACACTGTAGCACGTTGTTGTTGTTGTATACTTTATTTATAGTGGAAATCAAAACAGGCATATGCCTACTGACAATGGACCCACTGCGCCTTGATACCCCGGGGGCTGTGCTTGATACCCCGGGGGCTGTGCTTGATACCCCGGGGGCTGTGCTTGATACCCCGGGGGCTGTGCTTGATACCCCGGGGGCTGTGCTTGATACCCCGGGGGCTGTGCTTGATACCCCGGGGGCTGTGCTTGATACCCCGGGGGCTGTGCTGATGCAAAGCCGGTTTGGTTGTCCTGTTGTTGTTGTTGTTGTTGTGCTGCAGAAGAATGATGAGAGCACGCGTAGCACTGTGGGACTGACGGGCGGCGGCATGGGCGGCGGTGGCGGTGGTGTCACCCTGCCACAGCTCACCAGTGACAGTTTGACGGAACTGGCCGCGGCTCACACCAGGAAAAGCGAGTTGCATGCTCCCGCGGAATAATGCGCACCCAGGGCATACTAAGCCGGGAGCGTGTCCCAAGACCACGGAAAGAAGTCCGGTCTTGCCCGTGGTCACCATTCCGTATCCGCATCTCTTTGATATTGCACTCTTGTCTTTCTTGAGAAAATTCACTAGCTTGTTTCAAGTTGTTTGTCTGTGAACCAATCAAGGCAAGCATACCGACATTGGATATGCGCGCTATGTGTCTCTCTATCTTCTTCCAGAGGATAAGCCACCTCCACCTCCACAACGGGCACCGACCAAGTTGCCGACTATTGAAGGTGGTGCTTCGCAATTCTTCAAGTAGCACGGTAAATACAACACGCGTGGCCAAGAATAACATCCAGGCTTGGCGGTGCACCAGAGACTGGCGCAGCTGGATTAATTGTGTTCCCAAAAGCACCTCCTGTTTAGTTCGCATGGTACGTTTCCCGGGAGGCTTTCTGGATGTCAGCCCTGGGTAGTGTTTTCACACTTGTTCACCGAGGATGACGCATGGTAACGTATGCCCCTGCCCCCGGGCTACTACCCCCCTGCCCCGGGCTACTACCCCCCCCCCCCACCCCTGCCCGGGCTACTACCCCCCACCCCTGCCCCGGGCTACTACAGAGTGCAGTGTGTTCAAGGGCCAGTGCCCAGTGTGCTGTAGTCTATCTCCTCCTCCGCTGCTGCTGGTGCATAGAGACATGTACGCGCAAGGTTAGTTTGAGTCCACACCAAATGCCCCGCCGGCGTATACCCTTTACCAGAATGAAGCGTACAGCATTTGCAGGGATGATCACTGTATGCAATGTGCGGTGCTTTCAAGTATATGTACAGTGATTCCGGGCCGGACGCTCGCTGTTTCTGGATTTCTTCTCGCAAAGTTTTCTGCATTCCTTGAGACCACGTAACGCTATCTGAGTTGACTGACTGCCCTATCAACAAATCCACCGACTTTTTCCTGTCGCTCACGTATTGTGCAAGTCACGGCTCTGCTTGTATAAACAATTGTATATCATGGTAATGTCACACAGTCATGGAGGTGGGAAATGGGCTCATATCTCTGCACCAGTTTGCGCATTCTAATTGCTCCGGCTAATGTTTCCTTGGCAACAGTTGTAGTCTGAAGTTGCATTTGCTTCGATGCACACAATAATGGTCATGTGAAGGTGTGTGTGTGTTTTTCTGCAGCAGTGAATCTAATGCAGTAATGGTCATGTGAAGGTGTGTGTGTTTTTCTGCTGCAGTGAATCTAATGGTCATGTGAAGGTGTGTGTGTGTTTTTCTGCAGCAGTGAATCCACAACCAATGCACTATACTTTTAAAAGAGCCCGGTGACGCTGTCACATTTATTGTCAATTATTTGATTTCGTATAATAGTATTATGTACCGCTGGTTTAGTGCATTTCACACGTCTCAGCCGTATCTCTTTTTGCAACACCAAAACACTGAGAAGTACACTTGCTCGATTATTTTGACAGATGCCCTTGCTGCTGGTGTTGGGTCACTTGATTTCACCAGTGCCGGGCAGTGTGTTGGGCCACTTGATTTCACCAGTGGCAGCGCGCAAGTAACAGATACTTGCTACCCAGTCACTGGTGGTTAGACTACATAACAGGGCTTGTGGTATCAGTATTGCAACCGCGAAAAGTTGTAAAAATTATGAATTTTGGTTCCACTCGGATCGTGTCCACTGTGGTTGGACACACATTTGAAGTCCCACACATGAGTAAACACCTGGCCAGTCAGTGGTCTGGCACACTGGCTGTGCTGAGGAGCCCACCAATCATACAATAATAATAATTATGACTATAATTATGAGTACACATGAGTAAACACCTGGCCAGTCAAAAAGCAGAAATTTTCGGTGGTGTTATATTTTCGGTAACTTCGGTGCCGACAATTTTTACCGAAAATAAAACGTGCCGAAATTAAATTTCGGCACTATCAGTATTGTATACATGTAGTACTAGTACACTTACCTGGAAAACGGGTTTTACCGAAAATTTCCCTCCACCGAACTGCCGATTTGGGATAAATACCGAAAATATTCCACCACCAAAAACTTCTGCTTTTACAGTAGGAGGCATGGGTGCACAGTCTGTACCACCTACCTGA
This sequence comes from Sycon ciliatum, assembly GCF_964019385.1. NCBI lineage: Eukaryota > Metazoa > Porifera > Calcarea > Leucosolenida > Sycettidae > Sycon > Sycon ciliatum. The sequence goes on from NC_088647.1 coordinate 20,510,037, forward strand.
CCAGGAAGTAACACTTGCATGTACAGTGCAGTTGTAAAGGCAGGGTGGGGTGGGGCGGGGGGCTATCGTGCCAACTCCTGTACCTGACCTGGGTGGTTACACACAAACACCTACCGGTACATGCTAGGACAGCAGGAAGAGGATTAAAGGGAAACTGAACGCCAAAAATAAGTATGGCTTATCCGAAGGAGAATTGGGCACTGATTCCGATGAGCTATGTCTCGAGCCGATCAGAGAAGAGGAACTGTGTCAAATTTCATAAATAACACCTCCCATATTTGGAAATTGGCCTTGATGACGTGCGTACTGCTTAGCTGTCACCATGCTGTGCATGTTCAGCAGTGTAATTGAATGGAAGAAAACAATTACTTTGGTGTTTTGCAGCTCTGTTTCGTTCCCTGACGGTAACCAAATCTAGATGTAGGGATCTGTTGAGCAGGAGAGTGACACATGTCTTCCCGAAGGCTGTCCAGGCTGCAGTGGTGATGAAGAAGACACGATCATCACCCCGAGATCGATCGTAGCGAATTGGAAAACTCATGGTGAATTTGCTTCCACTCCAAGGCAATGTCGAGGTATGAAGGGTGCTTGTACTGCCTTCCAAAGTGAAAAGGAGATGAACATGGCTTTGCATAGCTGTTGTTCTATGCCAACTTACCTACTCTTGCTGGTACTGTAGTGGCATATTGCAAATTTCGTGGACGAACAACTCTAGTCACTAGTGGCTAGTGAGCAACACTAACAGGTGAGATTTTTCAATTCGACAAAAATTGTTTTTGTTTGAGAACTGACAGTGGCAGTCATTAGACTCAGTAGGTGTCTCTCTGCTGCTTCTTTCCCTTCATCGGTAGGGTTGTGCTTGAAGTAAAAATAAATAGAAAATGTGGAACAAAAATCTGATCATGTAATTCGAATTTGAACTTCAAAGTATGTGTACATCAAATCACAAAAATGACTGTCAAGGTGGTGCTGCGCATTGAAAAAAACTGGGAGCTGGCAGCAATGGAAAGGGTAGAAACGAAACCAGTAATGCAGAGTATTCATAAGGTAGAGGGAGATGAAAACGGGAGAGGAGTAGTGAGCACTTCAGTTTGAAGTAGTGTCAATAGACAGCATCGTGTTGCATACGTTGTGAATATTGTGTGAATCTAATAATTGTCGCGAAATTGATATCCAAAATTATTATCCCCTGAGTAGTATTATGGTGTTCTCCTGTGTTAACATGCAGAGCCTTGACGTTGCTGGACGAGCGACAATATAAATTACATAAACATGTAGCTCGTGATGTGGGATGACTGCCGTATCGCATTGCCAACGCAAACCCATCCTGTGTCAGTGCAGCCATCCAGCAACTTGAACTCCCCGGACCAGATGCCGCTGCAGCTGAACACCATGCCGATGGAAAGCCAGGAGTTGATAGCGAAGCATTCTGGTCTGCACAGTACAAGGCAAAGAACAATTATGAATTATAATGCATTGTAGTCTTTCCCACACTTCTTTGTAAAAACAAACAAACAGTGCCATTATCACAACACTTGATAAAGCATCTTGATGGAGGTATTTTCCATTGTGCTGGCTCAGCATCTGCACCAGGAAGACCATGTACACTTACACGTATCTTGTGTGTGTGTGTTCGTGCGTGTGTGTTTGTGTATCTGTATGTGCACACGTGTGTGTGTGGGGGGGGGGGGGGGGACGCACATGTGTATGGGTAGGAATGTGTGTGTGTTGGGGGGGGGGGGGGTACACGCACATGTGTATGGATGTGCGCGCTGCATGCGTGTGTCTGTGGGATGGGGTGGGGCTGCACGCACATGTGTACATGTGTGTGCACAATACAGCATGTGTGTATGTGTTCGTTGAACACAGGGTGTACTCCTGATTACATAAACTTCGTGATCATTGTGATTTCATGTGCTTTGAAGTTGAAATTCGCAATACATGTACTGATGCTTGATTAGATTTATGTTCCACATGTTCTATTTATTTTATTTTACTTCAAGCACTTGTACTATTCAAGCACAACCCTACCAATGAAGGGAAAGAAGCAGCAAAGACACCTACTGAGTCTAATGACTGCCACTGCCAGTTCTCAAACAAAAACAATTTTTGTCGAATTGAAAAATCTCACCTGTTAGTGTTGCTCACTAGCCACTAGTGACTAGAGTTGTTCGTCCACGAAATTTGCAATATGCCACTACGGTACCAGCAAGAGTAGGTAAAGTTGGCATAGAACAACAGCTATGCAAAGCCATGTTCATCTCCTCTTCACTTTGGAAGGCAGTACAAGCACCCTTCATACCTCGACATTGCCTTGGAGTGGAAGCAAATTCACCATGAGTTTTCCAATTCGCTACGATCGATCTCGGGTGATGATCGTGTCTTCTTCATCACCACTGCAGCCTGGACAGCCTTCGGGAAGACATGTGTCACTCTCCTGCTCAACAGATTCCTACATCTAGATTTGGTTACCGTCAGGGAACGAAACAGAGCTGCAAAACACCAAAGTAATTGTTTTCTTCCATTCAATTACACTGCTGAACATGCACAGCATGGTGACAGCTAAGCAGTACGCACGTCATCAAGGCCAATTTCCAAATATGGGAGGTGTTATTTATGAAATTTGACACAGTTCCTCTTCTCTGATCGGCTCGAGACATAGCTCATCGGAATCAGTGCCCAATTCTCCTTCGGATAAGCCATACTTATTTTTGGCGTTCAGTTTCCCTTTAAGGGGTCGTCGCAAAAGTTTTTTGTCGTCCCTGAAACGAACATCATTCGTTTCGTACTTGGATCCCTCGGGTCCCTCCCCTCCCTCTGAAACGAACGTAGCGTGCTATGCTGGACGACGAAACTCGCATGCATGTACATTATGTAGTGTCGGCCGACGTGCGATTTTGGCTCGCACCTCCTCCCCCCCCCCCCAACGAATGTTGTTCGTTTCAGGGACGAAAAAGAAAACTTTTTCGACGACCGAAATTTGTTGCATTCGATTAATCATCACTTTGAAAATCATTATAATTATGAAGGTACCAGTTAGCCACTCTGCACCAGGGAGTCGTAAAATTGCTCTGCACCAAGCACACACTGCGGTTTTAGTAGGTGATATCCCGCACATGATTGTATTCAAGGACAAAGCTGGTGGCCTGGGCTGCACTGGACCAGCTCCCGCTGCAGAACTGTACAGTGCTTGTGCTGACAATGTACGTCTACTTGTAGCAGCATTTCCAGGGCATCAAGGGCCAAACAAGTCCAGGGCACCAGACCTGCACGGTGGCTCGGATTTTACCTGTCACAGCTGTAGTTCGCAAAGCCTCCACTGCCCACCCTACTTTAAACCTACATGTACACGAATGCCGTGCGGCAATGGCAACGTGCCACACAGCGGGATCATTGACACATACCGTCCCTAGTAGTTAGGGCAGAGCAATGAACCATGCACGGTTATAACACCTTTGCATTTCATTCTTCCTTCACATACACCAAATATGGAGACATCTCAGTAAACGGTTTGCAATAGATGTGGACTACTTGTAGATGCAATACTTTTGGATATTATCATACTTTTTTTTTGAAATTATCTGTTCCCCGGTCTATTTCTCCGTGTCCAAGATCTGATTCTCTTTCATGAGTTCAGTGTGAAGCAAACTCCTGTCCAGGCTTTGCACGGACTCGGATTTCGTCTTGAGTGCCAAAGCGGCGGCGGTTCCCGAGCTGTGTCCCATGATCATCCACTGCGGTTCAAGACGCAAGCATGAGAAGCCCACGTGCGAGGACGATACGGCACCGGGCACGAGCAGATTGGACGCTTCCTCTACACTGGGAAGGAGAACGTCATAGGGAATTTCAAATGGCCCGGGGTTGACTTCAACATCACCCTCATCAATGACTGCAAATTCAGCCGTAGTAGCACCACCCGGGTTTTTATGCTTGCAGCAAGGGTTGATTCTGCCTCCGCTGCTTTTCAAGCACTCGATGCTATCAGGGAGGCAGGGGTACCTCTGCGAGTTGTGTGCGTCAAAGTTGTAGGATCCGCAGCCAATGGAGCTCTCGTTGCGCTTGGTGCTATCGCCATCCCGTGCACTGTGCTCGGTGAAGACGAAGGGACCGAGCATGCGCCGCGCTTCGCGCACATACAGCTGCGCCGGCCAGTGCGGCTCGTACCATTCGTTGACCAGGTGTTCGTCCGCACACAGGCCATAGTCGAGCATGTTGGCGCGGATGGATGCATTGATAGCCGGATCGTGACCAAGAAACCAGAGAAGCTGATGTGTGTACAGGTAGTGCTGTCGGATGATCGCCTTCCGCTCCGTCCAATCGGCATCCGGATAGGCCCACGATCCCCCAATCAGGTCCGTCGACATCGGTCCAGCATTGTTAGTGTCGGACTTTCCGTTCGGAACGCTGCCGATGCCAAGGAAATGATACACTTTCGGATTGGAGTTGACCATGTCGGTTTGGGCGTAGCGGCGGACAAGCTCCCAGTCCTCAGGGTTGTACCCTTCTGGCTCGCTGATCTCTACTTTGTTGGTGGCGTTGGTTGTCAGGCATAAGCGTAGGTTGTACGCCCCGACCTTCTTGTCTGCGTCACCTGGCTTTCCCGGATCACCAGAATAGACAAAGTTGAGGGTTTTGTTGGTGGCGTGGTCGATGGGATCCACAGCCGTGTAAAACTACAGGATGCAAACAAAGAATGCAAACACAGGCGCACGCCATGTCGTCAGGACACGGGATAACTAGCATAATGAAAAGCCACTGCTACTGCTACTGAGGCAGAGCCAGTGCCTTTCAGTCACCCGTCCATTGTCCCGGCTCATGCATTCTTCTCACAAGTATGCTGCACACATCAAACCGACAAGAGAAGAAAGCACCGACCGGGGTTCGTTCCGGGTCTGAAAGTTCAAGCCTTGTCCTTGTCCTTGCATCCTAGGGGCAGTGCTTGCTCTGCACACGTTGTACAGTACAAGTACAGTGAAACCTGTCCAAGACGACCGCTCAACGGACCTTCAAAGCCTGGTCTCTGTTACCAGGTGGTCTCCTTAGCCAGGGTCGTTTGACTGGAAATAGCATCCCTTGGTACTGGTTTCAGTGGTCTTCTAGGACAGGTGGTCGCCTTATCCGAGTGGTCGCCTTATCCGAGTGGTCGCCTTGACGAGTGGTCGCCTTGCCAGGTTCTACTGTACAGTAAGATCGGGCGCCGAAGAACACCTCGCCGAAGAACACCCAGGCTGGAAAACCGGCAAATTTTAAGAACAGTCCAGGCTAGAATTATCAGATTTAAGAACACTAGATCTGCATTGTACGTAGATCTAAATTGTACATGTATGGGAGGTGAGTACATGTCATGTACACGTGTAAACAGTAACCTGGTAACTGCTACATGTACAGTCATTCCCATTTACGACACCCACTAGTTTAGAAGTACTACATTGCACTACATGTACATGTACATGACAAACGTCATGACGTCACTCGACTCGCCGCGCGCGTGTGAATAAGAACGGTCTGGCTAGAATCAAAAATTTAAGAACTTTCCTAGGCTGCGCTCGAGCCCCTGCGTTCTTCGGCGCCCGATCTTACTGTATTCAGATTGGTGTGCATGTAAAATGATGTAATCCGGGGCTGGTAGCAACATGAAAATCATGCTATAGCTGGACATGTAACTCTGGCATGGTTACCATGGTTACAGCGCTGATAGGTCCTCACACTCACGGTATGATGTACTACTGGGGGATGTAGGGTAGGCAACAGGGGCGTCGGACACGGTCACGGCGGTCACTACCGTATTGGCCGTACCATGCCACGTTTTGCCCCCAGGTATCCCGTGAATCAATAAAATACACGGATCTGGGTTCTAAAATTTCGGCTCGGCCACCCCTCCCCAACGAGTAAATTGCACTTCAGATGGCTGACCGTACCACACTAAAATACCTTCCAAAGCCCCTGGGCTGTTCAGTGAAGTTAAAGCACAGAATGCTCATTCGCTGCATCAGTTTCTTGAGTTTAAACTCGACGGGCGGCTGCAAGTTGACTTTCTACTTAGTGTACATACTATACTGAGCATGATGTGGACAGAAACTGGGAGAAGTACAGGCCAAACCGTGTACAGGAGAGTCGCGCGCTGAAGAATGTGGAGCCCAAGAACGTCCAGCCTGAAATTCTAAGAACGCAACAGCCTAAAGCTAAGAACGGCGGTGTTGGTTTCTGGAATCTTGTGGGATACATATGATCCAGTACGAATTGTTTCTAAGAACGTGCTATAAGAACGCAGGCAGATTTCTTGAAAAATAAGAGTGTCCCAGGCTAACCCCTTGGAAACAATGTTCTTGGGTGCGCGACTCTACTGTACGCCAGAACGCATCTCGGCCCCGACTCGGTTGTGAACGACGTCGAGCAATTTCGAGTGAGTGGATGTGTTGTGTCGACGTGGATAGTCTATGCAGACATTGCAGTGTACCTGGAGTGGATGCGATGTGCATTCCACCCTCAAAAGACCACTCGTCTTGAGTTCGTTTGTTTGCGATAAGGAATATTCAGGCTAGTTTGAGCTTGAGTGTTTCAAATAATTGTTGTCACGTGACTATAATAGTGTAGCACGTGATCATGACGGTGTAACCAACATGGCCGACATCACGTGATCCATTAATGCAGGGGATTGAGTGGTTTCCTTTGCAGGGAGTTTCACCTTTTGAATGGGTGTGAGTGTGTGCGTGGGGTCTGATGTAAACAAATCTTAAAAGGAATCTATACTAGTACCTGATTTGACGGACTGTACAGCTGCCTTCCTGCCAGAGATTCATTATACTGAGACACAGCTTCTCGTCCGTACGTGTATCGAACACCGGACATTGCCATCAGATCTCCCTCGTATGTTGCATCAATGAACACATCGCTACTGTAGACAGTGCCGCTGCTTGACGTGATGCTGCTGATGCGCTTGTGGCCAGTGCTGCCAGCCGAGCCCATGGTCACCTTGGTCAAGAGCTCACTCACTTCGACGGTTACGTTGGACGCGTTCAGTAGATTGGCGAAGGCTTTCGACGCAACGCTCGGTTCAAAATAGTACGTGGGCTGTGTGTGTCCGTACAGGCGGCCAACTTCCAGGAAGAACTCTGCGGCTATTCCCCCGATCAATGCCTCTCCGCGAGAGCCCCCGGTGTCGGTTTTTCCCAGGCCGCCAGTGACCATACCGCCGATGTGTGCGTGGCTGCTGAGCAAACACACCCGATCATGCTGAGTGGTGCCTTTCAGCTGTCGCGATGCAGCGATTGCAGAGCACAAGCCGGCCGGAGTGGAGCCGTAGACGAGGACGCTGCATTGGCGCTGCACCGCTGAGCAGGCTGGAGTGATACCAGCAGCTGCCAGGCAAATGGCCAGCAGCAGAGCGGCAAGAGTCGTTTTCTTGGCCATGTCCATAATTATGGCATATGGGTCGAGTAAAAAGACGCATTTCGATACAGGTGGTGTCCTGTTTTATTTTAAAAATACATGTATGTATTTTCCAAGCCTGTCACCATGGTCACCGTCATGCATACACGCACACACTGTCTGTATCATGTGTTGTTACAGTGGCTTTTCCAAGTCTTTGTGCACGACCACACGATCCGGTACGGTCTGACACTGACGTCGCTCCGATGGGGTGCATGGCAGCATGGCCCCGCGCCACCCAGGCCAGGATTTCGGACCGCGAATGGGAGTGGACTGCACTGGGGGGAGTGGGGGCAGCGTGGCCGGTGTGGGTGTGAGTCTGTGTCGTACTGGTAGATCTACAGACAGTGCTGGCAACTGAAATCCGACACCTGAGCGGTGCGCTCACATCGCAAAGACCCAACACGGGATGGTAAAACTACGAAACAGAGACCGCTAGCATGTGGACGCATAGCTCAGGGATCGGATTTCAGTTGCCAGCACTGTACATTGTACTACTACACAGTACAAGTAGCAAGAGTAGATGTTTATCTACTCTAGAGTCTAGTCCGCTCTATTCATTCTTTATCCACTGGCGATGTTGTTCAGAACAAAGAAACGTCTGGAGAAGTATCAAAATAATACCATGCACAGCAGCATCACCACTCTTTGGTCTAAAAAGAATACTTTTTGATATCTCTACTCTTTCTTGCAGTTGTGGTAGATTTGGAGATCAAGATCTCTCCCTGTGGATCTACGGTCCGGACCGGCGGTAGAGTCATGAACTAAGTACTAAAGACTAAGTAGTTACTTGCACCAGGTACCCGCCCGCACAGCCACATGTACGCATGCGTGGACTGAGTCTGTTCGTGGCCCAGTTAGCATTTTACCAGTGTTATGTAGGTGGACCATGCATGGCCTCCAGGAGTAACTAATAATTATTGCTTACAATAATAGTTACTTGACCTATCGAGTACGTTTTGAAACGTATTTGCTACGCCGAGCGAAAGCTCACTGCCAACGCGTGAGAACAGGCAGCTTGGGTGATAACACTATTTGTCCGGGATTGCTGTAGCGATGAAGTGGTGGGAGATCCTAGCCTTGGAGGAGTTGCTTCCAGTCCTCCACAAACGCCTCCATTCAACGGTCATGGACATTGTAGACATGATCGTCTCGGTTCAAATGCTTGATCTTGGCAGCGTCGAGTACGCTAGAATTACCCACTGCCAACTGATCCCACACGAACGAGTAACTGAGCTGCTGCGACAACTGATTATCGTGTCGGCTGAGACGGACGCCCTCGCTGGCGATGCTCCCGATGGCCCTCCGTCTGAGGAATTCACCCAGCTATGTAAAGCAATCCGTGAGGTAGGTGAAACGGACGTGGCTGAACAGCTGGAAGCGAAGATACAACAATGTAAGAAAACTGGAAGCCCTGAGGAATTAGTGAAGTGCCGCTTGCTGAAGTCCAGAGTAGTAGGCTGTCTGGAAGAGTCGATAGAGGAGGTATGTGAAATGTACCACCAGGTAGCTGAAAATGAACGTGTGGTATTGCTGACAGCAGAGGAAAGAAAGCAGAAATGCCTGGCAAAATATAGCCAGTATTTGCAGAGCCTGTGCCGGCAACGTTGCAGGAGATCCGATATGTCATGTGCCGCTGACGAGTTCATGCAGGCGGATGCTCGCAAGGCATACATTTCCATGCAAGCACTGAGTCAGAGAGAAGCCCTGCGTGCTGCCAGAGCATACAAACAGAAAGGCAAGGGCAGAGTAACTGAGCTAGAAGAGGCACCAGACGATCAGAGATCATTTCCATTGGAGAACCCGTCTCAACTTCTCACAGCACCGCAACAAAACAGAAGAGCAAGGAGGTCGAATGGGGCAAGTGCTACTGAAGGCTCCTCCGGCAAGTGTGCGGCAATTAGGGAACCATGTAAGACCATGATTATGGCAGATGCTGGTAGAGGCAAGACCATGTTGTGCAGACAGGTGATGGCAGATTTCGTATACAAGGAAAGAGACGATGCTGCCACTGCTGCAGAGGATATTCGGCATCAGTTCGACTTTGTCATTCCCATCTGTGTTCAAGAAGAAGACAGCCTTTCCACAACAAGTTGGAGTGATTTTCTCGGTTTTGACCAACTTGGGCTGACCAGCGTGTTGAAGGAAAAGGAGAGGGAAATCGTTTTGGAGCACTTGTCGGCTAACTCCGACCGGGTACTGCTCATCATTGATGGTGTTGACGAGAGCGGTGCAGATGCTTTCCGCTACAACTCAGCCGCACGTGCATTCATGGAGGGCGAGAAGAGCATGCTAATGGATGCTTCCGCCATCATCACCAGCCGCCCATGCCAACAGGCATACGCGATTGTACAAGATTGCGCCAGGCACTATCGGCTTGGTGGATTCAGCGAGAAACAGCTGCAAGAGTTTGTGTGCAGTCGACTAGGAGAGGAAGACGCCATGGCATGCATGTCAGAGCTCAGTCATCCGGCCTACAAACATTTGAAACAAGCAGTGAAAAGCACGCCGCTACTGGCCACACTACTTTGTCAGCAGTACTTTCTCTCTAACAGTGTTCCTGCATGCACTACTCTGTTCTATGTACAGTACCTGTGCTCCGCCATTGCACGACTGGAGATGAAGCCCGGTGCCACTTTCGGCAATGTGTCTTTGGCACGCGCAGTCCAGAGTGAGTTCTGCGGAGGACGGCTATTCGAATGTGGTGAGGAGGTAAGCCTGTACACTGTTGTTGAACATCACCTTGAAGAGTTTGTGGTAACTGACAGACCAAGTGAACGCAATGCTGAGTGTGTGGAGATAGTGCAAGCTCTTTCCGCTTTGTACAAGCTTTGCTTAGAAGGGCTTCGTAAGCGTTCCTTCTCTTTTCCGGCAACTGCATTGCCAGAGATTGCTGTAAGCAAGTGTCTAGATCTTGGCTTACTCTTGCAGAACAGAGATCGGAGGTCATCTTACCGAGGCCAAGTCACCATCGCTCTCCCACACGTAACAATGCAAGAGTGGTGCGCTGCACGTGCATGTGCCTCAGAAACAAATTCAGTTAGCAGCGCTAGAGAGTGTTTGGGAGACTTTGGCGTGGAGAAGGAGAGGTGGGAGTTCTGGAAGTTCTTTGTCGGGACAGCTCGGAGTCATGTCTTGGACGAGATATTGGCTGGAATGAAGAATTCATCGCCATTCGCTGGATCCTTAGCGAAGAGGTTTCGGCTTTTCCTCATGCAATGTTTTATGGAACACCGCCTGTCAACAGGAAAATTAGGCTCAACCTCGACTTCTATCCCGCCGCAGTCATTCACTTTCGCCAAGGAGTCTGTGAATTTATCTGGCATGACCCTTGATGACACAGACATCAAATCTGTGTGTAGTGTATTGGAGGTTGTGAACAAAGGAACTGTTGATTCTCTTAATCTGGAAGGCTGCAATTTGAAGGAGCATCAAGTAGCAGAACTTTCGCCACTTCTGGAAAAGGCTCGTGTTGTGGACATATCTTCCAATCCCCTCAGTGGATTTCCACTGAAGAGCGTTTCTGATCAGCTGAAGGTGTCAACAGGCATGGAGACTCTGCTGCTGAGATCTCTTCATCTTACCAAAGCAGAGCAAGATGGAGCATCACTGGCAGCGTGCTTCATGCATTCGTCCTTGACAGCGTTGTCACTGAGACGTTGCACAGTGGATGTGTGTTTGGCGTCATTAATAGCAAAGAACATTTCCTTATGTTCACAGCTCAAAACATTGTCACTGGGAGAGATTTCTTTGGGTTACGGGTGCGGGACAGATCTAGCACAGCTCATGACCCATTTGCCAAATCTGCAGACTGTATTCTTGGATATGATTGGCCTTGGTGATGATGATCTTGGAAAGGTTTTGTCAGCGCTCAGCGTCCATCATTCCATAGCCAAATGCAACTTTACCGACAATCAGCTCAGCGACACAATTAGTGATCATCTGCTAAGCTTCTTTCGCAGTCGACGTTCTCAGGAACAGGAGCATAGTGCCGGTGTCGAAGCAGCTACACCATCTTCACAACCAACCCAGTGTGAAATCCTGCTAAGCGGAAATCCTGGGGTTACACTCGCCCTGCTTGAAAAGCTGGCTCAGTCTGGAGTATGTGGCAACGATGCCGTGCACTTCAGTTGCTGGTCTGTCACATCCACCTCGGCCATCCGTAAAAGTGTATCTACACTAGTCAACGAGCATGGCGGGAACCTGCACGGCTTCGTACCAGATAGTTCAATGGCTGAGCTAGGAGAATTCCTTGTGACCGACTCTACCCTGAAAAAAGTGTTCCTCGAGCGCAACCAGCTAACTGACATTGGCGTACATTGCATGGTGATGCATGGGCCCAGCCAATACCAGTATATCCGTTACCTGACCCTTGCTGGTAATAACATACACCTGAGTGGAGCTGCTGTTCTTGTTGACGCCTTCAGAAACTCAGCACTGCTAGTTCTATCATTGGACAGGAATCCTCTCTTCCACGGTGCTGACACAATGTCAACAGACTATGCTCTCTTCTTCTCTAGCCTGGCAGAGCTCAAGCATACGAAATGCATCTCGCTGCAGAGGACGGGAGCTGATACGAGTGTAGCTGAGAAGCTTTTCGACACTCTGCGACCACTGTCGGTAGTCTTTCTCAACCTGGGGGAAAACCAGATTGGAGATGATGTCACCACACTGCTAGTATCCCTGCAAGAGTGCAACCACTCCATGGAGATTATAGATCTGGAGAAGAACAGCATCACTGACAGTGGAGTGACCGTTCTGACCAGCTGTCCAGCCGTCATGGATATGGAACGAGTGCTTCTCTCTGGCAACCCCATCTCAGAGCAAGTAGTGCCCAGGCCTCTGTTACTGGCCGAACACTCCTATAATGGCGACTTCTTGGTAGCCATTGCTGAAGAGCATGGCCAATGATTCCTCAACTGACCGTTCAGGGACCGAGCTTACTGAGCGTGGTGCAGAATGTCCCCTCGCTCAATGACTGGCCACTCGCAGAATGTACGTCATGTACATGTACACAAACATCGACGACACAGTACTTGCCAGGTGTAGAAGTACCTTGCTAGTTGACTTGCGTACCAAGCTGAGATAGGAGTGTGAAATGGTGGAAGCCATGGTTGCTATGGTAGCTGTGGTAGCCATGGTAGCTAGAATCTCCAACATGCCTACTCATGCAATCTGACAAAAGGCAGCAACGGAACTAGGCTGAAGTGCATGTACAGTGCTGGCAACTGAAATCCGACCCCTGAGCGGTGCACTCACATCGCACAGACCCAACACGGGATTGTAAATCTACGACATAGAGACCGCTAGAATGTGAACGCACCGCTCAGGGGGCGTATTTCAGTTGCTAGCACTGAAGATTGTTACGCAGAGTTTCATGGTTATTCACCAATCTCCAGCCTACAATAATATCTGGTGCTTTACACATTCTGCTGCAATAATTATGTGTTTTCACTGTCTATGATACTTCCTGGTCTAGAGACAAAATATCCTGCTTACAAGTGAGAATTTTGGATCTTTTTTATCAACTTTAACACTGAACATCTGTATGCCTATTACACTACATGTATCTAGCTTTTCTGGTAGTATATCGCTGTATGTTATGACTGCTATCATTCGACACAGCCGCTTTGGCCATTTCTACCCCCCCCCCCCCCCAGTCAATCAATCAAACATCTCTTGCTGGCTGCTATCCAGCAATGCGCTTGATTATTTCTGTTTAGATTTATCCTTTGGACCGTTTGAGATTATTCCGGCAGCACCGTTAGCACTCATAATGAGACCATTAGGCACAAACCAGTACCGTATACATAATTTTCTTTAAGAACAAGCCCCAGGTGAGATTTCTCTCGATTGAGGCATTTCAGTGGTGTAAGTCTCGGATGAACCCCATGCATCGGCTCGGTTTGTTGGTTCTCTTCATACACTGGCTCACTCCAGTGGTGTGTACTGGTAAGCCGGATACAATGTACTGGATTCTATGAATCTCGGTGTAGGGGGTGGGTGGCTGAACTGGACCCAGCCACCCTTTATGATGAACTAACTTGTACGTGTGTGCGGCACATAATTGTGCATGTGCGCATACTAGCTGTCTGTGGGCATGCAACCCCTTATCCAGCAGGAGAGGAGCTGAATACAATGTCATGTACATGTACATGTGCGTATACACTACATCATTACATGTACATGTACATGTAATGATGTAATCGTCTTAAACGGGCAACCACGGAACATGATATCACTGGCCTGACACACCAACTACAATAACATTACAGTGTACATGTACATGTAACCCCTATGCCTATGGTCCAGCAGGAGAAGAGCTGAATATACATGTACATGTATGTACAGGACAGGACAGGTGCACCGATTTTCGCATATTTAACCCTTTCAGGACGGACTTGATTCAGGTAAACTGCTTCATGCACTACGCATGGAAGCAGTTCGGATCATAACTTGAGTTTCCTTTTATCAATTTTGATAATCTTGGGCTTCCTGGAAAGCTCTTGGCCAGAGGAACACACTGGTGTAATCCTGACTCGCAACAGTGCCACTACATTGGTGCTATAGCGCTGGGATGACATACGAAACGGGACTTTGAGCCAATTTGGTAAAATTGCTGGTATTTTCGTAAAAATAACGGTAGAGAGCTGCTTTTTTGTGTAGCTGACGGCTTCAGATCCGTGCCTGACGTCACTCTGCTCTGTACCTGCCTGGCTTGTCATGCAACAGGGGGAAATCCCTTGAATGACACAGCGCGCGGAAGTCAAAATTTGCTGCAGGACGTAAAATACCTTGCGAGTGCCGTAGCTCCTATATTTGACCTCGGATCGACTTCGGATTTGTTTGAGCCGACAGCTGAGACGATTCTAATGTCGATAGACCTTTCGATCACGCGATTCTGTCAAGGGAAAGCCGAGATACGAAAATTTGAGTGTATGCAGTATGCACTGCACAGTCATGACGGATAAATCCGTCATACCGTCCTTAAAGGGTTAATATAGGAAAGCAAGTGTAGGAACAAAGTAGCACTAGCAGCGATCTCCAGGACAATTCGGGAGAAAAAGCAAGTAAGGCGAGATTAGTCTCAGTGACTGAGGTCAAGTGTATGATGTATCTATGGAGTGATAAAACCTGCGACTGGCAACAAAAAAAGCCTACTCAAGCTCAACTGATGCCGCTGAGGGGTGAATTGAACCTGCACGCATAACTTATGCATGGTTGATTGAAATGGTCGTAAATACATGTACCCGGCATTATACCTCACTCCATATACATGTACACCACTAAGGGAACTTAGCAGTAGTTGACAGAGAGGAACAAGCCATTAGGAAGCCACGCATGGTGAATATGGAGAGGACTCACGCCCCTACATGGCTACTTCCCATTGTCTAACCCCCACTGAGATGAAATGATAGTAGCCGACTCCGAAATTAAAACATATGGCGAGGTATCTCTTAATTTGCTGGCCAAAAATCCTATATATAGGATTTGAAAATATGTTACCTGTATGCCGTTGTTATTGGTCATCATGAGTCATTCATGACCCATAATAACGGCATGATGGTTTTCATAGAAGCTGTAAATATGTTTGAGGCATGAATGTTTACTTTTTAGATTCATAGGACATCATGAATACCCATTTTCAGCTAGAACTGGAACTTTGAGCAGCATTGTTAAGCTGGTGTCATGGAAACGACTGAAGCAGTAAATGAGCAAAAGAACATTACAGGTGTGGCACGGGGTGGTTTCATGACGACATATCGCACATGCCGTCGTGAAACTACCAGTTTTAAGGATAAAACAAGGTCCATTAAAATCTCAAATCCTATATATAGGATTCAAAAAATAGGGCACATGCCTTAGAAATATTGCGCAAAGAGATGAGCTTTAGATGTTAGTATTTAAAAAAATTATCTTATTCAACTCTCCATATCTACTAAGACCTAACATGGAAGATTTGGTCACATACGTTTCCCTATACTCATGCCACACCCATTTTGAGTTGAAAAATATGACCACGAAAAAACGGATTTAGCAAATTAAGAGATAAATAATTCTTGACTAGTTTGAGGGAAAGAGACAAACGGGAAAAGTCTGAAGAAAAAATTGGCTGTCACCACCAGGACTCGAACCAGGGACCCTCGCTTGTAGCTAGCGATGCTCTAACCACTGAGCTATGGTGTAGTCGTCATCCCAGCAGAGACCGTTCAACATTTTCTTCAGACTTCGTAACTCAGACTTCCTGTGAATCCACACAGGCGGGTGGGACGCAGCCCTCACTGTAACCATGGTAACCCACACACTTCACGTACAAACTAGCACGCGGGGAGCCCCAGGTCATAAAATCTTGACTAGTGTGAGGGGAAGACACAAACGGGAAAAGTCTGAAGAAAAAATTGACTGTCACCACCAGGACTCAAACCAGAGACCCTCGCTTGTAGCTAGCGAGGCATAATTATTATATTATAACAAAGGGGCCTCGTGTATATCGAGATATATACATGTACACCAGTTATAAAAACCTCGGCTTCGCCTCGGTTTTTATACTGGTACGTGGTGTATAATTATCTCTATAGTATACACTCGGTCCCTTGTTATAATCTATACATCTAGCGGTAAATACACGCCTGCCCTCACATCCTCTCTAGGCTGCAAGTATTACAGTAGAGTCGCACGCCCAAGAACGTTGTTTCCAAGGGGTTAGCCTGGGACGTTCTTATTTAAAAGCAATCTGGCTGCGTTCTTTAAAAGTTATAGCACGTTCTTAGAAACAATCCGTCCTGGATCATAATTATGTATCTCGTAAGCTGCCAGAAAACCAACACCGCCGTTCTTAGCTTTTAGGCTGTGGCGTTCTTAGAATTTCAGGCTGGACGTTCTTGGGCTCCACGTTCTTCAGCGCGCGACTCTATTGCAGTTATTCTGGCACAGAGCTCTCCCAAGTTCTCACCACCACCACCATCAGTTCGCGCCTGGCGCCTAGTCGATGCATGGTTGGCGGTATCCGACAATCGGACAATGCCATAATTAATATATGTAGCAAGCTGGTACACCAGGTAGCGCAGCGGCTTGGCACTTAGCAGATGACACAACGACAGACCTCGATTGCGATCGTACATGTACGTAACGTTTCGTCCCCGCTGCATGCATCGAGTAGGCTGCATCGACTAGGCTGCATCGATTACTAGGCGCCAGGCGCGAACTGGTGGTGGTGGTGGTGGTGGTGATGAGAAGGAGAGCTCAGTGCCAGAATAACTGCAGCCTAGAGAGCGTGTGTGGGCAGGCGTGTTTTTACCGCCATATTACCAGGCGTGTATTTACCACCATTGAATCCACCATAACTTCATAAGTACGGCTGCATTGGTGTCCTGACTGTCCTCAACTTCATTCACACAGTTTCGCAGATGCTGACAATAGGTAACTTACCGTATGCCGGAGCATACAGAGCGGACACTGAAACTGACACTGAGTGGACACTGAAACTGACACTGAGTGGACACTGAAACTGACACTGAGTGGACACTGAAACTGACACTGAGTGGACACTGAAACTGACACTGAGTGGACACTGAAACTGACACTGAGTGGACACTGAAACTGACACTGAGTGGACACTGAAACTGACACTGAGTGGACACTGAAACTGACACTGAGTGGACACTGAAACTGACACTGAGTGGACACTGAAACTGACACTGAGTGGACACTGAAACTGACACTGAGTGGACACTGAAACTGACACTGAGTGGACACTGAAACTGACACTGAGTGGACACTGAAACTGACACTGAGTGGACACTGAAACTGACACTGAGTGGACACTGAAACTGACACTGAGTGGACACTGAAACTGACACTGAGTGGACACTGAAACTGACACTGAGTGGACACTGAAACTGACACTGAGTGGACACTGAAACTGACACTGAGTGGACACTGAAACTGACACTGAGTGGACACTGAAACTGACACTGAGTGGACACTGAAACTGACACTGAGTGGACACTGAAACTGACACTGAGTGGACACTGAAACTGACACTGAGTGGACACTGAAACTGACACTGAGTGGATACTGAAACTGACACTGAGTGGACACTGAAACTGACACTGAGTGGACACTGAAACTGACACTGAGTGGACACTGAAACTGACACTGAGTGGACACTGAAACTGACACTGAGTGGACACTGAAACTGACACTGAGTGGACACTGAAACTGACACTGAGTGGACACTGAAACTGACACTGAGTGGACACTGAAACTGACACTGAGTGGACACTGAAACTGACACTGAGTGGACACTGAAACTGACACTGAGTGGACACTGAAACTGACACTGAGTGGACACTGAAACTGACACTGAGTGGACACTGAAACTGACACTGAGTGGACACTGAAACTGACACTGAGTGGACACTGAAACTGACACTGAGTGGACACTGAAACTGACACTGAGTGGACACTGAAACTGACACTGAGTGGACACTGAAACTGACACTGAGTGGACACTGAAACTGACACTGAGTGGACACTGAAACTGACACCGAGTGGACACTGAAACTGACACTGAGTGGACACTGAAACTGACACTGAGTGGACACTGAAACTGACACTGAGTGGACACTGAAACTGACACTGAGTGGACACTGAAACTGACACTGAGTGGACACTGAAACTGACACTGAGTGGACACTGAAACTGACACTGAGTGGACACTGAAACTGACACTGAGTGGATACTGAAACTGACACTGAGTGGACACTGAAACTGACACTGAGTGGACACTGAAACTGACACTGAGTGGACACTGAAACTGACACTGAGTGGACACTGAAACTGACACTGAGTGGACACTGAAACTGACACTGAGTGGACACTGAAACTGACAAACAGGCACTGCTGGCAGGCATTCGCACCCACACACATGCACACCCACACACACACGCACACCCACATCCACACACACCTTAGACCTTAGACATGCCCATCGCGGGAGCGATGATAGCGAACAGCTATGTTAGACATAGCAACTTGTGCTGGGATTACACCACACCCACCCACCCACCCACACACACACACACACACACACACACACACCTCAGACCTCAGACCTGCCCATCGCGGAAGCGATGATAGCGAACAGCTATGTTAGACATAGCAACACACACACACACACACACACACACACACACACACACACACACACACACACACCATGACACACACACACACACCATGACACACACACACACACACACCATGACACACACACACGTACACACACACACACACACACACACACACACACACACACACACTCCATTGGCCATTTGACGCCCATCACCGGAGGCGATGATGACGATGCCACAGCAGGAGCCATAGCAACTTGTGCTGGGATTGCACCATTCAACAGCTTGCAAGTCTGAAGAATTGACCGCCAAACACACACACACACACACACATAAACACACCATACACACGCATTCATGCACACACACACGCACACACACATACACACACACACACGCACACACACACCTCAGACCTCAGACCTGCCCATCGCGGAAGCGATGATAACGAACAGCTATGTTAGACATAGCAACTTATGCTGGGATTACACCATTCAACAGTTTGCAAGGCTACATGTACATACACGCACACACACGTACAGCTAGAGGGAGAGAGGATGTGAAAGAAAGAGAGAAAGAATGGACAGATACTGAGATAGGCACGCGCACATGGTACGTACATGTACATGTAGTGACGTTTGCGATAATTATTTTATAAGATAGTTGATGGGTTTCCGCACTGCATGCATTGGAACTAACGCTTTTCCCGCCGACTGGACACTTGACTGACTCACTACTGCCATCCAGAGCTGAGAGCACACAAGAAGTCCATCGAACCAGTTTGCCGAGTCGAAGGTTAGATCAGGGAGTAGTAGGGTATTTTACTGCGATCAAGTACTCCCTGATCAAATCTTCGACTCGGCAAACCTGCAAGAACGCACCACTCCCTGCTCAAGACGCAGTGTTTCGGGCAATTCACCCCTCATCAGTAGAGGAGACATATCGATCGCATGCTCTGGATGGCAGTCATGGGGTCAGTCAAGTGAGAAGTCAAGTCGGCGGGGAAAAGCGCGAGCTCCAGTGTGACGAGCAATCAATTTCTCCATGGTATTTTTTTGTAACCTGGCCCCGGCCTTATGCTAGGGAATGAGAACTATTAGTATTACTTTGAGAAACAAGGTACGTACAACATGTAGTTAGTTTCAGGTTCGCGTCCTGGGCCTGGCACTGGCAGGGTTTACCACTACGTCATGTTCATGGCATGCATGCGATCATGTATTAGGTACAGTATAGTGGAGGATAGAACGACAGATTGAGTTTAGCGACAGTTGCCCAAGTTGTTTAGTAAGTCCTTTTTGAAGATCGGCTTTAGTGACAGATCGAATGTAGTGACATTTTGTTCTCTCCCGAAGGATTGTTGTTGTTGTTGTTTGTTTTACTTCGCAGATTCTAACGGGCAAGTTGCCCAATAACAAGAAAGCGAAGGCAAAGAAAATAATAATACTAATAAAAGAAATAACCGGGGGCAGCAGAAAATAAATAATAGCAGTAAGAACTCAGATGGTGAGCCAAGGATCAAATTTCCATGTTACAAATAATCGCTTTAAAAGTAAAAAGAAAAGAGCGGGTGGTACAGCAGTCTTCCTATTCTGAATTCCCTGAACGAAGCAGAGACATTAGCTGGGTACATGTCACTATTACACAGTAGCAAGAGAGCTACCTCGGTCGACATCAGTGTACGTGGACTACGAGTGGATGCGACATACGAGTGGATGCGACAGCAACAGTGACTGGAATAATGGGTGATACGTTTCATGGAGCGAGCGTATGTGGGATGACTGACATCTTGAACACACTACGTTGGGGGATGGTGCGGATGTCGCTGGGTAGTGCGTTTCACAGCTTGGGAGCGGCAACAGAGAACCTAGCCTGACCAGCGCGGCTTGCGGCGGGTGGTACTTGCGCTCCGATGTCCTTCTGCAAGCGGGTACGCCGATCTGGTGACCTTGAAATCAGTCCACAGAGCCGGTTCCCCGCAATGCCGTGGATGCATCGCCAGGTGAGCAATAGCGCCTTTTGCTTGTGCAGCTCTGAGATTCGGTAGAGTTCCACCCGTTGGAGCAGAGCTTGAGCAGAGTCGTATGGCCGAGCGCCAAAAACTGCGCGAACCGCTTTGTTCTCCAGCGTCTGGAGATCCGTTGCTTGCTGGGCAGTTAGACAGAACACGAAACAACTTGATGCGTAGGTCAGATCCGGCATCACCACGGACTTCAAGTAGGTGACTCGGGCCGCCAGGCTCAAGCATCTCCGAGTCCGCCAGAGGGCACCTACTTTGCGGGACACCTTTGCTGTAATGGCTTTCAGGTGTTGCTGAAAGTTCAGCCCCTCGTCAATGATGACGCCAAGGTACTTCGCGCTGGTGACTGTCGGCAGAGCTTGGCTGCGACAGAGGACTGTGACCCGGGGTCCAGCGTCTCTACCAGGAAGGATTGTGAGAACTTGACTCTTCTTCTCATTCAGAATCAGTCCTCGCTCTTCCAGCCATGCAGCCAAGGAGGAGACTGCGGTGGAGAGCGTACTGGCAACAGCCTGAGTCGTGTCAGCGCTACAATATACTGCGACGTCATCGGCGAACGTCGTTACCAGTTACATCCAATCTCCACTGTTTTGTCATGAATATTGTTAGACGTGCATGTACATGCACATGTACGTGACACGGGCATGAAGGTATACTTGATCCTTTTCCGGGTTCATTATGACCTGATAACCAGATAAACCGTACTCGGTACTGGCCTGATAGGAGATATATTGTACATGTATTCCGCAGTCGTTACCAAGGTTGCATACATGTACAGTCAACTTCGCTAACAACGACTGCGGATATAACGACAATTCGCGAATAACGACATAATTTTCATGCCCAGAGCAAAGTCCCATCCAACTGTGACACATATAATGAGACTTCAGGTATAACGACACTTCGCGAATAAGGACACTTTTCTGATGCCCCGCCGAGTGTCGTTATAAGCGAAGTTGACTGTATTGGCATATACAGTGCAGTGGTCCTGGATGCTTCTAATCTACAAGGACAGACTCATTTGGCACGCGAGAAGGGCGGGTCCATTACCCTGACCACCGTCCCTATGGCTGAGCAAGGTTTCAGCTTTGATGTGAAGGGGTGATTTTCACGATCATATCCGGCTCCGGTACTGTTGGCCTCTGGACAACCTGCCAGCATCCTGTCCCTGTGGCTCAAGGTTCTCAGTTGACCATGCCCAAATTTGCAAGCTGTCGGGATTCATAAACATGCGACACAATGATCCCACCGACTCCCTCGCGTCGTGCATGAAGGAGCTCCATCATGATGTGGAGGTGGAGCCACCATTGCAGCCCCTAACTGGCGAAACCTTTCACCATCGGTCAGCCAACACTGATCCTGATGCCCGTGCCGACCTGCGGGTGAAGGGATTCTGGACCGATAGCCACAACGCATTCTTTGATACAAGAGTGTTTTATCCCCACGTGTGGAGCTATCGGTCCAAGTCTCTCCCCTCCCTCTACCGAAGGTTTGAAGACGAGAAGAAGCGTGCTTATGGTGAACGTGTCAATGAAGTCGAGCATGACTCATTCACACCGTTAGTCTTCTCCTCCTGTGGTGGAATGGGCTCTGAAGCAGCCGTAGTAGTCAAGAGGCTGGCGCATGGCTTGGCCACCAAACGCAACGCGGGTTGTAGCTTGGCTGCGGTGCTGCTTGGCATTTTCTCTTGCCAGATCTGCCATCCGTTGCGTCCGTGGATCACGCTCTGTTCGCCGTCGTCGCTTCGACCTCGCGGCTGTCGACCTTGTCCCGGATGAGGCGTGTCTGGCTCGACATTAGCCTGTGGGTACAGCCATTTATGACACTAGACTGTATTTACAGCCATTTATCTCCTTTCTTCCTGTTGTTTAATTACTGTCCGGCGTGCGTTTACCGCCATATTGCCAGGTGCGTGTTTACCACCATAATTATGAATAAAGTGTCAGGGGTCAATACTCACAATAGGACAGATCTGCAGACTCATTCGACATGGTAGAAAGCAGTGGAAGACTCGTACTCGTACCCGTAGAACCTTTTTTTGGAGTTGCCAAGCCTCTTGTACGGGCAAAAATACCATCTTGATCAATAATAGAAATGCAACTAAAACCCAAAACAATTTTAAAATGTAAAGAACTCAAAGCAAATGAAAAGAACTCGAAGCAAATGAAAAGAACTCGAAGCAAATGTACACGTACATGTACATGTATGTCCAGACTCCTCCAATCTACATTGTATTACTCACTACTATTAGGGCCCCACTGCCAGTTTACTTTTTAGTATAGGTTGAGTGGATGTACGAGTATCCCCTATGCAGTTTACAAAAATGGTTTGGACGTGCAGGTGCATATATGTATGCACGTCACTCATGTGTCAACTACAAAAGTATATGTATCACAACGCAAGTGTCAGGTTGGTAGTTGCACTTGCAGGTCCGGAGTCAGGGACTTCCCCAACACGCGCACCCAGAAGCTAAAACGAAAGAAGAAACTAAGTTTATGCACATGTGAGTAGGTTTGCAGGTAGAGGATGCGGCTCGCATCGAAACTGCGAAAGTTTCGAGTCACACTTGCACGGCACGGCGATCCCGTCCGAAGACAAGTAGATCTACACACGACTACAGCCAGTGTCTCGGTTTATAATATGCAACTACGTACTTCGACTTACCATGCTTACTGTACTTCAGCAGTTCAGGCGCGATGTTTGAAATCGTTCAACACGCTCGCCACATCGCAAAACAGCAGTAGACTCAGCTTTTCTCCTTCCACGTAGATCTACTATCGTCACCCCGTGCTTTTCCGCAATGCTATGTGGGCCGGCCGGCATAGAAGTACCGGTAGGTGATCTGCAACCCGCCAGGTAGGACCACTGAGGACGGAGCGTCTCTCATTATACTAGTGCCCATGGCCGTCCAGCTTGGAGACATCAGTCGGCCAATCTCTTTGTGTTTCTTGTTGGTGGATTTCGGCCGTTCGGTTGCTTTTAGATTGCCTGGAGCTGCGGTGCTGAAGCTAGCCTGAACTGAAGGTGAAACACAAGCCACCAAGGATCGCTACCACTATCACTTTATCAGCGTTCACACCCCACTCTGAAAGTCACAGCAGGCAGCTTAGTCGGAATAATGGGTAAGACAGAGGAGATGCGTAAATAGTAGAGGAAAAATAGTAGAGGAAATAGGTTGAAGAATTCGATGGGTGCTGGCTTGTTGCGCTATCACTAGTCGTGATGCTATCTTTGCGATCGGATCGGCGAGCATCTATGGCTCTAAAGGGGAAGTTAAGGCAAAAATTAAAATTTCACCAGTTGTAGTCTTCGGGGTGCTGAGTCGAATGGTCTTGGTCCGAGAAAGCTGAGACGCTCCCTTCCTACTTGAATCCCAATCGAACTCGCGCACTTCCACCGAAACTGGGTGACTGCGCCCTACTAGATGGGGATTTGTATGCAAAATGTCACTAAAAGCGCCATTTCGTTCTTATAAAAGCACGGATGACCGCGATTGGCCCATATGTTGTAGTCTTTTGGACGCTGAGTCGACTGGTTTTGGCCCGAAAAGGCTGCGATGCAGCGTTCCTCCTTTATTCCCAATCGAACATGGTTGAACAAGCGGTCACGTGCTCCTGGGTGCCCAAATCACCTGGTCACCACGCCAGCAGGCGACAACTTTCACACCAAGGTTCAACTCGAGTGACAGGACTGCACCCAAAAAAGGTCAAACAGGCTAGTAAGTTGTACCCTGCAGGCACGGTGACCAGATGACTGGCGTACGCAGGAGCACGTGACCGCTTGTTCAACCATGTTCGATTGGGAATAAAAGAGGAACGCTGCATCGCAGCCTTTTCGGACCAAAACCAGTCGACTCAGCGTCCAAAAGACTACAACATATGGGCCAATCGCGGTCATCCGTGCTTTTATAAGAACGAAATGGCGCTTTTAGTGACATTTTGCATACAAATCCCCATCTAGTAGGGCGCAGTCACCCAGTTTCGGTGGAAGTGCGCGAGTTCGATTGGGATTCAAGTAGGAAGGGAGCGTCTCAGCTTCCTCGGACCACGACCATTCGACTCAGCACCCCGAAGACTACAACTGGTGAAATTTTAATTTTTGCCTTAACTTCCCCTTTAACTATAATAGTCTATAGCCGTGTAGGTCTACATGTCGATGTTCGCGTGCATGTTATGGGCTGGGGCGGTTGCCTGACGAAGGTACTGGAATACACGGACTCAGGATCTGTGCATTTCCCTGAAATCGATGGAAAAAGGAACACGGGGAAAGTATTATATCTGCGTCTTTGTAACCGACTTTCCCACGTTACCATGGTTACTTGCTAGCCCGGCCAAGCGGCAACGCCACAGTCAACAGTCTCTAGATCTACTGTTCGTTTTGCCTTTGGCACGGATCTACGCTCGTACAGGGAGTCGACTAGTCGACGCCTATTCGCACGTTTTTTCCATGTATGTGTGTACTCGCAGGGGCAGCGAGAGGTGTTGTAAGCAAATCCGGCCAGTACCCCCCCCCCCCCCCCTCCCCACACACACACAGACACACGTACACACACATCATTGAGCCACCACTTTCCCGGCATGTATTTAGGCACTGGCGGATTATATGCTCGAAAAGGTGGCAGATTATGCTCGAAAAGCAGTGAAATTGGCAGAACCATACAAACCTTATGGCGGGCAATTCCTCGAATTCTGCTCCATTTCTTTATCCACAAACCAAACATGCATGAGACTTACCAGAAAAAGTACCGAATTCTGCCAATTTTTCTGCCGGCAGAATCCGCCGGTGCCTTCACGTACTACTGTCACGTAACGTTTTTAAAAATGTCCTATGGCAGACCTGCACATCAGCTAAGCGAAGTTCCCATCGCTGTCGTCGCCACTTGCACGGATTGGCAAACTCTGGCGAGCAAGAAACTTCAGGCTGGATAAGATGTGGGCAGACCAGATGTCGACGCGTAGTCCGCAAAACTCCGTGTACATGTAAATTATGCATGAGATTGTGCATGATAGGATCTAGGAGGTCATGACCTTCGGGATTTTAGCAGTCATGGTTGGACTAAACTTTGCAATCTAGTCTTTTGGACAACTCCCATTCCAAATATCGATGCCGGTATATGCATTTGCAGTGGGTGTTACTCTAAACAATTAGGAGGCATACAATGTAGTCGACTTACATCTATTGTCATGATGGTAGGAGAGATGGACTGGTTATTCGCCCAGTGACTCTGAGGTTGACATTTTGGACGAGTATGACAACTGCAAAGACCTAGTTGAACTTTGTATTCTGATCAAGTTAACACTGAGGCGACTGTCGTAATAGATCATCGGATAGGACAGGTAAAGCTCAGGCCTCTGTCGCTGAACCAGCACCCAACAATTTAGCCGCGATGTGATTGCGATTGCGCATGGTACACATGCATTGTGTTTTCTGGCCATGATTATTAATTTTGAGCATCGCTGGCTTCAAGTGAAGGTCCTTGGTTCGAGTCCAGATGGTGACCGGTAATTTTTTCTTCAGACTTTCTCCCTTTTCAACGCCTTCCTCTGATGAATAGAATTAGAAGTACTGTTTTCTCTTTTCTATATTGATTTCTAGCATGATTTGATTTCTAGCATGATTTGATTTCTAGCATGCATGGACACCAGATATGAATGGTATGTATTTTGTTGTACTGATGGCCACTTGAAAGTACAAAAAAACGCAATTTTCCGAACTTTGAGGCTCCATAAGCACAAAAACGTGAATAAGCATCCCCGCATCTCAAAGCATAATTGTTATGAAGATTTTGTGAGCATAAGGCGAGCATCCACGAAAGCATAATTCCGTGATTCCGCGAGCATAACCCGCCAGAGCCAAACAACTTAGTAACAAGCACTGTCGATTGCCCGCTTTCTGATGGGCAAGCAAACTAGTTCGGAATTTATCATCTCAGATACATCCGGACAGCTTTTCGGGGCTAACGCGGCTTGCACAGCGCGACGTGGACAGCAGGCTTCGTGTTTTCTGAATGAAATACTGGCAAATTTCCAGTTACAAAATCCGTTGGTGACGGAAGCTGGATCACCACGCTTCTAAAGGACCTGATTGCTCCTGGTAGCCGCCATGTAGGTGGAACAAAACACCGTGTCATCGGACTCCTCGTACGAAAGCCAAGGCCATGTCGTGAAGTACATGTATGTCCCCTGGCGAGAGCGTTCGACTATTTTCGTTTCCCCAAATTTACGCGTAAGAGGAAGGATCACGTATGGGACAAGTGAATGGACTGTGCAGGTACCGAAAAAAACAAAAGTGAGTTCTGGTCGCAAAAGTTGGTCCGGCCATGGCCGGACCAGCCGGAAGGGCTGCGCCGCCCCTGACTTGTATATAAGTAAAGTGGATGTAGGTTGTGTACTTAGTAAAAAAATAAAAAAATAAAAAAATGTGTGTATATCCAGGCTAACGGTACGTGTTTAGTAGTCTAGATACAGTGCAACGAGTGTTAGTTTCCAAGATCTTTACAAGACTGGCGAACACTAAATGTCATGAAGAAAGTGAAGAGAAAGGAAGTTTATATAGGAAAGAGATTGTGATAGAAGACTGTGCAATGAAGTTTGTTGTTTTGTTAGATATCTGACGTGCGCTGTTTGGAAGAAGTGTTTGGATGCAAACAGAACTTACAAGAGATGAGTAAAGACTACTTTTCTACAATAGCGTTGTAGGCGAGGAGTGCGTAACATCAAAAGATGTCGTAATGTGTATTGGAACTATGCTAGCCAAACATTACGTAATTATTATGGTAGCGAAGTACGTGTAGTAGGTATTACAATGTGTGCGAGAGTATGGTGAATCAGTGTTTGTGATGATGAGGAAAATATGACGTGTACATGCAAACAAATGATGATATCATGATGCGAGGACGTCAGAGACGCTACAGAGCTCCCCTCCTAGTGAATGAGTAATGAGCGATAACTAGCGCGATAAAGTGAGAGCAAGCAAATGGGATAAGCGAGAGAGTGTCAGAAATAGGCGGGAAATCTGACTTGACGACCAGCTCGTGTTTGGCGTGGCGGAGGCACGTCGAATGCGAGCGATGGCGTCGGCTTGGTCGGATGGCAATGGTCGACAGACTGGTTGTCATGGAATGCTGGTTTGAGTCGATCGATGGATACTGTGTCGGAGCGGCCGTTGAGGTCGAGGCGGAAGTACTTATCATGACGTTCCAGGACTCGGTGTGGACCAGTGTAAGGACGTTGGAGGGGCGTTCGTGTTGCATCTGTGCGAATGAAGACATGAGAGCATGTCGAGAGGTCAGCTGGAATGAACGGATGCTGGGTGGGTGGCTTGCGGGGTTGTGTAGGGCGGAGCTCGGACATGGCTTGTTTGAGGCGGCTGACATAGGACGTCGGATCCGGAAATGGCTCAGGCTCGTCAGTGAGGAAATCACTTGGCAGGCGGAGGTGGCAACCGTAGACCATTTCTGCAACTGAGCAGTTGAGGTCAGCCTTCAGGGAGGAGCGAATGCCGAGCAGGACTAGTGGCATATGTTCCGTCCAGCGCTGTGGATTGTCGGAAGCTCGGAGTGCAGCTTTCAGTTGTCTGTGAAAGCGCTCTACCATGCCGTTGGCAGCAGGGTGGTAAGCCGTTGTACGAATGCGAGATGTGCCAAGTAGTGACATGAGCGATGACCACAGGGATGACTCAAATTGGGCACCTCGGTCGGTTGTGAGCACAGTGGGAACACCAAATCGGGCGACCCAGGTGGCAACAAACTGGCGAGCGACGGTTTCGGCTGTAATGTCGGGGATAGGTACTGCTTCGGGCCAGCGAGTAAAGCGATCTACCATTGTCAAGAGGTAGCGAGACTCACTAGAAGATGGAAGCGGGCCTACGATGTCGACATGGACATGGGAGAAACGGGCATCAGGTTGCTTGAATGCACTCACGGGAGATGTGGTGTGGCGCTGAACTTTAGACTGCTGACAAGCGTGGCAGGAACGACACCACTCACTAATATCCTTGTTCATCGCGGGCCAGACGTAGCGAGCTGTAATCAGGTGCCTGGTAGCGCGGGTACCAGGGTGGGAGAGGCCGTGAAGCGAATTGAAAACAGCACGGCGCAGCTTGGCAGGTACATACGGGCGGGCAGACGCAGTAGAGGTGTCACAGATGAGCGAGTGATCAGTCATGGGCAGAGCTATAGATTGCCAGCATAGCGAAGTGGATGGATCCTTACCAGGACTGGGCAAGTCTGGATCATCTTGTTGAGCGGCGGCAAAGGAAGCTGTGTCAATGGCAGTGATGGCAGAAACGGGCTCATCGGGTAGGTGGCATCGTGACAGTGCATCAGCGGCAGCATTCTGAGAACCCTTGACATGACGAATATCTGTCGTGAACTCAGCAATGTACGACAAATGGCGCTGTTGACGCGGGCTGTGGGTCTGTGAACGGCTGTGGATGGCATGTGTCAGAGGCTTGTGATCGGTGCACACATGGAAGACACGCCCTTCCAGGAAGTGTCGGAAATGCTTAATGGCTAAGTAAATAGCGAGGAGCTCTCGACAGAAGGTGCTGTAGCGTGTCTCTGCAGGCTTTAACTTGCGTGAAAAGAAGGCAACAGGGTAACACTCACCATCTAGCTCTTGTTGGAGGACGGCACCAACAGCAATGTCTGAAGCGTCGACCATCAAGCTGTAGGCGGCATCCGGGCGAGGATGGTGAAGTGTGATGGCATCAGTGAACGCAGCTTTGACATCATTGAAAGCAGCGAGGGCCGAGTCGGACCAGACGAGCGCGCCTTTGGTGCGGTGGCGTTTCTCAAGCATAGCGTGCAGAGGTGCGAGCTTAGCAGCAAGATGTGGCTGAAATCGGTGATAGAACGTGACGAAGCCGATGAACTCACGGAGCTTACGAACACTAGCTGGCTGTGGGAATTCACGAATGGCGGTCATGCGAGCGTCGAGAGGTCGGATACCTGAGGCAGTCACGTGATGTCCCAGGAAGTCAAGCTCATCCTGGCCGAACTGCGACTTCCGGACGTTGATCAAGATGCCATGTGAAGCAAGGCGGGAGAATATGCAGCGAAGGTGGGCCATATGTTCAGCGGGTGAGGCGCTAGCAATGAGCAAGTCATCCAGATATGCAAAGCAGAAGGGAAGGTCTGAAACTACCTGGTCAATGAAGCGTTGGAATGTCTGGGCTGCGTTGCGAAGGCCAAAGGGCATGCGGACAAACTCAAACAGTCCAAAGGGGGTGGTGATGGCAATTTTCGGGATGTCGTCAGGGTGCACAGGAATGTGGTGGTATGCACGGACGAGGTCAATCTTAGAGAATGATCTTGTCATGCAGGTGGGACGTTAAGTCTTGAATATGCGGGATGGGATAGCGGTCGGGGATCGTGCAGTCATTCAAGGCTCGGTAATCACCACAGGGTCGCCAGTCACCGGATTTCTTTGGCACCATATGCAGAGGGGATGACCATGCACTAGAGGAGGGACGAATAATGCCTAAATCTAACATGTGTTGGAACTCACACTTAGCGACAGCAAGGCGGTCGGGTGCCAGACGGCGAGGCTTAGCGTGGACGGGGTGGCCATCTGTGACTATGCGGTGTGTCACAATCATTGTGCTTGACAGGCGAGTCACCAGTGGTCGGTCGGACAAGGTCAGGAAACTCACTCAGCAGGGCAGAATACTCACTAGGGCTGTCAGTGTCCAGCAGGTTGGTAGCGGAGGTGCTGACATCCGAGGCGAATCCGACAACGGCAAGTTGAGTAGTGGAGTCCCGCAGACATCTGGCGGCCAGGTCGACAGTGAGTTGGAAGTGGCCAAGGAAATCCGCACCCAGGATCGGATAGCTGACGTCAGCAACGACGAAGACCCATTTGAAAGTGCGTCGGAGACCTAAGTCTAAATCTAGCAGCTGCTGACCGTACGTGGCGATGCTGCTCTGATTCGCTGCGCGGAGACGAGGACTATTGCGATGAACACGACGAGACAGAGTTACGAATGACGGAGGAAGAACACTGACGGCGGCGCCGGTGTCGACAAGGAACTCGACGGACTGGGAGCGATCCTTGACGAATAGTAGGCGACCGGTAGCGGTATTCGAGGGGCCAACCACACTAGCGGTCGCGACTAGTGGCTGGCCTTCCCGTTTCCCGACAGGAATCGGCAGGGGTCTCGGCATTTGTTCGCCTTTGCACCGAACGCACGGTGATACCAGCAAAGGTCGTCGTGATTGTCACGGCCGGGAGACCTGGAGGCACTTGGGTGGCGTGACGGTGGCCCGGGACTACGCTCTCGTTGGCGGCCACGCTGGCAAGGGGCACCGGTGTCACGGGTCATCACATTCACAGCGGACGTCAGCTTGGCGAGTTCAGCTCGGAGCTGGGCCATCTCAGCCCTGTCAGCGGTGCAGGCCTGTTCCGCATCTGTGGACGCTGTAGATCTACATGATAAGGCCGTACTAGACCGAGCAGGGCTAGGGGCTGCACTCAGAGCGTGAACACTTGTACCGGTGAGTGGGGTTGAGCACGTGCTTTCAACCACCTTGTCAGCAAGCGCGGCGAGGTCGTCCAGGTTGAGGCTTGCAGGTGTTGCAGCCATGAATCAGGCGGACCGTCACGGGCAAACGCTGTACAAACAGCTCGCGCAGGATAGTCGGGTCTAGAGACTTACTGCCCGAAAGCGAGCGGAAGCGGAAGAACCAGCGTCGCTGGACATATTGCACTTTACTCACGTCGGGGGTCACCAATTTGGTAGTCTAGATACAGTGCAACGAGTGTTAGTTTCCAAGATCTTTACAAGACTGGCGAACACTAAATGTCATGAAGAAAGTGAAGAGAAAGGAAGTTTATATAGGAAAGAGATTGTGATAGAAGACTGTGCAATGAAGTTTGTTGTTTTGTTAGATATCTGACGTGCGCTGTTTGGAAGAAGTGTTTGGATGCAAACAGAACTTACAAGAGATGAGTAAAGACTACTTTTCTACAATAGCGTTGTAGGCGAGGAGTGCTTAACATCAAAAGATGTCGTAATGTGTATTGGAACTATGCTAGCCAAACATTACGTAATTATTATGGTAGCGAAGTACGTGTAGTAGGTATTACAATGTGTGCGAGAGTATGGTGAATCAGTGTTTGTGATGATGAGGAAAATATGACGTGTACATGCAAACAAATGATGATATCATGATGCGAGGACGTCAGAGACGCTACACGTGTGGCAGCTGTATCGGAGTCGTTTGTCATGACCATGATGACGGCAATGGTGGTGCACACACGGCTAGCGCCCGTTGGGAGGCTGAGAAAGGCTACACTTTTTTTTACAGATGCGGTACTAAATTTATGTAAAAAGGAAAGGGACATACATGTATAGGTAAGAGATAAACTATTTTTTACTGTAAAAGCTTTTATTCTAAAGAGGCGCAATAATAACGATTTCCTAAAATTGACCAGTTTACATGTACCAAAGGTAACAATTCTCACTCCTTCTCAATGCTCGCTTGAAACATTTAAATTACTGTCGACTTTTACTGAACGATGATGAGATCAGTAAGACACTTGACAAAGCGGTCTAGCTACAATTCGAAGCAGCAAAGCAGCTGACCACCCAACTTGGGTGGCTATAAGAAATATCAAAGATAAAAACAGAATGGGAGGCTTTGCGAAACAGAACTGTACACAACCGAATGCCAGTATGCTGCCACACTCCTTATGCATGATAATGGGATGGACTAGTCAGCCATACCTGCCGACACTACCGTACTGTTGAGGTGCCGAAGAATGGAGTGCCAACGAGCGACCAGGCTAGAATTTCACCAAGCACAGCGTACCGAGACATACCCATGCAGGGCGGTGACTCCACTGCGCATAGACTGCTGTATATGAAAACAGGAGCGGACTAGGCTACAAGGCTGACATGACCGGCGCAAGCAGTTTTTGATTAGCCCGGCCATACCCTAGCCTTTCATACAGTTTGTGTATGATATGGAGGGGATACACATGACTTTCATACAGTTTGTGTATGATATGTGTTGCATGTGCTACACATGAGTTGTATGTGTTGCTTGTAATTATCATGCACAGTCATCTAGTGCCTTGCTATGCCATCGCATGACACTCCATCCATGTACGGCTTACCTGCACATGACACGCGTTCATGATCAACCAACCTATGTGGTCTAGCTTGTCATCGTATTGTACACATCCGGTTCTGGATCCTTCTATCTTCTTCTACTGCTTCTAGCACCTTCCGTCCAGTTCTGATAATCTGGAGTGATTTGCATATCTTTGTTCTTGTTGTTTATGTTCCCAAGAAGTGAAGTCAAAATAGAATGCTCTCGCATGTTGGGTGTGTGTGCTCGAGATAAGTAACAAAGTTCAAGGATCGAACTTTACAATATGGAGCCGAGGGTGTACACATGACTTTCATACAGTTTGTGTATGATATGGAGCCGAGGGTGTACACATGACTTTCATACAGTTTGTGTATGATATGGAGGGTATACACATGACCTCCTCAGCAGTAAACACACGTTGGTGGCCAAAACGTTGGTCCGGCCGCCATGGCCAAAGCAACCGGACCAATTCTGCCGGGCCTGGGCTGATCCGCCAATTCTTCGGCACCCAACCGTACTATAGTATAGACTTCAACGCCTTCAATATCGTGTTCTTATACACTTCATTGCATTCCCAACTCATCACAACCACGCGCTCTTCAGCCGAACCATACAGACACCAGCAAGGACACTTCCGTTGAGAGATAATATTGCTCCACGCCCCTAGACAGCTGTTTCGCTCCCTGTCGGAGCTCATCAGTAGAGGATGATAATGATGATAATGGAGGAATGATCATTCTTATACACCAGAAATGGCGCAAGTGCGCGCTTTCCACATATATCAATGGCATATGCAAGCTGCTAAAATGGTAAAGTGTGAGAACAGCAATAAATAATCATAGTACACGCTAATTGGTGGAGAAACACACCACACAAGCGACGAAAATCTTACTCGGAATACTGATGCCAATGGAAAGTACACGTATGTTGTTTAATATTATGATGTTGATGTTATTCTGGTGTATAAGAATGATCATTCCTCCATTATCATCATTATCATCCTCTACTGATGAGCTCCGACAGGGAGCGAAACAGCTGTCTAGGGGCGTGGAGCAATATTATCTCTCAACGGAAGTGTCCTTGCTGGTATCTGTATGGTTCGGCTGAAGAGCGCGTGGTTGTGATGAGTTGGGAATGCAATGAATTGAAAATATGGCCGAAAGCTCTGTCGCAATATTTAGTTCTTATACACTTGTGAATCAATGTAGCTGAACCATCGGACCTTACTTGGCAGCTCACATCACACGACCCGCGCAGTCTGCCGCGTGCGGTAAACAATACGGAGAGCTGCCAAATAAGGTTCGATGGTTCAGCTACATTGAGTCACAAACGTTTTTAGCCAAGCTGAGTATCACACACACACTCTCTTGTGAGCCCTATGCCGGGTCCTTCTCTAGTCTGTATACGTGTATTCAAACGTGCTATTGGTTGCTCAGGGCGACCCAAGTGTGCGGAAGGACAGCAGTCTCGAGATGAAGAGAACGAAGAAGAAGAACTGACAGTGTCCCAGCCATGCATGTCTGAGTCAACCGCTGCAGATCCAGCTTCGTCACCGCTACGCCGGTCACCCAGAAAGTACCCCGAAGCCAATGGTATGTTCTGCTGATTCAGATGACTGGGTGCGAGAGCTCTGAGTGTGTTAAGTCAAACAATGATACCAGCGTTGTGTCCTCGTGTTATCCTATGTAAACCTAGCCCTTGGCGGATAATGTTTTAAAACCTGATAGATTCTGCTCGAAAAGTTGTGAAATTCAATTGGCAGAACCATACAAACCTTCAAGTTATGGCCCGCACTTCCTTGAATTCTGCCCCGGTTCTTTATCCACATACCAAACATGCATGAAATATACCAGAAAACTACCACAATCTGTCAATTTTTCTTCCGACATTATCCGACAAGGGTTATGCACATCCGGGGAAGTACATGCTAAATGAGTGGGCGTACAATGTGTGGCCGTGGTTGGCTATGACTCACCCTCTTCACGTTGGCCGGTGCTTCCACAGAGCCTAGAGATGTTGCAATAAATGATTAAAAAAATAATAAATGTAAAAAAAGAGAAGAAACACATGAGAACGAGTTATGCTGCAACTATCCACGCCTGTAACAAGATGATAAACGGTCAGAAAGTGCGATAATATGGCACAAAACTGACAGGCTACTGAGACATTCAGCGACCCGAGACCTAGCTCTAACACATCTCCAGTGCGCAACAACAACAGCCTTCCAACTTGGAAGGTTCATGGTTACGTAGGACCGTTTATCATCTTGTTACAGTCGTGGATAGTTGCTGCATAACTCGTTCTCATGTGTTTCTTCTCTTTTTTTTACATTTATTACTGGCTCAGTATGCGAGAAAAAAATAATACTGCACCCATGACAGGCCCGACGAGTACAGGAGAAGCTCTCTTAGCCGGAACCTCACACCCGGACACTTCCCTCTACCGGGCACCTTGCAGGCAAGTGCCTGCACTCAAATCTTGAGAGTGTATTCATTGTTTTACTCGCCGGGCCTGCCATGGGTACAGTATGCTCTCGGATGGCAGTCGTGAGTCAGTCAAGTATCAATTCAAGTCAGCGGAAAAGCGCGAGCTCCAGTTTAAATTGGGGAACACACACTTTCCTACTTGGCTATTGTCAGTATTGTGTACCGTAATTCCGCACATATAAGCCCACGGGCCTATATCCGGATATAAGCCCACCGGCCTATATCCGGATATAAGCCCACCTCTGTTTATAAGCCCATGGGCTAATAAACGGACACAAATGCGACTCGTGTGTCAAGTAGAATTTTTCACAATATGGACTCTTGCTACCATGGTACAGCAGCCTGCAGGTCAGTGCAGTTTACCAGTAGAGTATGGTAGACCCACTATGAGCACGGACTTGTACTTTTCGTGAACCCTCAAATTCGAATATTGGCCCATGGGCCAAAAAACGAACATGATTTACTGGATATTTTATCCCCAAACTGCACTATTTCACATATAAGCCCATGGGCTTATATGCGCGGAATTACAGTACTTGTAAAATAGCAATATTGTATTGGATTGCATTGCTGAGTGACATTTCCGGGACTAAGGACAGGTTCAAATGACATTTCCATGTGATTTATGTAAGATTTATAGGAATGGCGTGCATGAAATTGTGACATGGTGGGCAGCATGGAGCTGCATGGCTTGTTTATTTTATTTTATTTTTTTACTATTATTCACAAACCCGACTCGTAAAATAAATAATTATGTGGACAAAAACAAACAGCTACTGAGTAGGGGCTGCACTGGGCAGCAGTGATGGTGAGGTGCCCGAGGGGCTCCACCGACCGGCAGTTACACTTCACTAGCTGTGTATAGCTCGGCCACAGATCTACTGTCATGGAAATAGAACTCCGATCGAATGACCGGGGCCAGCGCCCTCGGTGCGTACAGAGCGTTGCGTGCAGTGCACATGTGTTGCTGATGGTATGCGTACTCACGGCTGCATGGCCAGCGCCCTGGGGGCCGCTTGACCTCCGGCCGGATTTTCATGTCCACGACAGCAGCATGGCGGCGCTTGCAACAGTACTGTTTCTGCTGACATCATTCTCTGTACTGTGTCTCGCAGCTAAGAAGTGTAGCGTGACTTAATTGTAACCCTGTCGGAGCAAATTACAATGTACACACCCATACTCTGTCCATGGCTACACAAGATATTTTCAATACTTTCGAATTGTCTTTCAGCTGCTTTTGTTCATCATGATTTTGCCCACAGCTACACCAGGCTCACCTCAGCGTACCCCGCGTCAAGTGTCTCCGAAAAAGCGGAGGCGGCTTAGTTTTGATCAAGGTCAGTGGACACCTGATCCCAAAGCACTGTGCAAAGTGATAATTCAGGAGATGAATGCCAGCTTAGTCGTGCAAGTTCTCAGTTCTAGCTAGGTTCTGGCCTTTCAGAGGACATGCCGCCAGGGAACCTAGGCCATTGTAGCTGGGATGAATGTATGATCATCAGTGATCGATCTGATTGGGGGAGGGGGAGGTGCTGACACAGATGTATGTCACGTCTAGTGACATGTGCGCATTGAGTGTACCTATGTCAAATATCGAGATGCATTTGTGCTGTCAGGGCACTTCTTTTAGTCTTCACTCAACCTACCTAGACTGTTCTCTGGCCAGTCGGTGTG
The DNA here is from genome assembly GCF_964019385.1 of Sycon ciliatum. Classification (NCBI taxonomy): domain Eukaryota; kingdom Metazoa; phylum Porifera; class Calcarea; order Leucosolenida; family Sycettidae; genus Sycon; species Sycon ciliatum. The sequence continues at coordinate 20,546,874 of NC_088647.1, forward strand.
ATACGTTACCATAGTGACTTCGATGTCCACGACTATGCCTAGTTGTGAGATTTACGAAGGATGAACAGGAAGCTTTCTTTGCTCATTGTCTCCTTCATTCCAGGTTCCTCTCCGGAGAAGAGGCCATATGGTCATTCTCCAAGTGCTGCTGTAGTATGTAAGTGTGCTATCAGCAGGAGATTTCATAAGAAGAAGCAAAATGGGGGGGGGGGGGGGGGGAGGGGGGTACGATCTCTTTGGTTTGTCTTTGTGGATTGTGCCAGGGGAAGCACAAGTTCGGTCTATACAGATACGCAATCTCCAGCTCTTGCACCTTTAGCTAAGGAAGGGCTAATATACAAGTGCAAGAAGGATGCCGATGGCCAAGTACCTGTTCGGTAGTCATTGAGTACTTGCATGATAGTGTTCTGTACCACTTATCGCGGCTGTGGTGCATGATGGTGTTGTGAACCATTTACGGTGCCGTGGGCGTGGCGCATGATAGTGGTGTGGACTGCTTATGGTGGGTGTGATGTCCGATGGTGCTGTGGACCACGTACGGTGCCGTGGGTATGGTGCATGATAGTGTTGTGGACCACTTACGGTGGGTGTGGTGCCTGATGCTGCTGTGGACTGCGTATTGTGGATGTGATCAGACCTACAGATGAGCGATGCTGTGGTATTTCCAGTTCACAGGTTTGTTTGAGAATGCAGACACCAGGCTGCCATACTGTTGTGTCTTCAGTCCCCATGCAATGCAATGCAATGCAATGTAATGCACGAATGCATGCACAAATGCACACATGCACACACATGTTGCTGTTATAAGCACAATCATGCAGAAAATGTTTGATTCATGTACGTGTGTATGTGTAGCAAATCTTTGCAGATCAGCAGTTGGCGTGAAGTCGATTGTTTCCTGTCGTTGTGTTCAGCATCTGCTCATGGCTCTCTATGCACCGTGCCTGTCCAAGAGACAATGGCACCATCGACGCCATCTGGCGTCCGCCAAAGAACCACCAGTGCTGGTAAGCTCGGCTTCTCAGTAATAGGAAAGCTGGACTGTACAATGTAGAATGTAATCTGATGGTCACATGCTCTCTGCCACACGGGGAATTATCCAATAGGCTTATGGGAATTGGCCTTTTCACTTCGTATTGATGTTCAATTATTCATCCCGTCTCCGTGCAGACAATACGCATCTAGCGGTACATGCACTTCTGTGCGCAGGTAACCCTCTCATAAGCATACTGCAAGTCTACACATTTTCGGCCCATTCAAATTTCGGCCTCCCAGGGCTAAAACCCATTTTGGCCGCGTCAAATGTTCGGCCTGTACTGCTGCCGTCTGTATACACTGTCACACTGAACGCTGCTAAACAAATTTTCGGGCGCAATTTTTTTCGCCCAATCATGTCCAGGCCGAAAATAGCCGAAAACAATTATGCGCCGAGTATTTGTTGACTCACAGTATGCATGCGGATAGGAATTCTCGCTTTTCTCATCCTGCTCATACACACAGACACACACACGTACGCATGCACGCGCGCACACACACACACACACACACACACACACACACGCGCGCGCACGCACGCGTACACACACCAATCAAGTTCTATCGGATCGTCCCGACTGTTGATGCAAAGTAGATTTCTTTCCTGTCCTTGTGTTCAGGTTCTGCGTCTGCATTTGCAAGTGCACCTTGCATGTCACGGGCTTTGCCACAGCAAGACACTACTAGTTCAATGCTCGCTGGAGCCACACCCAGTACGCCGGCAATCCCCCGTACTCCCAGAAGTACAAGTAAGCTGCGCATTTACTTTTGGAAGCTTAAAAATAATCATGTGTAAGCATAGCTGACAGCTTAGCTCAATGGTTAGAGGTTAAAGCATCGCTAGCCTCAAGCGAAGGTCCCTAGTTCGAGTCCTGGTGGCGACAGTCAATTTTTCTTCAGACTTTTCCCGTTTACGTCTTTCCCTCAAACCAATGAATGCAAGCATAGAACTGGGATTTTAAGGGCACTCATAATGTGAAGAAAGTGCCTGCTCCAAACACCGGAGCTTGCGCTTCCTGCTGACTGACTTGACACTTGACTGACTCTTGACTGCGTCTGGAGCACACGAGAAGCCCGAGAAGCCGAAGCGCAAGATCCGGCGTTTGGGGCAGACACCTTCTTCATCAAATACCGCCGATGTCACGACATCTTTTAAAAACTCGTACTAGTACAGTGTTTCACACAATAACCTTGCACAGCAAAGCACAAAAGACGCCTCACTGTACATTATAAATAGGCCCTGGGTTGAGAGTTACTTAAAATGTTCAACCCTGCCCGGCATAACGGTTCCCGTGGGGCAATTTGTACACATACTTTTATCATTGCTGCGGTAGTCAGCATGTCAACTGCAACTGTGTACAGGACTCTGTACTTTGTCATGAAGTTCAAGGTGATCAGTAGGCTGTACGTGATAAGGCAGGTGTTTTCTCCGGTCCCCGGGGAGTTTCTCTTAAAAGCATTCACGGTTCGCGGGAGAATCGGCTGGAGACCGAGTTTTCCGCATCCGTAGGAACGCCACCACCCCCAAGGATCAATGCGCAGGTGCAGCTCCTGAAGCAGTCTCTTATCAACGTTTTCTGTCTCTGACAAAAGGTGCACTGCAGACTAACAGGCTATGCACTCCAGTGCCCAGAAAGCTACAGGCTTTGACATTCGATCGAACGTTCTTGGGTCCAACTTGCAGCTTGGATGCATTGCTCACCGGACCGGCATTTCACTCAAACTCACGCATGCCATGCGCCGCAATCCGCTGACGATGGTATCACAGAGGCTAGCCAGAGATCTGTTCAGACGTTTTGAGTGCATACGGCCATTTTGGAATCCGATTCGAGCGGAAGTGGTACACAACCACCTCTTCGGTCCACGACCATTCGAGTCAGCCGCCCAACGACCACATCTTCTGAGCATTTCATTTTGGCCAGGTCTTTGGTACAGTCAACCTCGTGAATAACGTTTTAAAATAATCTTCAGACCTAGTGACCATTTGACTGCATACTTCCAGCCTCATGAATAATGTCACTGGTCTCATGCACTGTCGAGGGTCTTGACTACACCCAAGGTCGACTATAGACGAGTATCCTTTGAAGCGTTCAAATCTTCCACTTACATTGCGTGCGTAATCATCACACATGCCATCAGCACTGACGATTATAATAAGGTTACAGCAGCACACTCGAATACCTTTGCAGCTCATATAGTGTTATCTCCTCCGAACTAATTTTTCAGAACCCGTAGCCGGGGCGGGGAGGGTGGGAGGGAGGGGGGGGGGGAGGGGGGTTGTACTGGCTCGAATGATCCTGACACTGCGATATACCATTCTCCAATCCATACAAGCAATACCTAAAAATGTACGTGTGTATCTCCAAGCAGCATACTCGTTGCCTGTTGGTAGGAATGGAGCAGTGGTCTTCCAAGGTATATTTTCTTCGACTGAGGTGAATGGCAACAATTACAGCACAATGTAGCAGCTGCATTAGCTAGCATTAGCCATTGTAGATAGTGGCCAGGAGATCACATCTTGCACGTGATCATTCGGCGTACTTGTTTCCTTGCATGCTGTTCCTGTTTAGGCGCAACTCCGAAGACGCCAACGTCTGGGAAGTCGGAGAAGCGTGATATGCAGTGTAAGCCATTGACCAGTGGATGTTTGATAAGACTGATTTCAGTACTGCTCTAGCGATGTGCACGCACTTGTCAGTGGATGTTTGATAAGACTGATTTCAGTACTGCTCTAGCGATGTGCACGCACTTGTCAGTGGATGTTTGATAAGACTGATTTCAGTGCTGCTCTAGCGATGTGCACGCACTTGTCAGTGGATGTTTGATAAGACTGATTTCAGTGCTGCTCTAGCGATGTGCACGCACTTGTCAGTGGATGTTTGATAAGACTGATTTCAGTACTGCTCTAGCTATGTGCACGCACTTGTCAGTGGATGTTTGATAAGACTGATTTCAGTACTGCTCTAGCGATGTGCACGCACTTGTCAGTGGATGTTTGATAAGACTGATTTCAGTACTGCTCTAGCGATGTGCACGCACTTGTCAGTGGATGTTTGATAAGACTGATTTCAGTGCTGCTCTAGCGATGTGCACGCACTTGTCAGTGGATGTTTGATAAGACTGATTTCAGTGCTGCTCTAGCGATGTGCACGCACTTGTCAGTGGATGTTTGATCAGACTGATTTCAGTACTGCTCTAGCTACCTGTACATACTTGTCTGCTGATCAGCTTCTTCTGTCTAGAATAACTCTTGTGTAATCAATGGTCACGGCTGGTGAGACTCACATCAGACCCATTCTGATCAAGCAATCTACACTAAGCATTACAACTACAGTGCTCAATATTGCGACAGAGCTTTCGGCCATATCTCCAATTTATTGCATTCCCAACTCGTCACAACCACGCACTCTCAGTCGAACGATAAAGACACCAGCAAGGACACTTCCGTTGAGAGATAATATTTTTTCCACGCCTCTAGACAGCTGTTTTGCTCCCTGCCGAAGCTCATCAGTAGAGGAGGATAATGATAATAATGGAGTGTGAAGGAATGATCATTCTTACACAGCAAAAATGGCACAAGTGCGCGTTTTCCACGTAGAACAACGGCATATGCAAGCTGCTAAATGGTAAATGTGAGAACAGTGATAAGAACTACACACCACGCAGGCGACGCAAATCTTTCACGGAAATGACCCTACAACTGATTGCAATAAAGCGAGAATACCGATGCCACTGGAATGTACATGGAAAGTACGTGTATGTTGTTTGTAGTGATTATGATGGTGTATTTACCATTTAGCAGCTTGTATATGCCATTGTTCTATGTGGAAAGTGCGCAATTGGGCCATATCTGCTGTATAAGAATGATCATTCCTTTACACTCCATTGTCATGATTATCCTCCTCTACTGATGAGCTTCGGCAGGGAGCGAAACAGCTGTCTAGAGGCGTGGAAAAATATTATCTCTCAACGGAAGTGTCCTTGCTGTTTTCTTTATGGTTCGGCTGAGAGCGCGTGGTTGTGACGAGTTGGGAATGCAACAAAGTACAGTGCTGCTCAATGAAATCCAGTCGCGTTACTCAAGTTCACGTTGTGCACCATTTTGCAGGCCAGCATTCGCAGGTCTACATACTGGGCTGTGCAACGCCCGTGCAAGTGTGTGTGTGTGCGTGTGTGTGTGTGTGTGTGTGTGTGTGTGCATGTGTGTGTGTGTGTATGTGTCCTGTCTCTGCTCCTGTATGGGTCCGATTGCTGGACGCCGCTGAAGCAGGACCTCCGTCGCATGTCTGTTTTCCACATGCGATGCGTGCGGTCGATATTGGGTATCACACGCCATCGTTGCTGGGATGACCACATATCAAACAACCAGCTGCTTGAGTGGTGGGTTGACTCTGAAACCATCGTCACCAAGGGTCACCATCGGCGCCTCGAGTGGCTAGGCCATGTCACCCGCATGGACGACGTGCGATTACCCAAACAGTTGCTGTCCGGCACCCTGCCATCTCGTCGCCCGGCACATGGCCCACGTCGGCGGTGGAAAGACTGCGCTGTAAAGGACCTCCGTTTACGAGACTTTGAAGCGGACTGGTACAGAGTGGCCTGTGACTCTCGCCCAGACTGGAGGTTGGCGTACACCTCGGACGCCCCGGATCCCCTCGTACCGGCACTGGTGACTTGCTTCATGTGCGCCCAGCACTTCGCACGTCAGGGCGACCTCGCTAGGCACAAGTGCCCGGCTGAACGGCAGAAGCCGGTTTTGGAGCAGAGAGGTGCATGTCAGTGCCCTCGGTGTCATCGTTGGTTCCCGAGCCGCGGTGGCTTGGCTGTGCATCGTTGCTCCGCTTCTACCTCGTGCCCAGTACCGACCGAACCAGCTGCTGTTGTCACCGGTGACACTACCGCTCGGAGTTGCTGTAATGCTCACTGTGACATCTGCAATCGTTGTTTCCGCTCAACCCAGGGACGCAACCGCTAACGCTGTTCAACGCACTGCCAACGTCCAATGGCCAGAGAACGGGACAAGTTCCCGCATATGTGTATCTGCTCTCGCCGGTTCCGACTACAGTCAACTAAGCGTATAACGACACTCGGCGGGGCATCAGAAAAGTGTCCTTATTCGCGAAGTGTCGTTATATCCGAAGTCCCATTATATGTATTACAATTGGATGGGACTTTGCTCTGAGCATGGAAATTCTGTCGTTATTCGCGAATTGTCGTTATATCCGCAGTCGTTATTAGCCAAGTTGACTGTAGTCTCGCATCTGGAGCGCCATCGGGTGGCGTGCTCTTTCTCTCTCTCTGGGGCCCACATGACCCTAGTGGTAGTGGCTCTACAGGACAGGACAGGTGTGTGTGTTTGTGTGTGTGTGTGTGTGTGTGTGTGTGTGTGTGTATGTGTGTGTGCACGTATACGTGTGTTTCTGTGTGTGACACCGCAGCAGTTATGAAAAATATGATGAGCCAATTGCAAGAATCTGGCCTCTTTTTGACTTTCTTTCTTTCTTTGAATGCTAAGGTTTACAACGCTGCCCCAAGTGTGTGGAAAAGGGGAAAGAAGGCGGTTGGCTTCGAATTGCCTATTGGAAAAAACAAAATCAGTGAGTACATGTACGGTGTTACAGGGTTATAACCAGGTCAAAATAGTAGGGGAAACAGTTACCGTAATTCCGCGTATATAAGCCCATGGGCTTATATCCGGATATAAGCCCATGAGCCTATATCCGGATATAAGCCCACCTCCATTTATAAGCCCATGGGCCTATATCCGGATATAAGCCCACCTCCGTTTATAAGCCCATAGGCTAATAAACAGACACAAATGCAACTCACGTGTCAAGTAGAATTTTTCACAAAATGGACTCTTCCTACCATGGTACAGCAGGTCAGTGCAGTTTACCAGTAGAGTGTGGAAGACTGACCATGAGCATGGACTTGTACTTTTTTGTGAACCTTCAAAATTCGAATATTGGCCCATGGGCTAAAAAACGAACATGTTTTACTGGATATTTTATCCCCAAACTGCATTGTTTCACATATAAGCCCATGGACTGATATGCGCGGAATTACGGTACCCTGTCACACATTGTTCCATTTTCTAAAAGTCTCTTGCCATGCCAAATGCAACGTTCTGGGGCGAACCCCGACATCACCCCACACACATGTGCCGTTGTGAACTCTCAGACTAGAGGCTGCATTTTCATTGAATGGCATGAAAAGACAAACAAATCGACACATGAGTACGGGGGAGGGGAGGTGCTCAATCAGAGTAGGGGGGGGGGGGGACGTTACGCCACCCTGCCATGGTGTTATTGAAGGGGAAGTACTAGTACGGTCTAACTGCAACATTTCACTACTGCCGTACTGGTAGTCTTTGGGGTGCTGAGTCCAATGGTATTGGTCAAGGAAGCTGAAATGCTCCCTTCGTTATTACAAAAACGTTGAACTTATTGGTTGTTTTAAAACGTTCCGGTTTTACACTACTTGCTGTGGAGACACTATAAGACATTTAGACATTTAGCGTAGTCGTAATTTACTACTTGTTATAGTGCACCCGAAGCCATGCCATGCCATGCCAAGCCATGCGCCATGTTGTGGAATTATCCACCACCAGACCAGCGCAAGGATATAAGTTGGACTATAATTATTAATTTCAATTCCAAAATGCACAAGAAGTTTACAGAAGAAAAAAGCACGACCTCGACCAGGCCAGAAGCAAGAAGAACTGAACACAAGATATTGAAAACCCTTCTCCTCAACAAGCTGCATCACGTACAACGGAAAACAACTGGCTGCACCAGCGCGTGCATCAGCGCGTGCACCAGCGCGTGTACCAGCACTGCACCAACGTGTGCACCAGCGAAATCAATATCGAAAGTACGTATCAATCATTACATTACGTACAACATGTGCAAGAGGGTTACTCTACTTCACCTCTCCCCCTGGTGGTATGCCAAAGAAAATACCACCACAAATACTAAATAGCGCCACAAAGCAAAACTAACGGAAGCGCTGAGGGGGTGCAAGCGAACCACGCTGACGGAGGCCATATGGGCGAAACTGATACGGAGCAGGATCATCGGCAGGGGTTCGAAGCGGCACATAATTAGGATCACGGGGATCAAACCGAGACCCAGCATCAGGGACAGCACCCGCAGCTGGCACATCAACAACAGCATCTGCAGCAGGCACATCAGCAACAGCATCTGCAGCAGGCACATCAGCAACAGCATCCGCAGCAGGCACATCAGCAACAGCATCTGCAGCAGGCACATCAGCAACAGCATCCGCAGCAGGCACATCAACAAACACCTCAGCACCAACATCAGGCTTCAGCAGTTCAACATTCACCACTTTCTCACCACCACCAGCCTCATTGCGAATTACCACAGTAGAGGGGGACACAATGTGAATGACCACCCAGTCACGCTCATAGGGCGGCTCACATTTCTGGCGACGATGGGAACGACGTAGAAGAACGGCATCACCAACGGCGAACAGACAGTTATCATCGTCAGACTCAACAAAGTCCTTGGAGGACAGCTCAGCTTCCACAAAATCACGGATCCGGGCAGCCTGGCGTTCAAGATCAGATGGAGTCCGGCCCAGCCCAGGATTAGCCGAGAAGAGCACACTGGTGGGCTCCCAGCCAAGCATCGCACGCATAGGAGAAATCTTGAGGACAGAGTGCGGACGAATACGGTAGAAATACAATAACACGTCCAGCTCAGATCGCCAATCATCAGCCTCATCCAAAACCTTCCGAATTAGGGTGAGGAGAGTGCGGTTAAATCGCTCAACAGATCCCTGTGATTGGGAATGACGCACGGCACCGTTGAGCACTGTCACACCAAACGTGTCAAACAGCGATGACATCACGGCGTTGATGAATTCCGTGCCATTATCACAGCGGACCACTCGGGGCGGGCCCCACCGCGTACACAGGCCGACAAATGCCTCGGCCACTGATGCCGCGTCATGTTGACGGAGCGGAACCACCTCCACCCACTTGGTGAAAGTATCCATGCAGACGAGAACACAATGGTACTCTCCACTCTGATCGATGCCCAGTTCCAGAGTATCAATTACTACAACACTCCATGGGCCATCAGCCACCACAGGGCGACTGGCCTCCGCCGAAACGCCCTTGGTTGGGCTGGCAGCAGCACACGGCGAACAGTGGCGCACAAACTGCTGACATTGGGCAGCCATGTTCGGGAAATAGCACTTCGAGCGGAGGAAGCGCCATGTACCCTCCCAAGACGCATGACCACAGTTCGCATGAGCAGCACGAACGACATCGGACTCGAGTGAACTAGGAATAACAGGAATGACGACTGCATCATTGGGCGGCAACTTCACACTTCGACACAGCATACCATCATGGACTACGAGCTGTGACTTTATCTTGACAAACGCAGGATCAGTAACTGGGTCACCATCGATGACTTGCTGGCGAGTCGAAACAATCCGAGGATCTGCATTCTGAGCAGCAGATACTCTGTCCAATGAGAATGGACCAACGGTCACCACCGCAGCGGTGACGGACGGTGCAGTCCGAGCAAGGAGCGTCTTACCACATCGGATCCAGCTGCTGGGAACACGCGTCAATTGATCCGCCTTGTTCTGCTGACTGCTGATCCACTGGACCTTGACCGTCAAGCCCGTGACAGCGACGAGATCAGTGATAATCTGGAGACGGCGCTGCACAAGTACCTGCTGCAGGCCGCTGACGCGAACACGAGACACATTGCCAAGCACCGATTGCAACCAAGCAGCCACAGTCTTGGAATCGGTGAATAGCGTGAGCTCCTTCACTTGCCACTGCACGGCAAGGTTCAATCCCTTGATCACGGCGTCAAGCTCAGCGATGTTAATGTGTCGCCGGTCGTCCTTCTGCCGCAGCCAGCAGCCATCCTCGACGATCATACCATCGGCCTGAATGACAGCACCATGTGCGATGTCCGAAGCATCACACCACAACGACCACTGTGCGCCTTCAGGAACTGACCACACACCTTGCGCAGGGTCATCGGTCTGCAGACGGTGAATGACTTCCGCACAACAAGCGACGACTTCATGAGACACTGGATCATCCCATCCAGGCTGAAGGGTAGACAGACGCTTCAGATAACTGCACGCTGGGCGCAGCCAGGAGCCGACGGGATAGTGGCTGGTCAGCTTGCCACACCACTTGAAAATCTCGCGTCGTGTGATGGCATCGGGCTGACAGGTCGGCATGACGTCACCACAACGCTTCCACCTCACTTGGCCATCTGCAGACTCTGACAGCTGCACACCAAGTACCCTAGCAGAGACGACTGGCTCCGCTGGCTTGGTGAGCAACCCGTACTGCGACAACTGATCGGTGACAGCACGCAGACGAGGCTTCGGAACATACAAATCGTCGACATAGTTGTCCACATCAGCATACGCACGGAGGACCCACTTGACGATTATGTCCATGAATTTGGGCGCAATCGATAGACCGAAGCCCATCCTCTCCATTGCAAACAGCTGGCCCTTCCAGACGACCGTTTGGAACTTGGCGAGAGCTGGCGCGATGCGGATGTTGAGGTAAGCCTTGCTGATGTCCAGCAACACGTGGCTGTCGGCGTTGCCAATAGACCTCCACTGACGCAACTTCTCTTGGCAAACAGGCACGTCCAAACCTGGATGCGACACAATCAACTTGTTGAGTTGCCGGTAGTCCAAACACGGGCGGACAGGGGTGGACTCCTTGTGCGTCTGGGCCACCGCCAACAAGGGCAACACAGCACCAGGCTCACCATGGACTGCTTGGTCATGGGTTACCAACCATCCATTGCGGATCCACATGTCCACTTCCTCGCAGAACTGTGACTCCTGGTCTGTTGACAGGCTATGCCGGGAATATTCACCAATGCCTGACCCGACTGGACGCGTGGGGGGGGGGGGGGTCGTCTTTCCATGCCCACGTAAGCTCCCAGTAGCCAACATCAGCGCGCCAACGAACTGACCCATCCGCAGTGGTCAGAATGACATCTTCCCCGTCATGCTCCACGGTAACATGGCGTAGCAGCTGAGGCGAATCACCATCATCACTGCGCACGTCCGAACTGGGCACATCTGCGGAAGCTGAAGCTGCTTGACCGAAAGATGCTCCGACGAGCTTGGAGTCCGCGTACTTGAGGTCGACTCCGCCATGCTGCGATATCAGGTTGAGGCCCAGAAGCACATCCGCATTCACAACACTCAACTCCGGAACAATTGATACAGACACAGACGAGAAAGGCAGAAATACCGTCTCGTCCACCCACTCGACATCCAGAACAGCCGAGCCCAATACCTTGAGTGTATTGCCGTCAACGGTGATGATATCAGGCGTTGACGTCGTCACCTCCAGTGCCAAGTCCTCTGCCAACTGACGAGACACCAACGTGTGTGTTGAGCACGAGTCGATGGCAGCAACACAACGCCGAAACGCCACCGCATCACAACGCTTCACAGGCAAGAAGATCCGTGGCAACGCTACTGCGGGCCCATCAATCTCCGACGCGACGCAGACATGGCCGACACCCTCACTCGCAGCTGCTCCAGCACACCTCTTCCGCTGGGGGCACGCACTGCGGACGTGGCCTCGCTCCTTGCAACCATAGCAAACAGGTTCGCCGGATGCTGGTGACTTAGGTAGCTGTGGGCAATTCCGCTGAATATGGCCGACCTTATTACACCCGTAACACAACACAAACCGCTTGCTAGGTCCGCTGCTACTAGACGACGTCGCTGCAAATGTCGCAGAACGTGCACCCTGTACTGGTGCAGCCGACACCTGCGTTGCAGAAACCAACACGTGAACTTGATCCGCACACTGATCCACAGTCATACAGTGCAAGGCATGCTGGAGGTGCACCTGACATGCCAGCACCTGCGGAATGCCAAGCAGAAACTGCTCCAGGAGCACTGGGTCACATGACTTCCCTGACGAAGTGTCACGCGCTTCCACATGACCACTCTGGCGGAGAAACCTCCTCAAGTCGGCCAAGTAGACGTCAACGCTCTCTCCCCGACGAAGAGTTCTGGCCACAAACTTCTTATACGCCTCTGCTGGCGTGATGCAGAAAGCGGCTCGGAGCGCACCATGGACAACCTCCTCACTGGTCTGCTCGACGTCCGGCAGCGCACTCCAAACAGTGAACGCGTCCTTGTCTAGGAATAAAGGAAAGTGGTCCATTCTTTTAGCCTCCGACGTCCATTTCTGTATTCGTGACACCACGCGGAATTTCAGCAAGAACGCTTCCAGGTCGTCATCTCCTCCACGATACGGCCCCAACAAGGAATGCCCAGCAGACGACGCCATTACTACTGAAACAGGCAGTGAAATAACAAAATTAATACTCTCCGAGAACCTAACCACAAAGCGCCAACGGTCCACTCAAAACCGGGTTTTGGTACCACGTTGTTGTGGAATTATCCACCACCAGACCAGCGCAAGGATATAAGTTGGACTATAATTATTAACCCTTTCACTGCCACTGTCGACGAAAGTCGACAGCGCATTCATGCACTCTGAGTGCCACTGTCGACGAAAGTCGACAAGCAAACATGCAGTCCCCAGTGCCACCGTCGACTTTTGTCGACAGGCAGACTTCACCCAGTTTGGGCCACTATTTTTGACTATTGGAGATGTTTAGCCGTGGTAGAGGGCCACTAGGCCCTAGAAGAGGTCCATACCCATCGAAATACGCTGCCAGAAGCATGGGTTGCCATTTGAAAAAAATCGAACCAGCGTCGTTGAAAATGCGCATCTGATTTTTAGCCGAGCGGCGCGGAAGAAATCGGTTCTCACGCACTTCCACCTTGCTGAGTCGGTGCCAGTTTTTTTCTCTTTCCCGTCAACTTTCATTGCAAGGAGCATGACATTTGGTTCAGACTTGATGCCTAGCCATTGCCCAAGACTCCAGGCGGCTATCCATTGCGATAGGCGGTTGGAGTCACGGGTAGAGACAACCACACGACGGATTCCTCACGGACGCATTCACTGCAAACTTGGCGGAAACAGCGCTGGCGGCGCTCACCGAGTCCAGAACTAAACTTTTCCAAGAACTACCACGTTACAATGGCGACCAGCACAGTCAAGAGACACTACAGGTATGTCAGCTACAACATAATTATATTCTTTCTACAACGACACCTACCTCAAGCTCAATACCTGACGATCTACTGCAAGCTGATGCGAAAGTGCATTACACCCGCGAACGCCACGCTTGTCAACGGAACAGGGAAGCGCTTCACTCTCCGAAGTCGAAATGTATTCGGACTGCTGCTAGTCAGAAGAACAAACGACCACCATGGCGGCAGAACATTCCGCAGCTGTTCACCGACACGATCTGCTTCACCAAACGACTTACGATCGTTTCGTTCTCCGAGTTTTCTGGTGGCAGCAACTAGAATTTCGTCCGCAACAACAGGACGAAAGTCTCTCGCAACTGAAGTCCTGTTGCCACGAAGACCGAGAACATTCCGCACGCCATCTCTTCTGCTTCCAGTGTTGTAGCTCTCCGGGCCACTGGCAGATCTTTCAATCCCAGCTAACAAAAAAAGGATCTGCTTCTCTCTCCAAAACAACAACAACTAACTTTACTTCGCGAGTGTCCGGGCCGATCGTGTACATAGTGTATGTAGCGCATGCGGCGCACGGCGCACTTTCGCATGACATGACATGCATTTTTGCACAGCGGCTGGCGCTAGAGCGCCCAGCACGGTTGTACTTCGGATTTTGCGATTTTTTTCTACGGCAATGGCTTTCTTTATGAGTTGTCTACCTACGATGTATACTTTGGAAAGCGATATTCCGTACAGAAAGTACCAAAAAATCCATGAGAAGTTGGCCTTTCGATTTTTCGAGCTGGAGGCAAAAAGTGCCTGGCAGGGAGGGGGTGTACAGCTCAGCTGACAGCCTGGCAGGGAGCGCCTTGTCACCTTGAGTGGTCAGCTGGCAGTGAAAGGGTTAATTTCAATTCCAAAATGCACAAGAAGTTTACAGAAGAAAAAAGCACGACCTCGACGAGGCCAGAAGCAAGAAGAACTGAACACAAGATATTGAAAACCCTTTTCCTCAACAAGCTGCATCACGTACAACGGAAAACAACTGGCTGCACCAGCGCGTGCATCAGCGCGTGCACCAGCGCGTGTACCAGCACTGCACCAACGTGTGCACCAGCGAAATCAATATCGAAAGTACGTATCAATCATTACATTACGTACAACATGCGCAAGAGGGTTACTCTACTTCAGCCAAATCAGTTTCAAGAACATGAGGCACTAGGATTAAAAATTATTATCTCAATCAGCTTTTTAAAATAGTTTATGTTGTCGTAACAGTTGAATTGTTTTGACAAGTCAGCTTCCTTCTACTAAACTTAACTTGAGTGAATGATCCATGCTGATGGTTGTGATAGGTTGACGAGATTTTGCGATCCTTGAGGGTGGTTGCGTTTCTGTGGATACGGACATTCTGTACAGTTGCACTGCGTCTCACATCATCCGTAATACCTTTTATAATTCAAATTTTCTGTTTGGATTGCCGTTCTGCCCAGCCACATTGTCGTCTGCACACAGAAGCATGCCAAGCAAGACGATTGCGACACAATTCTTCACTACAACGCGTGCGAAAAAATTGAGGCGGCAAGAGCCTGGTGCAAAGAACCGGTGGGTATCTATCATAGAAACTGTCATGTGCGAGAATGTGTTGGATCTACTGCATTTTCTCAAGTCTCTAGTGTAGATAAATGCTTCACTCCTAGTCACATAAAACTGCTTTGGTTGCTATGTTTGTCATATCATATGAGTGCGCACTTAAAACTTCGGCCTACAGCCAGTTTCAAAAAGATTAGCAATCCTGGTGATCGCCCGGGGAGTTTGCCGTCTTACCGTATGAGCGCTCGAGCGCTGCCTGGAAAAACTCACTGTGAACTCGAAGAAATATTCCGCGCAAAAGCATGAAAAATGACAACTCACTCAGGTCGATGTCGGTACAGTTGTGTACGTCTGGTTAAAGGGGAAGTTAAGGCAAAAATTAAAATTTCACCAGTTGTAGTCTTCGGGGTGCTGAGTCGAATGGTCTTGGTCCGAGAAAGCTGAGGCGCTCCCTTCCTACTTGAATCCCAATCGAACTCGCGCACTTCCACCGAAACTGGGTGACTGCGCCCTACTAGATGGGGATTTGTATGCAAAATGTCACTAAAAGCGCCATTTCGTTCTTATAAAAGCATGGATGACCGCGATTGGCCCATATGTTGTAGTCTTTTGGACGCTGAGTCGACTGGTTTTGGTCCGAAAAGGCTGCGATGCAGCGTTCCTCCTTTATTCCCAATCGAACATGGTTGAACAAGCGGTCACGTGCTCCTGGGTGCCCAAATCATCTGGTCACCACGCCAGCAGGCGACAACTTTCACACCAAGGTTCAACTCGAGTTCAACTCGAGTGACAGGACTGCACCCAAAAAAGGTCAAACAGGCTAGTAAGTTGTACCCTGCAGGCACGGTGACCAGTTGACTGGCGTTCGCAGGAGCACGTGACCGCTTGTTCAACCATTTTCGATTGGGAATAAAGGAGGACCGCTGCATCGCAGCCTTTTCGGACCAAAACCAATCGACTCAGCGTCCAAAAGACTACAACATATGGGCCAATCGCGGTCATCCATGCTTTTATAAGAACGAAATGGCGCTTTTAGTGACATTTTGCATACAAATCCCCATCTAGTAGGGCGCAGTCACCCAGTTTCGGTGGAAGTGCGCGAGTTCGATTGGGATTCAAGTAGGAAGGGAGCGTCTCAGCTTCCTCGGACCATGGCCATTCGACTCAGTACCCCGAAGACTACAACTGGTGAAATTTTAATTTTTGCCTTAACTTCCCCTTTAACAACAAACGAGTTCTTCCTCGTATCGATTATGGAGTCAGAGAGGACATGTCGAAAGTGTAGTCAATGCCGAGGCTGACAAGCGGCATGGGTCCCAATATGTTTTGTGACCAAATAGTTTCTTTGAGCTGCGATGCAATTTACTCTCACCATGTGACGAAAACGACATCGACGCAGACTCATTCCCAAGGCCATGACTTGGCGAAGCTATCCGTATGACTTCGACAACATTTTGAGAAAAGCAGATGCCTGTGGAAGCTGATAGAAGACGGCGTTGACTTCTAAATTCGAATAAATTGGCGATCTTGAAATACTAAAATAATTCTCAAAAAGAAATCGATCGATCGATGTGCCGGTGTATTCAACACGTAGCTACAGCGCAATGACTTCCGTATTCACTCACACCGTTTCAGTGTTGTGGGTGTGTTCACATGGCGTGAGCCAGTCAAGTGTCAGTTAGTTCGGGAGGAAGCGGGAGCTCCAACAACAACAACCGTGAACAACAACAAGTCTGCTTGATCACCAAAAAACAATGAAAAACGTGTGAGTTGAAGATAGGTTGGGATTTGAACTCACAACTTCATGGTCAGCAGACAGCATCCATAACCACAAGGCCAGAAAGGAAAGATAAATCGTGGGTTTTGATAGAAAAATCGATACTGGCTTCCAGGGCAAATTGTAAACCATGGGAAAAGGCCGGAAACCTGGCCGAAATTCTAACTCCTTAACGGCTGGTCCAATTGTTCCGAAACCTTCACAGAACAATTTGCCGTGCCCTAACCAGCCCTTTATGTACTTCGTTGTCCAATTTCCCCTTATCTTCATACTTTTTAAGACCAAAACCTGATTGCTAATCTTTTTGAAACAGACTATAGGTTCAGCATGCACATAATGACCATGAATGACATGCACCAGCCATCCTACACATACGCGGCCGTGCACTTCCCTAAAAGGGGGACCAGCTACGCCCCTGTAAAACCAGTCGACCCAGCGTCCGAAAGACTACAACATAATGGGCCAATCTCTTTCATCCGTGCTTTTATAAGAACGAAATGGCGCTGTTTTTGACATTTTGCGTACAAATCACCATCTAGTAGGGCACAGTCACGCAGTTTTGGTGGAAATGGTGAGTTCGATTGGGAATATAAGAGGAAGGGAGCGTGTTTGTATTAGCTTAGTCGGACCAAAACTGTTCGACTCAGCACCCTGAAGACTACGAGTAGTGAAATTTTGATTCTGGACCATAATAGGGCTTGAAAGTGATGACGTCAAAACGGCCAGGGAGTAGTAAGTTGACATCAGATTTCTATTTTTGGATCCACTAAGGTGTGACTTTGCTATTGCCTAAGTATGTGGGTGCATAGCAACCCACTCATGTCGCATGCAGGTGTGACTTTTATTTCGCCACCAGTTGTAACCCCGCCCCCAGTAGCCAAATCAGTCAGTTTCACTGGCTACATCACCATGCTGTGGGTAAGACCGCTTGAAATGTGCTTGGATCCATACAAAAACTGGATCCAAGTGGATCCAGTTTTTGAATTTTTGAAATTGTTGCTATGCTGTGACATAGCACTTTCAAGCCCTATTCCCCTAAACTGTCACTGAGGCAGCGTGGCTGGAATGGAGTTACGATTATAATATATGCCATTTCATCTGTGTTTCATCATCTTCTGTAGGGATGCGACGCGAGGAAGGTAAAATTCACTTTTCCTGCCAGGAAAATTCCGTCTAGTTGCAAGCAAGGGTAGGTTTCCATGGTGCATTGCACTCTTTATGAGTACATGCATATGGCCCTGGAGATGATCAACTGCCAAGATGACGTATCCGAGTAAACTGGTTCTTTAAAAAAAGTGCCACTGAAGAATGTGGTCGGAACTATTGAAACATTTGTTGTTTCACTATTTATAGGGCAGTGCATGGCAGGGAGGGCCTTATGGCTTGTTAGTGCCCGAGGGCTAACCTGAAGGGCGCAAACAAACAAGCCATTAGACTCGACCTGCCATGCACTAACTATTTTAGAATGAGGTTATTATCCCCCTTACATGGAAGCTGACCCAGCAGTAAATTTTCAAGCTACTGTCGTGGACATGGAAATCCGGTCGCACGTCTAGCGGCTCCAGGGCGCTGGCCATGCAGCCGTGGATAAGTGATGCACACATGCACGTATGCACTGCAGCGCGCTGTTCCCATCGGATCATGTCAGCATGCGTACTGCACGCAGCGCTAGCGTTCTGTACGCGCTGAGGGCACCGGGCCCGGTCAATCAACTGGATTTCCATGTTCGCTGCAGCATGTCAGGATCTTCTTTGCCAAATTGAGTTTCAATGTACTTCGCAGTAAGACCTGGAACGCATTTACTTGTGTACCCTTTTATTGGGTAGTTTCGTAGTTTGTGTGCAGAGGAGAATTGGTAGGGTATGATTTCTTATTCTGGTAACTCAACACACGGTGTACAGTAAAACCTGTGACTAACAGCCACCCCTTGGGGCCAGAAAAAAGCGGTCTTTAGTGGCAGGTGGTCCTTAGTTAGAGGCTTGCACCGCACAACCATAATGTGAGACCGTCCGTGCCTGGCGAAGTGGTCTGTAGTACCAGGCTGGTCGCCAGTCACGGTGGTCTTTAGTTACCGGCTTTACTGTACTAGAAAAAGGAGAAGGAAATAAAATGCAGGGCTCTTATTGTGAACTTCAGTCAATATTGATAGCTTGTGGAGCTATTTAGGGGCTTCGAGAGCCCCCTTTCCTTACCTATAGTGAGTTCGATTGTGGTTTTATATAGGGTTCCGCCAGCTGTGGACAAAGGGATATCGTACAGATCAAAGAATGCAGCAGGCAATTACCGTATACACTTCTGAAATGCGTGGCTTTTAGCCTTTTTTCCAAGAGTACATAACCCCCAGAGTGTGCAACGCCCACATACCCTGCTGTCCCGACAGAATTTCAAGTTAACGTCATTAATAATTATGATGCAATGCTCCTTGCACCAGTGATTTACAACCGTCATGTGTACAGGTGTCAACGCATCACACGTTTTTCTTTGCAATAATTTGTACAGGATCAGATAGGCTTTGGTCCATCACAGGTTCCGGATTCGTCTCATAATCCGTGTACAGTGCGCATTGCATCATAAAAATGACATCAACTTGAAATTCTGTCGGGACAGCACCCATAGTCGAGTTGCACACTCTTGGAGGGTTACGTACTCTTGCTTTTACACGTTGTTATGGATTGCATGCATGCTATGTGCAATGTCACAGTCCTAGATTACATGCATTCTATGTGTGACGTCATTATCAGATTATCTTAGCTACTGTTACCATGCACGTAGTTACTGTTGCCATTAGCGTAGTTACTGTTGCTATGCAGCACTCTCTGTATCTAGAGTGTGCGCATGTGTGTAATGTGCTTCTCCTTGGATCCATCTTGGCTTCCGGTGCTGCATGTCTTTCCTCTCTGGTTTTACCTTTACTTCCATGTTCCCTTTCAATGCAATGTATTTCTAAACTCTCCGATCCTTGCGTATCAGTGGAACTGTGTATGAGTAGTGTGCGGGCTGAATGCGAACCACAACACACGTAGTTGTACACCGTACATGTTCTGTAGAGTTCATGATCTGCACCGTACTATAATGCGTACATGACGTTGTACGCCCCTGTTTAGAGTACATTCAGTGGGCTTTAAACTACCGGTAATCCAAGGCCCTCGACGCGTATTCAATGAGTAGTAAAATTGTATAATTGAGCGGGCTTTTAACTCTGATAAGGCCCTTGGCGGGGACGTCGCTTATTGGTCATCTCTTGGATAACGATATAGACCTCGTTCTAATTTGTATTAGATTTTAATGTGCTAACTTATTAAATTGTATGCAACATAACCACACATGCATTCACTCACACTTACTTTATACCGATGATGCATGGCCGAAGTTTTTAAAGGGAGGAATCTAGGAAGGGGTCGTCAATAGCATTATCTGCTGTGTTAGTATGGCCGGTTATATCTTAGTCCTGCTGCATTATCACGGGTCCGTTCACGCATGCGCCATGTTAACTTTGCTTACCTTAGCTTACCCTGCTGGTGTGATGTGTGTATTGTCACATGGTGTTGTCTCACCAATGCTTTACATACCTGTGACCTGCCCATACATCCTCACAACACTCTCCAAACGCAGTGTCTGCTCCAGCGCCGGGTGAGCCGGGTAATCCGCCCGGTTGGGCGGCGCTTGGACCCGGTTGAAAATATAGTACCGGGTCACCTGTGACCCGGCTGGTACTTTACACTTTCGAACTTTGAAAGGACTGACTACATGGCTTGTATGTGTCAGATACTTCTTCTTCTTTCGTAATTTATTGTAAGATCCGAGAGCAAGCTCTACCCGCATCAGACCTACCAGCAACTTTCACACAATACGCAGACGACACCACTGCCCATCAGAACGAGCGATCATCGGTGGAAGAAACCGTCCGTGTGTGTGAACCCGTTTTCTCGGATGACAATCTGAAGCTTAACGTGGCAAAAACTCAATACTTCACTGTGACCAAGGAAGATGATTCCTGGAAATCGGTGAAGCTGCTGGGGAGTATGCTAGGCACAGCAGAAGACATAGCAGCTAGAGTGTCTGCTGCCAATCGGGCATTTGCAAGCATTCCATGGAAACACCACAACCTGAATTCCAGGCTGTGTATGTTTTCCTGCCTGATATTGCCTGTCTTGCTGTACAATTGTGCGCTTTGGACCTTATCACAAACGTTAACCGACGTCGTCAATGTATGGCACCGGAAGAAACTACGTACCATCATTGGTATCACGTACCCACAACGAATCTCGAACACAGCGCTGTATGCCAGAACCGAGCAGACCCCACTATCCCAAGTCTGCAGGCAACGGAGACTGCTGTGGTTCGGCCATGTAGTGAGGGAAGGCGCAGAATCGTCCTCTTCCCAAGCCCTCCTCATGTCAATCAACACAACAGACATACGACGACCCCGCGGACGACCACGTCTGAGATGGATCGACGTTGTCAAGAAAGACTTACAATGCATTAATCTCTCGCTTCTGGATGCTGTGCAATCTGCTTCTGATAGAGCTGCTTGGCTCGAAATTGTTAACAGATGCGTTGACCTCATGCAATGAGTGATTATGCGAACTGTCATTATTATTATTTCGTAATTTTCTCATTTCTGTCCTCTCTTTTCTAAATGCGGCTTATCCATTCGCCTTTATATCATTGGGCCTAGTTCCCGTTTATTGTCCGAATTAAAATAAACCAACCAACCAGTTAAAGCATGTGACTCGGCTGGTAAGACAGCGCCAGGTACATGTGTACCCGGCTCCAACCCAGTTGAAACGGTTGCACCAGGTACACGTGCACCTGGCTGTCCTACAATCCTAGAGCAGACACTGCAAACGCTCCTGAATATGGGCCTTGGTCGAAAACTCGAATGGTTATCTCTTTTTCTTCTAGTGATGGGTGCAGCGCAGAGATCGTTTGGAGAGTTGTGAAGATGTATGGGTATAGTGGATGGGTACAGTGGACGGTCTTTGCACTTTGAGAAATGCCTGTAACCCAGTCAAGAATATTGTTCGGTGCGCATGCGATGGTTTCTTTCCGGTGTGATTCCTCCATGCTCCCCAGCCTGATCGCGTGTGCATTTTGCGACGAGGAGGTCACCTTTGGCAACGACAAAGTTTTGGCAAGCCTCTTTCCTGACAAGGAGCGAGGTGAGATGGGCTCCCTTTAAGTAACCCTGCTCCAAACCAACTGGAGCATAAGCATTATTATGATGTGTGATGTGAAAGACTACATGCTTTGACTCTTCATGTGTTCAGTGTGCAAACATTTGTACGGAACAAAATTCCCGTCAGTGAAATACATTCTGTCTTGCATTTTGATTAAAGGGCGGGGTTGGTTGAAAATACTGAAATTCGTGACCGTTTACAAAGCGGCTTCTTGCCTCTACTTAAACTTGCTGATGAGGGTTTCTGGAGAGCTGTTCCACTGGAGGAGCAGGGACATGATGGCGAATTGTATAATTATAATTGTGACCGGGTCCTTAATTAAGCACGTACGTGCACAGCGTGTGTCTGGTTAAAGGGTGGGTGTTAGAAAAAGAACTTTTCTATTGAGTTTTGCCGAGCTAAACTGAACATGTAGAAACTAATTGAGGCCGCTAGTTAACTTATCGTTACGTTATCGTGTACTTATTGCTGCTTGTTATCAGATCCCACCCGCGAGGCCATGCGCAACTATTCCACGGCAGCTGTCGGGGAGCTGATTGGGGATTGTCCGGAATGTCCGGTCGGCAAGCTTAAAATACATAGGATTTCCAAGTAAGCTATGCATAATTATTATGGTAGGGGTGAAACGACTGAGTCGATAAGGTTGAGTCAATAGAAGGAAACCCTTATCAACTCACTCACATGTTAAAAAGAATAAAGTAAAAAAAGTAAATTATCGTGTCCGTTCCCGAAGGGAACTCACGACGGCCGCTAACACCCGGTAAACCCTAAAAGAATACATGTATAAATGCCCAGAAGTACACATAGCAGGGATGAATTTATCCGGTATCGCATCGCAGTTTGCTATGCAAAATCGATCTACTGCTACTCAAAAATCACAGTGACACGCAGAAAACTGCGATACATACATGTACAGGCTGTCCATGCTTTTTGTAGCTTACACCACAATTGAGATTTTGCATGGCAAAAACTGCTATGCAAAAACGTGACAGTAAATTCACCCCTGCATAGTTTATCATGCACTTGGCTTTCGAGTTCAGGCCATGTATTGAGAAGTACACTTGGCACCTGAATCCGATTCGCTTTAGTTTGATGTTGAAACCTACAATTTGCTCATATTGCGCTTTTGTTTGCTTATGCACGGGTGTGTGACTATGCATGTGCATGCATGCATGCGTAAATATGCCGTGCTTGTGTTCATGTGTGAGGGCAATGTCAGTCGGTAACCAGTCGATAGTCAGTCGATAGGATTGAATCCAGTCGATGAGGAATTTGGGTCAGTCGTTTCACCCCTGATGTATGGGTGAGGGAGAGAGAATGACCACTGCCCTTACTATGCAGAGCGCATTGAAACTGGCTAGTAATATTTAGTGCACTGCATCTGATTTTGTGTACCGTATTTGTGGAGTATAAGCCATACTTTAAACACCACTAACTCACCCAAAAGTGCCAGTGCCAGTGCGGTTTATACCGCAATGGTCAAATTTATGGTGATATCTAGGGTAGGTGTCTGCATGTCGCCAAAAAGTCTGTATGCGCCTTATACTCCAGTGGGGCGTATACTCCAGTGTGTGTGTGTGTGGGGGGGGGGGGGGTATACTCCAGTGGGGCGTATACTCCAGTGGGGCGTATACTCCAGTGGGGCGTATACTCCAGTGGGGGTATACTCCAGTGGGGCGTATACTCCAGTGGGGGTATACTCCAGTGGGGGTATACTCCAGTGGGGCGTATACTCCAGTGGGGCGTATACTCCAGTGGGGCGTATACTCCAGTGGGGCGTATACTCCAGTGGGGGTATACTCCAGTGGGGCGTATACTCCAGTGGGGCGTATACTCCAGTGGGGGTATACTCCAGTGGGGCGTATACTCCAGTGGGGGGTATACTCCAGTGGGGCGTATACTCCAGTGGGGGGTATACTCCAGTAGGGGGTATACTCTGGATAATACGGTACTGCATAGTATTTGATTTGTTGCGCCAGCCACAGCACATGCCTGAGAACATGAGGACCGCCAATGGACTAAGCATGGTACACAACACCCTGGGGATTGGGGGTAGTGCAGTGATTGTGATGTAATGCATCAGCACAGGTGTATGGGTTTAGCTTCGGCATTCAACCATTGCGACGTTAGTTTTAGGACACCCCAAACCCGCCTAAATATTGGCCGGGCCTGCCCGATAGGGGGGTGGGGGGGGGGGGGGGGACATGCTGCATGAGACAAACATTGGTGCTAACATCAATGTAATACGAGCATTCATGCTGGGGAGTTGGAAGGCATTCATACTGGGGTGTTGGAAGGCATTCATACTGGGGAGTTGGAAGGCATTCATACTGGGGAGTTGGAAGGCATTCATACTGGGGAGTTGGAAGGTATTCATACTGGGGTGTTGGAAGGCATGTTGGATGGTAACAGTTACACTCAGCCATGGTAGATGCCAGTCCAGGGATCTTCCCTATTATGCTACAACATTAAGAAAAATCGAGGGCCAAAATGAGTGCATTTTAAGGTGAAGTATCTGTGACTAGAAGTGGGATGGTCAGCACCATACTCACCACAGTGCGTCTTATCCCCACCCCTACCCCCACCCCTACCCCCACCCCCACCCCCACCCCCATCCCCACCCCGCCGGAAGCAGTTTTTGATTGGTCCGGCAATAAAAATGGCCTGTAAAATACTTTGTGTATGATATGGCGGGTACACATGACCTTCACAGTAGCAAGCACGTGTTGGTGGCCCAAAAGTTGGTCCGGTGATAACGTGACCGACCGGTCCGGTTCCGGCGGGCCTGTTCATTGTCTTTAACTTGCTTTGCCGTGTGCATCCAGGTCTCACGTATGGACATTCTCCTGCGACACGTACGGCACACCTGAAGGGCCATGCTGGGTGTGGTACTTCAAGAACACGGTGAAGGAAATTACTTTGAGCAAGAAGAATTGTGAAGAGGTAAGATTTCATACGTAGTAGATATGGAAGGTAAATATGCCATGACGAGACAATAGCTGCAAAAATCAATGAATGAAATTTACCGTGCACTCGTAACAATGAAGATATTTTTTAACAACAACACAATCTTCATCCTCTTCTCATTAAAACTACAGTGAAACCTTGTTAGGAAGAACACTGACAAGACAAATGTTTGCCTAAGAAGAAATAGTATTCGTAACTGTATTGGATAAAACCCTGTGTATTCACTGGGTAAAACACATGGATAAGAAGAACTCCCGTTATTGCGAACAAATATCATCGGTCCCTTGGTGTTCGTCCTAAAGAGGTTTGACTGTACAGTGGAACCTCTTTAGGACGAACATCAAGGGACCGACGGTATTTGTTCGCAATAACGGGAGTTCTTCTTATGCATGCGTCTTACCCAGTTAAGCGAAAGTTTGTCTTATCAGTGTTCTTCTTAACGAGGTTTCACCGTATACTATAATACCTCTCTGCTGGAACATTTTCTCTTGACTGTCATCAGTGGAATTCTGTCACTCATCTAATTATAGTAACTAGGCACAACAAACAATCAACGGCTAGTTGTCCGGAGATTGAGTCACAGTATTACGTTCCCCTACCTCGGCTTGGTCAAGCACCCTTTCTGATAGCGTCAAAGTGATCTACCCTCGTGCAAAGTTTGCAGTGTTTATCACGAGCGTTGGAGCACTCTGACTTTGATGCTTTGAGCCGGTTTAATTAACAATGACCAGTTGTTCACTACAATGTAGACTTCATTGCATCGGTTCGGCCAGTAACTCAGAGTTCTGCTGATGAGAACTAGCCCCGTCGAAACAGCTAGCTGTCCGGAGATTGAGTATTAAGCTCCCTCGCCTCGGCTTGGTTGAGCACGTTTTCTGGGTAGGGTCAGCGTCATCTGCTGTCGTGCAAAGTTTGCAGTGTCTATCTACTGTGGAGCAGTCTGACCTTGATGTCGAAACAACAGCTAGCTGTGCCATTGGTATGCAGTGCTTGGTGAAATAATTCTAGGCTGATCGTTCTTTGGCGCTCTGTTCTTCGGCGCCCGACAGTGGCATGGCGAATGATTAAAACACAACACCAAAAAATGAAAACAATTGTATGTGTGAAAAAACGCAAAAAACGAGAAAAAGCAACAAAAAAACAACAAACAAAAAACCAAAAAAAACAAAACAGGAAAATACAAGCTACTGAGCTGTGTTGAGATCGAGCAAACAATTATAATTATTGTCAAAGTTGAACTCGGATGCTGAGCCAATTTAATGATGATAAAAAAGTGGACAGCTAGTCATAACTCATAACATGTTGTCCTTCTCCTTTTTTTATCATAATTATTGTCAAAAACGGTTTTAATAGCCCCCCAGGCGCGGAAAGGTCCTGCAGTGGGAAGGTTAGTATTTTACCTTTCACGTTATTTCTGATGGTCGTTGCTTCTGCCTGTCTGGCCGGTGTGTCCGGTTTCTTGCTTTCTGCACAGTGCGGTAAAAAGCTGTTCAATCTGCAAATGGACCCGCCGTTCAAGGGATTCTCTAGAACGTAAGTGATAAACAATTTGGTATATCTACCACTGTACGTGGGAACGTATGCTTCTTTCTGCGAACTAGACGGTTTGGCAAGTTCTTTACTTTGGTTTGAAGGAACTGATAATCATGGCCTGTGGAGGTGGTGCTCTTACCAATGACAAATTCCAGGGTTACCCAAAAAAAGGGGGTCCATCGTCCCCATGCAGTATACTTGAAGAGCAATTGCGATCAGTCCGGCCAGAAACTCCGAGCTCCACTGATGGGACCTAACAAGGTCGAAACAGCTAGCCGTCCAGCCTGTCCGGAGATTGAGCCACTTGAAAATGCCAAATGGTATGAGACACCGGCTAGAACTCTCTACAATGTAAGCATGAAACCCCCCCCACTCCCTGGACAAATGTGCATGTACAAATATCGATATTACAAGGTTGCCGGGCCTGTTGGAATATTTACTTTGCCTACCCTGTTGGTGCTGTGTTCTCTAGGAAAAACTACTGTTTCTGTAACCTGGACATACAGCGGCAGCTGAACAAAAACCGACCGAAGTCGTCAGAGAGTCAACAGGCGACTGAGTAAGGCCCCGTGCTACCATGGTAACGGACGTAGTGAAGAGTTGGCCCCCTATCAGTATCAGAAAACACGTACCAACTCCAGCTATGTTAGCTGTATGACGTCTGCATAACTGACTTCTGCCTCACTCTCAGTAGCTGTGGGTGTGTGCAGCTGGGGATTAGACATGTTTAGCTTTTCTCAGTCCACAATGGAGTTGTTCATGTTCCTATCCTCTATTACTAGCAGGCTATTGTGTGTGTGTGTGTGTGTGTGTGTGTGTGCGTGTGTGTGTGTGCGTGTGTGCGTGCGTGTGTGCCGGTGTGTGTGTGTGTGTGTGTGTGTGTGTGCGTGTGTGTGTGTGTGTGTGTGCGTGTGTGTGTGTGTGTGTGTGTGTGAGAGAGAGAGAGAGAGAGAGAGAGTGAGAGCGAAAGAGCGAGCGAGAGAGAGAGAGAGAGAGAGAGAGAGAGAGAGAGAGAGAGAGAGAGAGAGAGAGAGAGAGTGTGTGTGTGTATGTGTGTGTGTGTGTGTGTGCGTGAGAGAGAGAGAGAGATCGATAGATAGATATATAGATAGAGAGAGAGAGAGAGAGAGAAAGAGAGAGAGAGTGAGAGAGGTAGATAGGTAGAAAGGTAGCTAGGGAGAGGAAGAGAGGCTCCCAATCACATAATTATTTTTTTCTTTTTCTGCGTGCGGTATGTCTGTTTGCATCTGGATTATGCGTTTCTACCTTTCTATACCGGGAGGATTTCTATACCGGGACTGAGGATTTTTCGCTTGGCGACATGCACCTAAAGACCTGCCAGGCTCCGGCAGAGGGCAATGCAATGTAGCCTATTTACTCTCTTCTGACTTCCATCGTTCTCTTGTCCTTTGCTTATTGGCTTCATGTGCCTGCTTATACATTTCTGCGAGTGCATTATTCATGGCTTGTATTGCATGGTATGCTATGGCTGAATCAAATTGCTTTTGGAGTCAAACTGAGACATTTTCAAGATGATTAACGATGAGCAACTAGCAGGTGCTTTCCTAGCCTGATGATGTCATGATAGGCTTGGAAGTGTCTACTTGGTAATGGTATGTAAGATTTTTGACGTAAGATTTTAGACGGCGCGTGTTTTGACATACAAATCCAATAAGCACTTTATTGCACCGTGTCGCCGACTTGCATGCATGTTAGCATGATGGAGGGACACGCAGAACATGGGGGAGAGGGTAATTCGCCCCCGGTCTGGATCGCAATTTTTTTGCAGGAAATACTTCATTGCACTGAGCCAGTGACTGGAAGTTCATATACATTGGTGCATCCGTGTAGTCTGTAGAGCATTGTGACGGCCAAAAAAATCATCGAATTCTTCCCGAATATTAGTTTTCGAAATGCGTGGCACTGGAACCGTCACTGAGCTGTGAAGCGACGCGTTGGACTCAGTTCTGCAGTTTGTTCGTGACTGTGGTCGGGTCTCACTGCAGGTGCGGCCACCCCACTGTGTTGTACATTGTGTAGATCAGTGAGTCGTAAAATACCGGTATTTTACGACTCCCTGGTGTAGATTATCTGATGCAGGACCTGGGAGTCGTACATGTAAATGCCTATTAATTTATAAAAGTGATGAGTTTCGTGATGAAGTTGGTTCTAAGTTCATGATGAGTTTATAATTATTTTTATAATTATACTTCAAATCCCCCCCCCCCCCCCCCCCTCCCACACACACACGGACGTACCTTGGCGGATGATGAATATCATTGTTGCAGGTTCGGCTTGAAAACCGAGAAAAAAATGGCCGGCTCATAGTAGGAAATAATTCCTCGAACTAGTCTTGCTAGCTGCTCCTCTTCTTTATCCCTGATAATCAATGAAACATATGATACCCGGAGCGGGTAGGTCTCGCCTGGGGACCACCTGCGTGTGGGTCTTCAAGTGCAAATGCCACTGGTACCTGTAGTGTAGGTCTACATCAGGGAGTCGTGACTCCCTGGTCTACATGGTATCAAGAGTACATAAGGCATAACGCGAAGGACTAAACTAGTCTAAAGGGACCCTCACTTAATTTTTTGCCGACTACCCGCCAAAAAACACATTATTTCGACACGCGTGTGTGCTGGACGTCTGCGCGTGCACGACAAGACGTGTGAGCTGGCTGACAAGTGAGAGCCAGGGAGTCCGGCATACCGGCATTTGACGACTCCCGGCCTGGTGAGAGCATGCATGCATGCATGCATGTCCAGCTGGCGGGAAAGGGAACCTAAAATTGTAGATCGATGGGTTGAATGTGAAATTGTGGATCTACACGAGGTTTGTTTTGATGTTCTGATACTTGTTGTAATGGCTAGTGATCTTGCAAACGTTACTGTGACTTTTCCAAGTCCTACTGATATACCTTGTCAAATCAGATGCCCTGTAGTAGTCTTGGTGGAAGCAGACTGGAATGCGTTGAATTCGTAGCTTCTGAAATTGAAATTTATTTTTTCTTGAGTGACACTGACAAGCGATGGCATTGGCGACATGAGAACTTTGCTTCCTTCCAGGAGAGCTGCATCGCAGTCGGATCCTGTCCATGCACATGCGATCATGCTGTGTTGTAGACAGTGGAGAGCTAATTTTGACCCAAGAAAATAGTTTTGAACATTCATGAAGAGGATATTGTTGCTGTAGCTAGCTGACAGACATAGCCTGTGGCAGTGGTGTATGAAATCAGCTTGCAAGGTCTGCAGAGAAGGAGCTGAACTGCACACGCACTTGCTACTGCTCTCGCAAGATGATTGGCTTCTCTCCAGTGATCCAGCCCCCTCAACGCATGGATCCACTGCACTTTGTCGTCGAACACATCAACACGCCTGTTGACATTCACTGGGAAGGTATCACTTCACGATGAGGAGCACACAGCACTCGTGGAGGCTTGTGCCGGATGAGTGGCTTCTCTCCAGTGATGCAGGCCACCTGGAGGCATCGGGCCAAGTGCGTTCTTTGCCGCAAGGGCCATATCAAAACAGCAACACCAGCAATGCCACCACTTCCCGACTTCAAGACAACTGGACCACATCAGTCATTTGCCATAATTAGTGTCGGCTATGTCATCCCCTTCTATGCACGCCAGGGTCGAGATCGGTCACAACTCAAAGATATATGCATGTGTGTTTACATGCCTGCTGACTAGGGCTTGTCATTTCGAGGTTATCTCTGGACAACGACGGTTTTCTCCTGGCTCTTAGACCCCGATTCACCATGCGACGTGGTGTGCCACAAGAGATGCAATCGGACAACGGTACCAATTTCCGTGTGGCTGATCAAGAGGTAAAAGCAGCTGTCAAGTTTCTCGACAACTTCAGACTAGCAGCAGAAAGGTCATACCGTGACATTACCTGGTACTTCAAGCCACCAAGTGCACCACACTTTGGTGGTGTGTTCTAGGTAATGGCCAAGGCAATGAAACTAGTGCTGCATGAAGACCTTCAGCTGCTATTGCCACAACACTTTCTCATTGGCCATGCTAGGGCAACTGTTGCTGCTGAAGCCAACACATCTACAATGACTCAAGCTCACCCAAGAAAGCGCTGGGAGTTTGTGCAACGTATTGTAGATCAGGTATGGAAACGTTAGCTGAAAGAGATTGTTCCGAAGCTAAGCATCCAAGTGATGTGGTTGCTTTAACAGCATCACCCTAAGGAGATATCGTGCTTGTGATGGATAAGCACACCGCAACTGCACACTAGCCACTTGGACGTGTGCTTATGACCTATCCAGGTAAGGATGGTGCTGTTCGGATAGTAGAAGTTTAAGTAGCTGGGAAGGTATACAAGCATGCAGTTCATCATCTTGAGCCACAGGAAGTTAAAGGTGCAAGTACTGAGCGAACTGTGATTGTTTTCATATTCATAGTAAAGAAAAAAAGACCAAAGAACTACAAGTTATGCTATACTGTCCACTAACACCACCAGTTACTTGACAATCAGCTCATGCAATAGCAATAATTATAACATTGCACCAAACTGACCGACAGTACTGACGTTCTACAACAAACTGGCTATCAGCTCTAGCACGTCTTGTAGGTCCTTGGTCCTTTTCTTCCATCCGAGTTATCATATTCAATTGCCATTGTTTTTGTCATGTTTTTCTTCTTGTTGTCTTCGTCTTTTACTCACTCATGTGATATTTATCACTTTTCTTTCACGAGGGAGATATGTTAGATTTAATCTCCTATTTCTGTGTAATTTACATGTACTACTGTGTTCAATGGTGGTGAACCACGATCATGCATTGATCATCATGAATGCATGTAACATGCGTCACAGATCTGGTTTCTATTGCTGGCATCTATTACGCCTGACTGCTTTCCGCCTTGGATTTGCATTCACAACTAAATGTACAATTATTTCTGCATGGCTACATGCATGTACGATGCAATGCTGTTAAAATTTATGTTGTTGCCTGTTCATACTGTCCTGGAGCTGGAAGGACGCTAGTCTTACTTACTTCTTCTACTTTTAGTTGTTGCTATATATCTTGCCTAAATGGGCAGTTAATGTTTGCAGCAGTTGTGCTTCGGTTCATAGTTGTATCAAGGAAAGTTAGAACATAATGGTTCTCTGTGCTTGTAAGACCACAGTGTAGCAAATGTAACACCTTGCATGCTGGAACTAGCTGGCCGCACACATGCACTCTTAGCCACAACAACAAATAGCACCCGGATATATACCCTCCAGTTGCATGAGAATAGTGTTGTACATCAGTAGTACTACAAGTAGTAGTACAATATTCTATCACAACGAAACCCAAAAAAGCATGATGGGAATAAGTGATCAATGTTGAGAGAGTGTGTGTGTGCTAGTGTTCATGAGAAAGCAACAAAAGAAGAGAAACTGACAGATAGAAAGCTTGTGCCTGTGTGTTAGAGAGAGAGAGAGAGAGAGAGAGAGAAACTGACAGACAAAGAGAGATACAGTGTACGTCAACAGAGAGTGAGAGAGACACACACACACACAGAAAGAGAGATGGAGAGACAGAAAGAAAAAGAGAGTAAGTATGTGAGAAAGCGAGCCAATACTTCGTGCCGAGCTTGATCAATACGCGATCAATAATCCAGTCAAATAAGCAGTAGTGAGTGCGTGTGTAGTTCCTCGCCGTAGAGTAACGTAGAACATGCACAAGTGTAAGCTGCATGGCACCCTTCACATCTCGCTTCAGCTCGTTCTCTGCCATGATCAAGTTGCTACAGACCTTGCACGCTGATTCCATACACCACTGCCACAGGTTATGTCTGTCAGCTTGCGAGAGCAGTAGCAAGTGCGTGTGCAGTTCAGCTCCTTCTCTGCACACCTTGCAAGCTGATTTCATACACCACTGCCACAGGCTATGTCTGTCAGCTAGCTACAGCAACAATATCCTCTTCATGAATGTTCAAAACTATTTTCTTGGGTCAAAATTAGCTCTCCACTGTCTACAACACAGCATGATCGCATGTGCATGGACAGGATCCGACTGCGATGCAGCTCTCCTGGAAGGAAGCAAAGTTCTCCTGTCGCCAATGCCATCGCTTGTCAGTGTCACTCAAGAAAAAATAAATTTCAATTTCAGAAGCTACGAATTCAACGCATTCCAGTCTGCTTCCACCAAGACTACTACAGGGCATCTGATTTGACAAGGTATATCAGTAGGACTTGGAAAAGTCACAGTAACGTTTGCAAGATCACTAGCCATTACAACAAGTATCAGAACATCAAAACAAACCTCGTGTAGATCCACAATTTCACATTCAACCCATCGATCTACAATTTTAGGTTCCCTTTCCCGCCAGCTGGACATGCATGCATGCATGCATGCTCTCACCAGGCCGGGAGTCGTCAAATGCCGGTATGCCGGACTCCCTGGCTCTCACTTGTCAGCCAGCTCACACGTCTTGTCGTGCACGCGCAGACGTCCAGCACACACGCGTGTCGAAATAATGTGTTTTTTGGCGGGTAGTCGGCAAAAAATTAAGTGAGGGTCCCTTTAGTCCTTCGCGTTATGTACTCTTGATACCATGACGATGCATGGAGGGTCATCAGTGAGTGACATACGGACTATAAAATTATAATTATACTACTCCCCGGTGTAGATCTACCCAGGCCCAGGGAGACGTACCCAAACCAGTGGTTAGCACCATGTACAACTACAACTAGTACAACTAGTACAAGTCAATTATCCATATAAAAATCGCTCTGTGAGCGGTTCTGAAAAACCTTTACTTGTACTGCCCCGTCGTAAAAGTAAGAAATTAGAACTGGCCCATTGTCCCCCCAAATGCGAACTGATCCACCTAAATCGCGAATGACGGGACCCGAACGCACCAGTAGCACGAGGTCGGGAGGGCACAGGATCACGGCAATTATCATAGGGTAACACCAGTAGTAGTAGTAGTAGAATTTATTATTTTGATAGGGAAGCCTACTGCTAGTACAGTGCATGGCCTATGCATGTGGTCCGGACCAACGTCCCCATCTGCATCCACAGGTAGGAACCTCGTGCTACTGGTGCGTTCGGGTCCCGTCATTCGCGATTTAGGTGGATCAGTTCGCATTTGGGGGGACAATGGGCCAGTTCTAATTTCTTACTTTTACGACGGGGCAGTACCAGTAAAGGTTTTTCAGAACCGCTCACAGAGCGATTTTTATATGGATAATTTCAGCTCTTTTTCCGTTCCCTCCCCACCCCAACCCCGAAGGTAAACATGATGACCACGCGCGCGATGTACTGTATGTAGCCATGCGACTGCAATAACACACTGATACATACCAGCCCTCCCCGCCTCACTACCCCGCACACAGATACACAAACATGTGTATACACACGGCACACACACGTGGCCACGCACACACACGCACATGCACACGGCACAAACAGGAAATTCTTCATGTATAATGCCATGCAAAGCAGTGGCCACCGTACTTGAGGAAGTCAGTTGTGAAACAAAAATAATTCAACTACAGCGTGTAGACAAGCTGACGGCCAAAGCACAACATAGCAAACATGACATTTGCCCAAGGATTGCAGTTTGCAGACCATGCCATGGAAGCAGCAAATACAGAATGTAATATCATACAAAGTGACAAGCAAGGACGTGGCCATCATACACCAGAAACTTGCAGAAAGTCACATATCCAACAGATAGAGAAGTGAACAGCAATCTGATACAGCCCACACAGGACAGAGCTGACCTGATACTCGTCCCAGGATCGCAAGTGGCAAACCCTTTTCAATGCATAACATGCAGGTGTACGTTAGACGCATGAACATCTGACCGTGTCGCCAGCATACAATGTCATCACATGTTTACCCCACAAGTTACACACATGCACAGTAGAAGCACAATGAAAGCAATGGAAAAGTACGATGTGGTTGCTGAAGCATCTTCACACTTCAAATTCAGACTTCAATGTCACGGGATGATATACCTGCAAGATACAAATGATGAAGAAAGAAAGCAGAAGGTCGTGAGGTAGGCTATGAGACACCACAAACGGTTCACCTACATGTCTGTTCAGGGCTAGTGCACTCACACGGAGAATTGTCATAATCGAGCATTTCCCAAACTGAGAAGTGCAATGAAATCCACTTGCATGCACAGGAGCAATTTTGCAATATTATGATGCGCAATTCGACACGATCTGCGATGCTGTGTGCGATGTGCCCTGCTGTCATGATAGTGACAGTCACCGTGGTATGTTTTGTCAACGTCGCCCGTGCACTCTTCTGTCAAGTCCAAAGTGCTCACATACTTGGCAATGTTTTTGCAGTGATTAACTTTTATCCTAGTTATGTCACAGGTAACTTTAATGAAGTACCCGCAGGCCGTGTCGATCTGCACATCGTCCACTCTCTCAAGTACTTGGCCTGCTTTGTCTGTGTATCCATTTCATGTGCGATCCACAAAATCGACTAGACAGTGGGTGCAATACGCTCTCTACCTGAAGAGGTTCTTCTGGCGACATCTCGCCATGTACTTGGCCTGGCTTTGTCTGTGTATCCATTTCATGTTCGATCAACAAAATCTCAATGCACTACAGAGACTAGACAGTGGGTGCAATACGCTCTCTATCTGAAGACGTGAACCATTAAATTTTTTGGAAAAGTTATACGTACACCTGAAACGTAATAAGTACAGGAATAGAGAGAGAGTGACTACAATACGCTCTCGACCTGATATAGTGATAACGTGAGTACAAGACACTCTCCACCTGATAACGTGTTAAACGGTAACATGTCTACAGTCCCACCGTACCCTTCCGACACGACTGTGGACCATTAATTTTTTTTGAGAAGTTATACGTACACCTTAAACGTAATGAAGTACAGGAATAGAGAGAGTGACTACAATACGCTCTCGACCTGATAACGTGAGTACAAGACACTCTCCACCTGATAACGTGTTAGTAGAAGGTAACAGGTCTACAGTCCCACCGTACCCTTCATCATTCCTCATTCACCATCGCGCGATACCCTGGCACACACTGGCAACATATCAATGGGGTGCCTTACCGTCGTCTAGAGGAGACGTCTTCGCAGCAATATTTTCCCTCCTGCGCATTCAGTCGCCGAGTGGCAAGTGGCGAGTGCCGCATGGGTGTCAAGTTGTCATGCACAATTCAGCTATTACTTACGGTCCAGCTAGTCCTGCCATTGCTCGCTCGTCCTGGTTCCTCCTCGTCCGACGCGACAGCGTTCACGGGGCCGTTCCAGTTGCGGAAGACATTCGATTCATCGGGCCAATTCAGAAACAGGGCCGTGGACACACAGGGGTCAGAGGAGAGACATTGTTAGTGGACAAGAAATATGCAGTGGCAAGTGGCGAGTGCCGCATGGGTGTCAAGTCGTCATACACAATTCAGCTATTACTTACGGTCCAGCTAGTCCTGCCATTGCTCGCTCGTCCTGGTTCCTCCTCGTTCGTCTTCCTGCACGTCTGCACTTCTCCTTCCCCACCGTTGGCTTTGCGGTACGGGGGTGCCGGAAGGAATTCCCACCATGTATCCATGTACATGAAGTCCCACCATGACTCTCCATGTACATGTCCACGGCCACGTCAGCAGTTTGTATAGTACCGGAAGGAGTTCCCACGATGTCTCCAAAGGCCTAGAGCGGACGTCTTTTCGCCCTGCGCATTCAGTTCGCCGACGATGTCTCCAAAGAAAAGTTCCTAGTAGTAGAGGGGACGTCTTTGCAGCAATTCTTTTCACCTAGTACCCTGCACATTCACTCCGCCGACACGACAGCGTTTACGGGGCCGTTCCAGGTGCAAAAGGTCCACGTCAGCAGTTCTCAACTATTTCGCGTACGGGATAGTCGCCGCGACAGCGTTTAAGGGGTCGTTCCAGTGAAAAGGTATCCATCAATGGCACTTTGCAGTATGGGGTACGGAAAAGGGGCCTCCTCGTTCGACTTCTGCAGTTCTTCTTCCCGTCAGGGGTACCGAAAGGGGCCTCCTCGCAGTTGTCCTTGCCGTCAGGTCCACGTCATGCAGTTCTCAACTATTTCGTGTACGGGATAGTCGTCTTTGTCGTACGCGACATCGGCGTTTACCGAGTGGCATTGGCAGAAAGCAGACCGTTGACGGGGTCACGTGTCAAAAAAGTATCAACAACGTGTCGACTAAGTGTCGACCACGTGTATAGCGGTACACTCAGCGGTACACTAATTCTCGTGCCATTCTCGTGTCACAAAACTGGAACATCGAGTACCAGTATGGAAAGGCTTCAGACAGGAAGCCTTTCCAATGATGTAGACCATGGGCATGGTAGACTCTACCAGGCCCAGGCTAGGCATGCAGGGAGTCAAAAAATCTCCCTGGTAGATCTACATCTGGTAGATCTACATGGTGGGTACCGAGACTACCGACCGTAGATTCTACGATCGTCGACGAACTGTTGGTTCTGCACTTGTCATGCGGCAACTAAGTGTTCAGAGCTGTTGCTTGGTTACGGATGAAAATTCGAATCAGCCAGCACACGAAGTCAAAATTATAATCTGTATGGACGAAACTCAAACCTGAACAGTGATCATGGTGATTGTGAAGACGACATGATCGAGGGACCCATTAATTTATTTGCATTCCCATCGCTCTTCTATCCAATTACCAAGGCAAAGAAGATGTAGCATTCTGAATTTGCTGGAGGAAATAACGAATGTGGTGCGTGCACCAGTGTTTCGCAGCTACATGACTGTACATGTCGGAGTAGAGCCATCGATAACGATTTGTGTGGCGTAGCTCCATTTTTCCCCTCAGTCACCACTCTGATGCTAGAGATTGCCGAGAGAGCGGTGCAATGGACGGGGTAGTTCAACGTGGAAATACGCTGAACTGCAGGCTGGCTCTGCACGTTCACCAGGTACAGTTGAATGAACAACAAATTGTGTTGATCAGTGCACTTGTAACAATGCATGCGCATGTACCAAGGAAATTCTATGTTCCCATCGAGCAAACACATTAAGTTTTGTTAGAGGCAGGCCAATGGTCTGGTAAGACAGTATCGGCCTGTTCATTTGATTAAAGTTAAAAAAAATCATTCCATTATCTTTTCACAATACCACGCCATAATTATCTCATCAGCCATCCACTGTCCAGGCCCCAGCGTCTGGGACAACAGTGCAGCGGCAGGACGGCTGCATGCTGTTGCGCAACCAGGGCATGTGTCTGTGCAGACTGTACAGCCTCTCTTGCCGCGCTCCCTTGGGGAAGTGGATGCCAGCCGTTCCATTGTACGGTACCCACAGGACACCGCGATTCAGTATATACGCTACGAGATATGGCAGGTAGCCCCGTACTGAAATACAGTCAAACCTCTTTAGGACGAACATCAAGGGACCGATGATATTTGTTCGCAATACCGGGAGTTCTTCTTATCCGTATGCTTTACCCAGTGAATACACAGGGTTTTATCCAATACAGTTACGAATACTAGTTCTTCTTAGGCAAACATTTGTCTTATCAGTACAGTTGTCAGTGTTCTTCCTAATGAGGTTTCACTGTATCTGGACTCCAGGCAGTCTGTAGCGGCTCCCAACCTGCACCGATCATTTGATGCCAGTTTTCAATTTGGGTCACGAATTTTGATTGCTTGCCCTCATTTCCCAGTGCCAATGAGTCCCCAAAGGACGTCACAGTGATGTCCACACATTGAGAAGAATGCTGTTACCGTAAAGTACCGTCAGGGCGCCCCGTCTCGCGAGAGCGCCCCACCAAAATCGTATGGCAGAGTGCAACGAAGGTTGTACGGTGTGAGAACCTTAGTGTACTAAGGTCACACTAAGCAGGTTTTTGTGTGGAGCTCGTGTGCGCTCGATGGTACGGATTGTCTGCAGAACGTGCAATACGTGTACGAAGTTCGTGTCGTATGACCTACAGACAGGAGACCACCTCCACAATACGACCACCAAAGGACGAGATGGTGGGGCGCTCTGGCGGTACGGTATACGCGTCTGCTCAGTCTTGCCCCCCCCCCCCCCCCCCCTCCCCCTGACTCACACTCCAGGAGATATTCGCACACTAGGACACTGTAGACAGCTCTTGAGTGATGGATGTGTGGTGTGATTTTTTCGTTTTGTTTCACTCAACTCGTGGTCCATGACCAATTGGCACACAACGTGTGCGAGAGGGGTGATAAGACAGAAAAGAAAGAGAAAAAGGGGAGAAGATTTAGTGTGGATACTGTGTTCTGATGTTGATTTCCTCTAGGTCAGCCGTCTGCATGGCCGTCTGAGTTCCGATCATGATGTGTTTGTCCGCGCTGTCACCTTGGATCAGAGCCAGTCGACACGCAAGCTGCCGCATGTTCTTCCCCTGCACTACAACCAGGTCCTTTTCTTCAGCCAGGTTGGTTGGAGCTCTGTGTGTGTGTGCGTGCGTGTGTGTATGTGTGTGTGTGTGCGTGCTCGCGTGTGTGCGTGCTTGTGTGTGTGTGTGTGTGTGTGTGTGTGTGTGTGTGTGTGTGTGTGTGTGTGTGTGTGTGCGTGTGTGTGTTCTTCAACTCGTGCATAGCAGGTGGAATAATGGAGTTCTTCCACTGTGTTTTGACTATGGTTTGGTATACATTTGCTGGTGTGCAGGTTTACACGGATACACTGGATCCGGCTGCACTGCATGTTCGACTGCAAGGTGAGATGACCATGATTGATTTGCACAAGAGACCTACAACAAACCCTTGATCCAAACCCTTGATCCAAACCCTTGATCCAAACCCTTGATCCAAACCCTTGATACACACTATGATGTTGCTTACATACATGTGCAAACACGAAGAGGCTGTTTCAAATCCAGGACGGGGTAAATCGCTGATATCCGAAGCATTTCAGCGCATCATGTTCAGTTTCGCTGCAGTTCCTTACGTGTTCTCGTTACCTGTGCCTGTAGGCGAGCCGTTCCTGTTGGAGGTTCTGCAGTTGTCGTCGAGGCAAACAGGTGCGTATGCTGTGTTAGTAATGCGTGCTGTGTCTTAAGCATCTTATCCCCCCCATTCAGAAATATCATGTGATCGTAGCCTGGGCAATAACCACTGGACGTGCATGACAACCAGTCTGTGATGCATGCTATGCCTAAGCATGTTGTACCCTGTTCAGGAATGCCATGTGATCGTTGCCTTGGTAATAGCTGCTGGAAGCGCTCACAGCCAGTCTCTCATTCATGCTGTGTGTAGGCATGTTTCTGACGGTACATTGCATTCACAAACTTCTTTCTTGTGCTT
Source organism: Sycon ciliatum (assembly GCF_964019385.1). NCBI lineage: Eukaryota > Metazoa > Porifera > Calcarea > Leucosolenida > Sycettidae > Sycon > Sycon ciliatum. Next base: position 20,586,287 of record NC_088647.1, read on the forward strand.
GCTCCGGACGGATTACTTAGAATCTTTCTGTGATGTAATGTGTTTCCGTTTCTGCTTGTTGTCGTCGTCGCCGCCGCCGCCGCCATCGTCGTCATTGTTGGTTGTTGTTGTTGGTTGTTGTTGTTGGTTGTTGTTGTTGGTTGTTGTTGTTGGTTGTTGTTGTTGGTTGTTGTTGTTGGTTGTTGTTGGTTGTTGTTGTTGTTGTTGTTGTTGTTGTTGTTGTTGTTGTTGTTGTTGTTGTTGTTGTTGTTGTTGTTGTTGTTGTTGTTGTTGTTGTTGTTGTTGTTGTTTGTGTGTGTGTGTGTGTGTGTGTGTGTATGTTGGGCAGGGTGTGCGACAGTGGCGTCCTGCCAGACAACCATAGGAGAGCTGCTGAGCGGGCTGCAGCGTCCGCGTCGTTTGGCCAACGGCTCTCTGGCCATTAGCACAGGGGACGTGAGGCTGCACACCGCTGCCGGCCAAACGGTAAGCCGCGTGACTGGGCGACTGAGCAGGTTTCGTGCGTACAGGCACTCCGGACTGGTGCCATAAATAAAAATCCAATCCAATCCAAAAAAATGATATTATTATCATCAGCTGGATATTATAGAGTGGTGCGTAGGTGAACGTTTGGACAGTTTGAGCATGCATAGCTCACGAGTCGGCCGAGTGCCATCGTCGACTGTAATACAAACAATTTGTGTCTCAGTCTGTTTGGTCTTGACTAGCTACGTTTGTACTACAAATAACTGCAGAATATCATATGCACAGTGCTGCCAAATAAATTTCATCTAGAAAAGACTAGAATCGGAGACTTTTCGAAACACCTCACGATCGTTACTTAGTCTGATTCCTGACTCAATGGTCTCTCCTCAGCGGAACAAATTCTTCTCATCGCCACATTTTCAAGGCTGGCCCTTCATCAGGGTAAACAATCGAATTTAAGCCAAACAACCAAGAAATGTAGCAGATAAACTGTGAAGTGTGATGGAGCAGTGAGTGAGCGATGGCGAGACTTGTGTCAGATAAGGGTGTAGGTGTGGAGAGTCTGAGGAGAGCTGGTGAGAAGAGCGCATGGGAAGAAGTGCAGGTCTCTGTGTTTTCTGTGTAGATGTCAATGTGAAGTGTGTCTGTATAGTGATGTGTGGTGTGCGACTGTGGCTGGAGACTGTGGCTGGAGACTGTGGCTGGAGACTGTGGCTGGAGACTGTGGCTGGAGACTGTGGCTGGAGACTGTGGCTGGAGACTGTGGCTGGAGACTGTGGCTGGAGACTGTGGCTGGAGACTGTTGGAGACAGCGTGAAATATGTATACGTGTGTGCTGGCTTGTTGCGTCATACTAGTACTTCACGACAATGTCTCATCACCTTTGTCTTCGTGCGTATGGCTCCCGCTCCACGTCATTTCAATGTATTGCACATTGGCATCTGCAGACAAACACAGCCCTGCACCTATATCCTGCTACCTGTTCACCAGCTCTCCTCAGACTCTCCACACCTACAAGTACACGTTAGCTGACACAAGTCTCACCATCGCTCACCGCTAGATATCACACTTCATGGTTTATCACATGTATCATGGTTTATCACATAATATCATGGTTTATCACATATATCATGGTTTATCACATATATCATGGTTTATCACATATATCATGGTTTATCACATATATCATGGTTTATCACATAAAATTCTTGTTTGTTTGCCTTTAGTTTGAATGTTTGCCCTGATGATGGGCCAGGCCCAAATATATGGTGAAATCAGGAGAGTAGATGTTTTCTCAGCAGAGAGACCATTGAGTGTGTGCTGAGACTGAGTTTATGTGTAACTGGCTGCAGTTCAATGTGAAAGTTCTTAGAAATCTTCACCCAACAATGGTCAGCTTTTCCGTGTGCGGTATTCTAGGTCCTCAGGCCCGCCGGAAGGTGGTGGGTGAAGTTGGTTGGGTTTTTTTTGGGGTGTCGGGGGATCCCCCTCGCAGGAAAGTTTTGACAAATTCGGTCAGAAATAGTAGAATTTGGCCCTTTCACAAGTGTTTAAGAGCCCACTACAGGGAATCATTTCCCATGGATATCAATGTAATCATTACAGCAAAAAAATTCAGGTCATTTCAGGAGTCTCTGTATATCAATGTGAAAGATTGAGCAGTGCATTATAATATATTATTATTACATGTGGGGAGTGTTATATGCAACAAACAACCTAATACTGTTGAGTCGAGAACAGTTACTTCAACGGCATCAGTACGGCGAGAAACTGACTGGAATTTGCCGAAGACTGCTAGACGATGGTCACTTCCTGCGACAAAGTCATTTCCACAAGCGTTGAGATCTAGGCTGCCAGTAGCATTTCGGTGAGTATGAAGAAGTATCACGTGATTAAGGCGGGACTGGCTCATGGTGCTGCAGAAATAGCTCTTCAATCGCCTTAGAGCAGAGAAGGAATGCTCGCCGGTAGCAGTTGTGGCTGGCATAACCAAAACCAACTAATTACTTGAGGAGGGTGCAAGAACTTGGACAAGGATTCAAGGCTAGGACTTTCACTACTGCAAGCGAACTGACTTCGCAGCAAGGACAGTTCATCTTCAAGCCTTGTAACATCAAAATCATCTGTGTAGAGCTCGCCACCTTTACTCAGCTCATCATCGAATGGCTGTCCAGTCGCTTCGTTCAGCAAAAGCTTTTCCAAGGTGCTGTACTCGTACATCCGGTATCCTTTCTGGTCAACGCGATCTTGTATGCATGACATTATCAGATCCACGGCTTCAAAGTACTGCCGCTGGTACAGGTCCATGGCTGAGGACGGGAAGTAGGCCTCTCCTGCTTCGTCATCAGTCAAGCGACTTGGACGCCGTTTTTGCATGGGCAGGGCTAGCATATCCACGTCCGTGGCCACTTATAATTTTTGTACTTGCACCGTTGGCAATGTCCGATAAATAATTTCGCAGCACTGTACGCGCTCAGAACTTCAGACACTTGTGTGTGAAGTTCTGAGCAGTATTCTTAGCTGTTCTAGTATTTGAATTGCTTCGTATGTGTTTATCTAATCTGCGTGTGTGTGTGTGTATGTGTGTGCGTGCGTGCGTGCGTGCGTGTGTGTGTATTGCAGGCACAGTTGATGATCCGCTACTCCCTGGACCTGACCATTGTGGAAAGTCGTCACGACGATCCTGTCAGACCACTGATTGATTTGGTGAGGAGACTACAGGTCATGAATACTGTAGTGTCGCGTATAAAAAGCATGACCTGTATTGAAGCATGACTCCAATAGAAGTCGATTTTTCGAAGCGCACCTTGACACAGAAGCATGACTTGAATAGAAGCCGTTCTCTGCACAGTACATGTGCAAGTACATGCGTAGCAGTATGCACTGCACAGTGCAGACTGATGATCTTGACGTAGAAGCATGTTTTGAACAGAAGCATCACGTGAATAGAGGCATGGTTTGAACCCCGGCTTATATGGCCGCAAGCACCTGCTGTTATACACGTCATTACAGTAGTCATAGCAGGTAGTTCCTTTCCCCTGGTGCAAATTCCGCCAAATAGCCAAGGGCGAAGCAAAATTTGGGATATGTTATACTAGGTGGCCCTCTTGTTACCCTGAACAATCACGACGAGATTCACTTTAGGGGCTCACTGACCTGCTCACTACAGTACCTCTTGTAGTGTATAGTGAGGGACAGTAAGGAGAGAGACAATGCTGCGACAATCACTATGCACTACACTGCTTGCTTCAGTCCTTTCGATCAAAAGTGTTCCTGCCAAGTGACGCTTACGCATTCACGTTCTTCCTCTGTGCCGTTCTTTTCAGCCGTCTGCAGCGCAAGTCGCTGGTATGTCGGGCATGTCACGAGCGGGTATTCGCACCAAGCACGACACGCCATTCGACATCTTCGAGGGTCGTGCAATCAGCATGGGCATGCCGCCTACTGCTAGTGCCGGTCCTACTGCTGCTACTCACACTGCTGCTGAGTCACCACCGCCCAGTAGTAGTAGTAGTAGTGCGGTGCCCCGTCACAGTCGTGAGAGCTGTCCGCAGTCAACCGCATCACAGGGGCACGCAGCGGCAGCATCTACGTCCACTCAAGGAGCAGCAGCGACGCCGGTGGTGTCGTCAGCGGTAACTTCGATGACTCATCGTCAGGAGCAGCACGCGGGTGTGGTCCCGTCGCTGTCGGCGTTAGCACCGCGTCGCACCCTGGTGCACTGCGCTCTGCCACGCACAGCCACCGGCCTGGCCAGCGCCAAGCCGCTGGACCGCAGTTGCACGGCACATTGTCACGATACGGACGACGACGCCGCCGCTGCCAGCCACGCCGTGCATCCGCGTCCGTTTGCGGTGCGGCGTGCCGAGCCCGACCTGTATCGGCGGCGTGACTTGCACAGCGCGGTGGTGAGCCGCACGGGCGCGACTCGTTCGGCACATTCCGTCGAGTTTGTGGATCACCCGTCTCGGCCGCCGTTCCACCGACACTCGTCACCTCTACGATCGGGAGCGCCATCCACTGGCTTAGGTGTGTATTGGCTGCTGGTGCTGAATTAGGTAGAGTACTCGCACGTATGTGGTAGTTTTGCTTATCCCTGAGTCCACTCTGAGTCCACTCTGAGTCCACTCTGAGTCCACTGTGAGTCCACTCGGACTCCACTCCAAGTCCACTCTGAGTCCACTCCAAGTCCACTCTGAGTCCACTGTGACAAGAAAAGCAAGTACAGTAAACCTGCCAAGGGGACCACTCGGATAAGGTGACCACCTGTCCCAGAAGACCACTGCAAACAGGACACAGGGATGCTATTATCAGTCAAATGACCCTGGATAAGGAGACCACCTGGTAACAGAGACCACATTTCGAAGGTCCCTTGAGCGGTCGTCTTAGACAGGTTTCACTGTAGTGTATTTTCCGGAGTATAAGTCTCACCCAGCAGATATTTTGCCATGAAGTATACATACATCCACCCTGTATATGATCCAGTGGTGGATCCAGGAGGGGTTCCAGGGGTTCCGCGGAACCCCCTAAATTTCGTAAATGTACTATAAGAACTGGCAACCATAGGCGTGTCCATGTACATGTATCAGCTATTCAGTTTTGACTACTGGAACCCCCCTGTAGAGATCGCTGGATCCGCTCCTGATATCACCGGTAATCTGACCATGGTGGTATAAGCCGCACTGACGTGTTTTGGGTGGGTTTCTGGTGTTTGAAGTACGGCTTATACTCCGGAAAATACGGTATATGTAGGGAATGTGACCATTAGGAGCCTACCCGCCTACTTTGTAATTAATTCCATGTCACATTCCTTGTAGATTCCAGGACGTGCTGGAGCTGATTGGCAGTTAGTTGTAGAACGTCAGTACCGTCGGTCAGTGTCGTGTAGTGTTATCGCATGAGCTGATTTTTGAGTAACTTGTGGTGTAATGGTGCCTAGTCAGTGCATGGTTAGCTGTGTCCGACATAGCAGGCTGGAACGCCATGCGCTACCTGATGTACCAGCCTGCTGTGTCGGATACCGCTAACCATGCATCGACTAGGCGCCATGCGCGAACTGATGGTGGTGGTGGTGAGAAGGAGAGCTCTGTGCCAGAATAACTTTGCAGCCTAGAGAGCGTGTGTGGGCAGGCGTGTATTTACCGCCATATTGCCAGGCGTGTATTTACCACCATATGAATCAACCATAAGTCTCTTTTTGTGTACTTTTAAAGAGTTAAAACCAGTGCTCTCTGGTCTGCCGGGGCGGTTGCGCAATAGCGGATTTCCCCACGTTGCACTAGTGTTTGTTGTCTGGTTTGTGCTTGCAGAGCGATCTCCGCTGAAGCCCACGCGTTCTGCGCCCAGGAAAACCGCCAGCACCACCGCCAGGAAGAGTCTGGACTTGTCATCGCGAAGCTCGAGCAGCAAATCCACCCAGCCGAGGCCTGGCACAGCGTTGCCGAAAGCACCGGACACCGCGTCCTCGTCTCGATCGCACGCGACTGCTTCTCTGCGGGTGCATGCTCCCGAGAGCCGCAGCCTGTCAGTGTCGGACAGGGCCAAGCCTGCATGCCGGTCTACAGGGCCAGGTCACGGGGTCAGCGCTCCAGAGGGCGATCAACATGCAGCCGTTAGATCAAGCCACGTAAGATTCGTGACACCAGAGGATGAGGACAGTGCTAGCTACGGCAGCGGCTCCTCGTTGGACATCGGTCCGATCACGGTCACGGCTAGCTCGCCGTCGAGCGACGACGAAGACGCAGACAACATGACCTTGGCCGGCGATGTGGATCGAGCGCAATCGCCACCGCTCTCACCAGATCACTTTGCTACTCCTGCCACCGCCGCCGCCCGGGCTGGTGCTGCAAGCGGCAGTTATGCGGCATCAGTCGGTATGCCTTCTAGCGCTGCTCGCACTGCGTATGCGAGTCATGCGACGGTGAGAGGGACGGCGCAGGCGCAGGACTGTGACACGACGGTGAGGCGCATGCAGCAGTGCGGCGACGAGGTTAAGAAGCTGTCGCTGGAACTGCAGACGCGCATCGACTCGCTGCTCGGCAGCTGCTGTCCGCCGGCTCGAAAGGTGAGCGCGTTCGCGTGTGCACTCTCATGAGTGTGTGTGTGTGTGTGCGTGTGTATGTTTGTGTGAGGGAAGGGGGCTTCGGGAGGACTTGGAGGTGGCATGTCTTCCATGCCTTAGTACGGCAGTTAGTTGGTGTTAAAGCCAACCGATTCTGGCGATGGGAGTTCACCCTAACCAAAAACGTTTCCTTTCCAACTGTCAGAACAGCATTCTTCGTGCTACTGCTTTTAGCTAGATCAGCGTCATGTTGGCGTCCTTTGGGGTGGGGATGGAGAGAGAGAGAGACTATTTGTTTATTGCTGCCTTGCATTCATGTACTTGTGCTGGTTGTGGTGTCTGTTCAACAACTTAGACACCGCAGAAATCCCCTGGCAGCGCAAGCATGGCCACCACTCGTCCTAATTCTGCCGCAGCTGAGGATCTTGAAGACCTGCGGTAAGTAGGCTATGCTGTGTTGTCGGCCGTCTCGTTCGTTTGTCTCTTGTCGAAGAGCCGTGCATGCCTGCATGCATTGGTCAAGCGGACATACACGTTCTGTGGATGGCAAGTACGTGCAGTGCAACCCTGGCCGTCCAACATACTGTTTGTCACAATCGGTTACCCAGCACTCGGCCACCCGACACTCGATTACTGGCACATGAATATCCGACAATCTGTTCACTCTGTTGCCTGATGCTTGGATATTCAACTTTCCATTTTCTGACACTCGGTTACTGGCACTTGGGTGCTCGACACTCTGTTATCCGACACAAGTTGCATCGTAATTTCAGCTGACCTGTGTGTGTGTGTGTTGTGTGTGTGTGTGTGTGTGTGCGCGCGCGCGCGCGTGCGTTTGTGTGTGTGTGTTTGTCTGTGTGTGATGTGTGTGTGCGACGTGTGCGTGCGAGTGTGTTTTGTGTGTGGTGTGTGTGTTTTGTGTGTGGTGTGTGTGTTTTGTGTGTGGTGTGTGTGTATGTTGTGGTGTGTGTGTGTGTGTGTGGGTGTGTGTGTGTGGGTGTCTGTGTTAACTGTCGATTACGTGCTCATTGCAGGACGTCGCTTCACAGTGCACGGCAAGAGCGATTGCGGCAGCATCAAGCACCTGCCGTCGACCGGTGAGTCCTTTTTTTGGGGAAAAAAACTTACAATACATTGAGGTTATGTGATTACATCATCCTTTGAGATGCTCTGCATGGAGAGTGTCATAGAGGCTAATTTTGAGAGGCAGCTGAATCTCACAACACGTACCATGTCTCGAGATACGCTGTGATTGGCGCAGAGAGATCACGTGGCTATTTATGTTATCCATGTGACAGAGACTATGGATGTCACTACCTCATATAAGTACAGTTCATCCGTCTCCCGGGAATAATTGGCCACCTCTTTCCTTCCCATGTGCGGACTGCCAGTGCTGCATGATCTGTGTACAGTCAGACCTCGCTTATCCGGTCCTCTGTTATCCGGAAGAAAATCGTTGGTTACCGATTTACAGCAAACGTCATGCATGCATACAGTATGTGTGTTCGATTATCCGGTTCCCGGTTCTGATGATCGCTTAGTGCGTGAAACTCGGAGTAAAAACACTTTCTCTGTCTTCCTATTGTTTGTTCCCTCGCCTATCCGGATACTTTTGTCGAAAGCGGATGTGTGCGGTTAAGCGAGGTCTGACTGTATCTGGATATATATATCTTTACTTATAAAGAAGAGGCACCTGTGACGTGTGTCTGTGTGTGTGTGTGTGTGTCACGCTCCTTATAAAGAAGAGGCACCTGTGACGTGTGTGTTTGTGTCACGCTGAAGCGCTGCGGAGCAGCCCTGCCCTGAGCACGCGAAGCGTGCGAACAGTGTAGCACAGTGTAGCTAGCGGCCGCAGAAGCACTGAGCACGCGAAGCGTGCGAATCGTGTAGCCACCACCAAGTGCTGAGCACGCGAAGCGTGCGAACAGTGTAGGTGGTAGCAGACACGATCAGTACGAGTAGCAGTAGCAGCCGCGCGCAGAAGCACTGAGCACGCGAAGCGTGCGAATCATGTAGCCACCTAGCCTAGGCCATAGGTACTAGGTAGCACTAGCAGCCGCACAAGCGCTGCGGACCACGTGAACCGTTCTCTGCAAATAGAAACATCTGCAACAAACGGATACAAAAGATCTGCACTGACTGCATGCACTCTGCATCTGATCTGCAGTGAAGAGCGCATCGCACTTTTGTTCGTGAGTTTATGAATTTTTTGAGCCGCTTCATCCGCCACCAGGTGATGGACAACCCTGACCAGCCTCCCGAAGGCGTAACAGACATCCCTCCTCTTAGCTCCTTCCAACGATGAAGAACCTCCCTCACCAGGACTTCAGCGGTCTGGCCACCACCACGTGCTGAGCAAGTGTGCTGTTCATGTACTTGCTTCACCCGCATACCACATTCGGCCAGGCAGCGCTGGCCTGGGGTGCTGCTAGTGTATATATATATGCGCAGCTTGATGACCTTAGACAACTTTCTATCTGGATATACATGTACTCCATGATCTCTGCCATGATAATCATGTGAACACCTTGTTTCACTATGATCTTGAACAGTGTGTGATACTCCTGACTGGGTTCTGTTGCTGATCGTTCTCTCTGCACTGCTGTTCAATATTGCACAATCATGTTCGCAGCCCGGTCTACCCCCCCCCCCCCCCTCGCAGCTTCAGGAGCTGCAACTGCGCCTTTGATTTTTGAGGGTGGTGGTGTCCCCATGGATGCGGAAAGCTCAGTCGAACTCAGTGTAACACGAACTGTGCTTTTTTTGTTGCAGCCCGGTACGCATCTCCGACAACTCCTACTGGTCTCAGCAGATGTCGCAGTACACGGGACGGTCACACCGCCAGCTGTTCGACGAGACGCTGGAGAAGGCGTACGTCGACCTGTACCAGCGAGCAGTGAAAACCAAGTAGCTGGCCATGCTCGGCAGCCCGCCAGTCAGTCGGTCAGTCACAACTGTAACGTGGAGATGTCCATCTTGTTGTTGTTGTTGTCAGTCACAACTGCAATGGGGAAATCCCCATCTTGTTGTTGTCAGTCACACCTGCAATTGGGAAATCCCCATCTTGTTGTTGTCAGTCACAACTGCAACGGGGAGATGCCCATCTTGTTGTTATCAGTCACAACTGGGACGGGGAAATCCCCATCTTGTTGTTGTCAGTCACAACTGGAACGGGGAAATCCCCATCTTGTTGTTGATTTCCGCCACGCACGGTTTTAGATGTTCCCTGCCATGGCCACTACACAGGCGACGTTCCCCATGTCAAGACTCTTAAGTCTGATGCAGGTAAACAAAACATAATGTTTTTCTTCGTGGAGAGCTAGGCCATCTATCCGACTAGCCTATTTGTATACAGTATACTTGCACGGGCGCGTTTTCTCGTCTATAGATTTCTCTTCCATTTCTCACTTCAAGGGTACATTATAGAAGCGGTTATTTATGTCGCTCACCTGAACAAGTAGAGCACCCTGTTCTTATATAACTGATTTTCAACTGATCATAAGTTACGGTACGCGAACCCGTCGGATTTTTTTAATTTTTTTAAAAAGTTAGACTGGATTATTCTCCTGCCTGGCAGCTTCTGGCTGAACCCCATATTCAGCAACGACTAAGACGTGCCCTGCTCTGGATAGATAATCTTTCAAGTTCCACTGTACGGCCAGCACCTCTCTATTGTGCTGGTGTCTCTGAATCCGAAGTACGACACATGTCACATGACATTCTACTTGTGCGTCGTACTCGGTTTGATGCTCGTGTTACATCCGCACTCGTTTATCCGACACTCGGCTACACAGACATATCACACTTTCCATCATCGCAACTCCCTACCAACAGTACTGGAGTATTTCCCGGCTCATGTCACCCAATCACTCATCATCACGTTCAAACATACACACCATTCAACTCTATTCCTTCGCCTTTATTTCGTAGACAGCAGTATTTCCTGTAGCATTTAGTTTAGATTTATTTACTTGTAGGCAATTTTTGACGAGTTTTTCTTTCTTTCTTGTGCTTGCTTATTCGTGGCCGTTTAGCTGCCAGCTAGCTTGCTTATCCACTTAGAGCGTTTAGCTGCCAGCTAGCTTGCTTATCCACTTAGAGCCAGGGGTACTAGAAACTGTTTTTTAGTACTCCCTGGTTTGAATGAAGACAGCAGAATCTGCTCTTCATGAGTATGTCTCATATTTTCCTTATGTAATCCCCGCCTGTCTTGCAAGCATTGCCTGTCACAAGATACTTCGTCCTGGCTTCTTGTACATGTAGTAATAGATCATTCTGCGTATTAATCAGTGTCCGGTTAGTCCGATTTCAATGCCGCGATTTCTCGGTGCGGGCTTCCATGGGACCACGTGCCATGCATGTCCTTGTCACACAGTGGTGTTAAAACAAATTTAAGGACTCGTGGCAGTATTGGATCATACCAGCGGGAACTTGTGTGTAGAAAGTCTCCGCTGCAAGGACTACCAATAACACAATCATGTGTTAAAATGTCTAAGTCTATAGCTCAATCTTGCTCAGCTCTGACAAACTGGACTAAGCAGTGTCATTTGCTTCATCTGCTCCTTTGTTTCATTTGCAAGTGCAGGTATGCAGAATGGCAAACCAAATTTTACTCACTGTTTGCCATGACCGATGAAGAGGGAAGCCCTTTCCGGATCATATTCGGTGCTCTTGTCTTGATCTTTGCTGTTTACTAAAATAGAGTGTTACACCGTACAATTCCTTGTAGTCATGTAGTTGCCAAGACTACACCGACATGCAGTCATGTACCTCTATATATTTTGGCGAAGAAGTACCTACGGAATGTCCTTTCATGCTGGCACTGCAATATAATGCACCAAATGCCTCGATCTAGAGAAAGCTTGGTTGTGCTTTTCTCTTTAACATAAATTATAATTCGAATATTTTTGCCTGATCTTCTACTTATGGGTTTTATCGGGGCGCCGGAAAATCTCAAACGGTCCAAAGGCTATACATGTATATCCAAAGCATGAATATTTACCAGTAAATATATAACAGAAATCATCATCAAGTCAAGCGCAGCATCAGATCAAGGACAGGGAGTTCTGTTTGATTGATTGAGTGACTGGGTGTTTTCAGGAAATATTAAAAGGCCGTGCACGATCATAGCAGCCCTCGAGGCCTCGCACACAGCGAGAACTGATAATGTACAAGTTATGCAACAAGTATACAGATAATAATTATAAAGAAGCTCAGTAAGTTGAAAATACAAATCTAAATTTTCACTTGCAAACTGTCTATTTTATCTGTAGACCTGGAAGTATAAAAGGCAATGCAAGCACATTTCATGATTCAGAACACGTATAGTAACTAGTAACTTCCACACAGATTGAGTAGGCACACAGGGGATTCCAGCTGTCATGGTTACCATAACTATAATGGTTGCCATAGCTACAATGATTACCATGGCTACTATAGATACTACAGCTGCAGTGGTTGCCTTAGTTACAATTGCTACTCACAGTAACAGTAACAGTCCTTCCATAGTCCAATTCTGTTAATGTGCAAGGGACTCCTTCATCTGGCAGCTACATGCAGGTACAGCATTGCCAGTGTTGGTGTACATGTACATGATTGTAAATGATTCTACGTTCTGTTCATAGCCGGCCAAAGACTGTGGGGACATGCTGCACCACACTCAGTAAGCTATGTCCCTGAACGACCAGTTGCTGAATCAATGATCATGCTCTTCTGCAATGTCTACCAAAAACTGAGGGGCATAGCAGTGTTCTGCCAGTAACAGTGGCCTCGGCACTACTTGCTCTGCAATGCGGTTGCCAGAGAGAAGCACTCGTTCCATATCCATGATGGCTGGACAGCTGGTCAGAACGGTCACTCCACTGTCAGTGATGCTGTTCTTCTCCAGATCTATAATCTCCATGGAGGGGTTGCACTCTTGCAGGGATACTAGCAGTGTGGTGACATCATCTCCAAGCTGGTTTTCACCCAGGTTGAGAAAGACTACCGACAGTGGTCGCAGAGTGTCGAAAAGCTTCTCAGCGATGCTCATATCAGCCCCTGTCCTCTGCAGCGAGATGCATTTCAGAGGCTTGAGCTCTGCCAGGCTAGAGAAGAAGAGAGCATAGTCGGTTGACATTGTGTCAGCGCCGTAGAAGAGAGGATTCCTGTCCAACCTTAGAACTAGCAGTGCTGAGTTTCTGAAGGCGTCAACAAGAACAGCAGCTCCACTCAGGTGTATGTTATTACCATCAAGGTTCAGGTAACGGATATACTGGTATTGGCTGGGCCCATACATCACCATGCAACGAACGCCAATGTCAGTTAGCTGGTTGCGAGCGAGGTGCAGTTCTTTCAGGGTAGAGTCGGTCACAAGGAATTCTCCCAGCTCAGCCATGGATTCATCTGGTACAAAGCAAAGCAGATAGCCACCATGCTCGCTGACCAGTGTTGGTACACTTTTACGGATGACCGAGGTGGATGTGACAGACCAGCAACTGAAGTGCACGGCATCGTTGCCACATACTCCAGACTGAGCCAGCTTTTCAAGCAGGGAGAGTGTAACCCCAGGATTTCCGCTTAGCAGGATTTCACACTGGGTTGGTTGTGAAGATGGTGTAGCTGCTTCGACACCGGCACTATGCTCCTGTTCCTGAGAACGTCGACTGCGAAAGAAGCGTAGCAGATGATCACTAATTGTGTCGCTGAGCTGATTGTTGGTAAAGTTGCATTTGGCTATGGAATGATGGACGCTGAGCGCTGACAAAACCTTTCCAAGATCATCATCACCAAGGCCAATGGCATCCAAGAATACAGTCTGCAGATTGGGCAAATTGGTCATGAGCCGAGCTAGATCTGTCCCGCACCCGTAACCAAAAGAACTCTCTCCCAGTGACAACACTTTGAGGTTGGAACACAAGGAAATGTTCTCAGCTAATGACGCCAAACGCACATTGTCTAGTTTGCAACCTCTCAGTGTCATTGCTGTCAAGGAGGAATGCATGAAGCACGCTGCCAGTGATGCTTCATCTTGCTCTGCTTCAGTAAGATGAATGTGTTTCAGCATCAGGTTATCGACGCCTGTTGACACCTTCAGCTGATCTGAAATGCTCTTCAGCGGAAATCCACTGAGTGGATTGGAAGATATGTTTACAACACGAGCCTTTTCCAGAAGTGGTGAAAGTTCTGCTACTTGATGCTCCTTCAAATTGCAGCCTTCCAGATTAAGAGAATCAACAGTTCCATTCTCCACAACCTCCAATACACTACACACAGATTTGATGTCTGTGTCATCAAGGGTCATACCAGATACATTCACAGATTCCTTGGCAAAAGTGAACGACTGCGGCGGGATTGAAGTCGAGGTTGAGCCTAATTTTCCTGTTGACAGGCGGTGTTCCATTAAACATCGCATAAGGAAAAGCCGAAACCTCTTTGCTAAGGATCCAGCGAATGACGATGAATTCTTCATTCCAGCCAATATCTCATCCAAGACATCACTCCGAGCTGTGCCGACAAAGAACTTCCAGAACTCCCACCTCTCCTTCTCCAAGCCAAAGTCTCCCAAACACTCTCTAGCGCTGCTAACTGAATTCAGTTCCGAGGCACACGCACGTGCAGCACACCACTCTTGCATTGTTATGTGTGGGAGGGTGATGGTGACTCGGCCTCGGTAGGATGACCTCCGGTCTCTGTTCTGAAAGAGTAAGCCAAGATCTAGACACCTGCACACAGCAGCCTCTGGCAAAGCAGCTGCTGGAAAGGAGAAGGACCGCTTACGAAGACCTTCTAAACAAAGCTTGTAAAAAGCGGAAAGAGCTCGCACTATCTCCACACACTCAGCATTGCATTCACTTGGCCTGTCAGTTCTTACAAACTCTTCAAGGTGATGTTCAACAACAGTGTACAGGCTTACCTCCTCGCCACATTCGAATAGCCGTCCTCCGCAGAACTCACTCTGGACTGCGCGTGCCAATGACACATTGCCGAAAGTGGCACCACGCTTCTTCTCCAGTCGTGCAATGGCGGAGCACAGGTACTGTACATAGAACAGAGTAGTGCATGCAGGAACACTGTTAGAGAGAAAGTACTGCTGACAAAGTAGTGTGGCCAGTAGTGGCGTGCTCTGCACTGCTTGTTTCATATGTTTGTAGGCCGGTTGTCTGAGCTCTGACATGCATGCCATGGCGTCTTCCTCTCCCAGTCGACTGCACACAAATTCATGCAGCTGTTTCTCGCTGAATCCACCAAGTCGATAGTGCATGGCGCAGTCTGGTACAATCTCGTATGCCTGTTGGCATGGGCGGCTGGTGATGATGGCGGAAGCATCCATTAGCATGCTCTTCTCGCCCTCCATGAAAGCACGTGCGGCTGAGTTGTAGCGGAAAGCATCTGCGCTGCTCTCGTCAACACCATCAATGATGAGGAGGACACGGCTGGAATTTGCCCACAAATGCTTCAGCACGATTTCCCTCTCATCTTTGTTCAACACTCCGGTCAGTTCGAGTTGGTCAAAACCGAGAAAGTCACTCCAACTTGTTGTGGAAAGGCTGTCTTCATCTTGCACACAGATGGGAATGACAAAGTCAAACTGATCACGTAGATCATCAGTAGCAGTGGCAGCATCGTCTCTTTCCTTGTATACGAAATCTGCCATTACCCGTCTGCACAGCATGGTCTTGCCTCTACCAGCATCTGCCATGATCATGGTCTTACATGGCTCCCTCGTTGCGGCACGCTGGCAAGAGGAACCTTCAGTAGCACTTGCTCCATTCGACCTCCTAGCTGTTCTGTTTTGCTGGGGTGTTGTGAGAAGTTGAGACGGGCTCTCCAATGGAAATGATCCCTGGTCGTCAGGTGCCTCTTCCAGCTCAGCTACTTTGCCCTTGCCTTTCTGTTTGTACGCTCTGGCAGCACGCAGGGCTTCTCTCTGACTCAGTGCTTGCATGGAAATGTATGCCTTGCGAGCATCCTCCTGCAGGAACTCGTCAGCAGCACCTGACATATCGGATCTCCTGCAACGTTGCCGGCATAGGCTCTGCAGATACTGGCTATATTTTGCCAGGCATTTCTGCTTTCTTTCCTCTGCTGTTAGCAATACCACACGTTCATGTTCAGCTACCTGGTGGTACATTTCACATACCTCCTCTATCGACTCTTCCAGACAGCCTACTACTCTGGACTTCAGCAAGCGACACTTCACTAATTTCTCGGGGCTTCCAGTTTTCTTGCATTGCTGTATCTTCGCTTCCAGCTGTTCAGCCACGTCCGATTCACCTACCTCACGGATTGCTTTACATAGCTGGGTGAATTCCTTAGACGGAGGACCATCGGCAGCATCGCCAGCGAGGGCGTCCTTCTCAGCCGACACGATAATCAGTTGTCGCAGCAGCTCCGTTACTCGTTCGTGTGGGATCAGTTGGTCATGGGTAATTCTAGCGTACTCAACGCTGCTGAGATCCAGAATTTGAACCGAGACGATAATGTCTACAATGTCCATGACCGTTGAATGGAGGCGTTTGTGGAGGACTGGAAGCAGCTCCTCCAAGGCTAGGATCTCCCACCACTTCATAGCTAAAGTAACGCCAGGCAGATATTGTTATCACCCAAGCTGCGCCTTCTCACCCGTTGGCGATGAGTTTCCGCTCGGCTTAGAAAACACTTCGTTTCAAAGACAATACTAGTAGATCTACTTGATAGGTTTCCTCTTCTCAGGGAATCCGTGGTCCACCTACATAATTATTTGTAGGCTACATGCACCGGACCACGAACATCGGAACAGGCTCATTCCACACGCGGCATTTGCCTGTAGGCTGTAGCTGTGCGCACGCGGGCGGGTGCGAGTTCATGTAGACAGTCAGTAGAGTCAACGTATCGTAGTTAGAGCTAGTACCGTACTAGTAGTAGTAGTAAGTACTAAAAAAAAGTACATCTTCAATACAGAAGTCAGCTGGCTGCCTACAGCTATGTGCGGGTCAAGAGTGTGGCATAGAAGCAGCAATACATGCTATGCAAACAGCATTTCAGGAAGACGAGGCGGAAGGCGTTCTGTTTGCAGATGCGTCAAACGCATTTAACTCCCTTAACCGTGCTGTCTCACTGCGCAATATCCAGCACACCTGCCCCACCATCGCTCCGGCACTGATCAACAGCTACCGCAGCCCGACTCGGCTGTTTGTGGATGGTGAATGTCTCCTGTCTTGTGAAGGCACCACGCAGGGAGATCCACTAGCCATGGCTATGTATGCCCTGGCAACCGTTCCTCTCATCCAGGAAGTGTCTCAGAGCAGAGCACTCCAGTCGTGGTATGCAGACGACTCCACTGCCGCTTCCACCATTCGAAAGAAGCAGAATCCCTGTTTGCTGACACGGCAGTCCAGATTCGCACGGATGGCTGGCGGCATCTCAGTGCGGTACTTGGGTCTCCCGAATTCTGCAAGCAATATGTCACAGAGAAGGTAGAGACATGGGCGCTAGAGGTTGGACGACTGGCTGACTTCGCCACCACTCAGCCACAAGCGGCATACGCTGCTTTTATTCATGGCCTCCGCCACAAGTGGTCGTTTGTGGCCCGGACGGTCCCAGGCATCAGCGGACTGCTAGACCCGCTGGAGCACTCCATCCGACAGCGGTTCATCCCTGCTCTAACCAGTCGCCCCGCACCTGGTGACGAAGAGCGCGCCATACTGTCCCTCCCGTGTCGAGAAGGTGGTCTTGGTCTCATTGACCCGAGGTCTTTGACGGACCAATACAATATGTCTGTCGCTGTCACCAACATCCTCGTGAGCCGGATACTGGACCAAGACACCAACATGGACGAAGTGCCCACCACCATCCATGCTGCCAAGCTAACTGCAGCAGCAGCAACCAGGAGAGCCTCTCGAGACCAAGCCAGTCAGCTCCTGGCCACGTGTGATGTGCCCACCCAGCGAACCCTGGGGATGGCGGCCGAGAAAGGAGCGTCCAACTGGCTCACTTGCCGGCCCCTGAAGCAGTTCGGGTTTGTCCTCCACAAAGGCGCCTTCAGAGACGCACTCTGTCTGCGGTTCGGCTGGGTCCCTCCCCGCCTGCCATCCACTTGTGTGTGTGGCAAGGCATTTAACACCAGCCATGCTCTTTCGTGCCCAACTGGTGGATACCCGGCTCTCCGCCATAACACGATCCGCGACCTGACAGCCGACCTACTGCGTGAAGTGGCAACGGATGTGAAGATAGAACCTCCTCTGCAGCCCCTGGAAGGTGAAAGGCTCCGGTATCGCTCTGCCATCTTGGAAGATGGTGCTCGTCTTGATGTGGCGGCATCTGGTGTCTGGGGAAGTCGTTTTGAGCGCACGTTCTGTGATGTTCGGGTTTTTAACCCTCATGCGCGCTCGAACACTTCCTCAACTCCCGCGTCCACCTATGCCAAGCACGAACAGCAGAAGAGAAGGGCCTACGAAGAACGCGTCAGGGAGGTGGAGCATGCTTCCTTTCTCCCACTGGTATTCAGTGCATCTGGTAGGTGCGGCAAGGTAGCCCACGCTTTCCTGAAGCGTCTTGGCCATATGGTTTCGGAGAAGCGGCATGAACCCTACTCCTCCGTCATGTCCTGGATCCGCTCTCTTGTCTCCTTTGCTTTGGTTCGATCCTGCAACATGAGCCTCCGTGGTCACCGTGCTTCTCCCTACCGCAGTCGTTTGGATGCTGCCACTCCTGTTGTGCTGGCAGTCAACGACTGTCAGTTGCGTGACTGAGACTCTTGCGGAGTAGCCGTGTCTAGCCACACTTTTATTATCCGATGATTTTGTTTTGTTTGCTATGATTCCGTGATTTTCTGTTGGTTGCTTTTCTGCTGTGCGAATAAATGCAGTGTGAACATCAACGACTCACTTGCCGCTCGTGTCTCACGACGTGTTCGAAAGTTCAGTCCGCATGTTCGTGTTGTCTTTGTGTCTGGTCCTTCTTTGAAGGATATGTTGGTCCGATCGTCGAGTGCTGTACGTGTGTGTCCCCGTGAGAAGCAGCGATCGGAGGTGAAGAGAGGGAGAGGTCGACCAATGGAGTGTCGTGCATGTGATGCGAGTATGGTGGATAGTCAGTATTTAGTCAAAGGTGTTGTCTATTGTATGTCTTGCACGTTGTGTGCGGAATTGTACGTTGGTGAGACCGAGCGGCCGGTGAGGGACCGATTCGCTGAGCACTACCGAGAGGCAAGGGCGATGGTGGCGAAGGCTCCCTGGGGCTTCCACTATCGTACCCAGCATCGAGAATCTTTAAAGTCTTCCAACTTTCTGCCCTTCCACCAGGCAAAGATTCTCGGCAGGGAGGCTTCGCTACCATCAAGGAAACTGCTTGAAGCTATCGAGATAAGGAAGCGCAAACCAGCAGTCAATTGCGATGACGGCTGGCGCCTAATTGACTGATTGGATGTCACCGGATCGTCACTGGAATCGACACCCATCTCCTCGAACTACCACTGGACTTTACCACCTGACACAGCACATACACATACTTTGCACATACACCGCTGTCATATACATAGATCGCCTTTAGCATTCCCACACTTGAAAGTGTTCTTGTACGTGCTGTGATAGTCTTACTAGTCTTCTTTCTTCTGTTTAGGTCACCTTACAGGTGATGATTGTAAACTTTAGTGTTAGTGTTAGTGTTAGTTTTCTTGCCAAATTGTGTCTGTGTGTATGTGTGAGTTTTCTCATCTTTCGTTTTGTTTAGGTCACCTTACAAGTGATGATTGTTTAGTTTGCTGGCCTTGCCAATTGTGTCACCATGATGTGTTAGTTCTAGAACATTCATCTGCCTGCATTATTCGTCTTTATATTTCGTAATTTGGCCTCCCCTTCCTCAATGCCCTGATGATGCCCAATGGGCGAAATATTGGCAAAGTTATTTATTTGGTGCAGCTGAGAGCCTGTTGCCGGAATGGCGGTGTTTTCAAGTGCAAGGAATACGCTGCAATGGAGTTTGAGAATTCTGAAGAAACGTTGTGAATGGTATTGTAAAAAAAAAAAAAAAAAAACGTAATGCGTTAAAAAAAAAAGAAAAAAAGTAGTAAGTACTGTCGTGGACATGGAAGTCCGGTAGTAGACCTACGTCTACGGTCTAGTAGCGGCCCCAGGGCGCTGGCCATGCAACCGCGGGATCCAATTTTTGAATTTTTGAAATTGGACCAGCTAGCTCGCTGCATCGCATAACTGATAATGCATGTTCCGCGGTTGCATGGCCAGCGCCCTGGGGCCGCTACTAGACCGTAGACGTAGGTCTACTAGTACTACCGGACTTCCATGTCCACGACAGTACTTACTACTACTAGCGTCGGAGAAGGGAGCTTCTTCCTGGCTGACCTGTCGACCCTTGAAGCGGCATGGCTTGACCCTCACCAAGGGTGAGTTCCGCGACGGAATCCACTTGCGCTACGGCTGGCTTCCACAGCGACTGCCATCATCTTGCAGCTGTGGAGCCACATTTTCAGTCGCTCACGCTTTGTCTTGCCCCACAGGGGGGTTTCCGTCGGTGCGGCACAATGAGGTGCGTGACCTCACTGCCCATATGCTGAAGCGAGTGGCTCACAATGTCTCCGTGGAGCCCCACCTGCAGCCGGTCACTGGGGAGCAGTTCCGGTATCGCACCGCTATCCAGACTGAGCAGGCCCGTCTCGACGTTGCGGCAAGTGGCATCTGGGGTGGCCGGTTTGAGCGCACCTTCATCGATGTGAGGGTTTTCAATCCTCATGCGACCTCAAACCGCGCCACCTCCATTGCTTCCTGCTACACCAAGCACGAGAAGGAGAAGCGGCGCTGCTACGAGCAACGTGTCCGCGACATAGAGCATTCGTCGTTTGTTCCGGCCATATTCTCTACCACTGGTGGTTTGGGCAAACACGCGGAGTCGCTCTACAAGCGGATAGCTTCTCTTCAAGCCGCGAAGACTGGAGAAGCATACAGCTGTGTTATGTCTTGGGTTCGATGCAAATTGAGTTTTGCCCTACTCCGGTCCAGCGTGATGTGTTTGCGCGGATCCCGGAATCTTCGGCCGGTGCAGTTGGACTCACCTCCCACCTTGGCGGTTGCTGAGGCAGGCATTCGCATTTGATACCATTTGCCTCTGGTTTTGTCTGTATTTGCTTCGTCTGTGCTCTTTTCATTCTACTACTAGTAGTTTTCAGTCCGCTATCGGGCGGCTGCACTCCAGCTCTACTTTGCACTTCTCTTAACTTCTTTTTCCTTTGACTTGATCATTGGTATTACATGTAAAAAATAAAAAAATAAAGCTGCCCTTGGCAACTCCGAAAAAAAAAGAAAAAAAAACTTACTACTACTACTAGTACGGTACTAGCTCTAACTACGATACGTTGACTCTACTGACTGTCTACATGAACTCGCACCCGCCCGCGTGCGCACAGCTACAGCCTACAGGCAAATGCCGCGTGTGGAATGAGCCTGTTCCGATGTTCGTGGTCCGGTGCATGTAGCCTACAAATAATTATGTAGGTGGACCACGGATTGGATCCACTTCTATGGATCCAAGCACATTTCAAGCCGTCTTACTCTCAGCAAGGTGATGTTACCAGTGAAACTGACTGATTTGGCTACTGGGGGCGGGGTTACAACTGGTGGCGAAGTAAAAGTCACCCCTGCATACGACATGAGTGGGTTGCTATGCACCCACATACTGAGGCAATAGCAAAGTCACACCTTAGTGGATCCAAAATAGAAATCTGATGTCAACTTAGTACTCCCTGGCCGTTTTTTGACGTCATCACTTTCAAGCCCTAATCCGTCACTGAGTTCGACTTTCCTTGGAGAGCGAACGCGAACGCGAATTTCGTCTTGCTAATCCTCCGAAAGACCATTCACATATGTACTGGAGGTTTGTGGTTTTTCAATAAAAAAAAGTAAATAAATATTAAAATAAATAAAAATTGTCAATCATCATGATCATCGACATCGTTCATACGAATCATACTTCATAGTCATACTATGGCGCATATGGCTCTGGCGTTCCCTTGACATCGGGTTGTCCTTAGCGATCCCGACACTTGTCAGGGCAGTGTTGTCTGTTGAGGGTTGTCCAGTGTTGAGTTCTGGAAAACTGTCTGCACGGGGATCCCGGGACTGCCGGGAGTAGATAGATCCACAGACTTACTACGTACCGCTCCTGGCCGTGTACATCAGGTACATAGATCTACGTATATTATGCCCTTACTTCTTTCGTGCACCAGAACGGCAGATCCCTCCGCGATCCGCTGCAGTAGTGACCATGGCATTAGGCATTACAGCCGCTGTCTGTATCGTTTGACAGTCCGAGCTGAGCTTGCTTCTTGGAAAAAGCAAATCGAATCAATGGTCGACTTGCATAGATGAGGAGATGCGGAAAGCGCAATCTGCAATGGACGAAATGGGAGTGGACCAAGTAACGTTAGTTCCATGCTGACTGCTATGTGCCTCAGCGTTCGATCCTTTCCTCGTCAACTGCATGCATGGGACGCGATCGTCGGCTGGATGCAGCTAGCTGTTAGCGCGTGACTCTTGCAAAGAGCTACCCACGCCACAGACGGAAGAAATTTGTAACTCACCATCGAGTTTTGCAGGGCAGACTGCAGCAGGAAGAGAGAACGGTGGAGACTGGATAATAATTCGAGATAATGACAACTGCAGGTAGCCAGCCTGCTGGCTTGGGCGCGCAGATACTGAAGACGTTCAAACCCACCATCTCCGATCAGACGCGCTTCGGTGCCGGCTGCCGTGACAATGCCACGCAGACGGAACGCTCCGACATTGTCCAGCTGGAGGAGACGTTCGCCACGCTGGAAAACATCCTGCGCATGGCGTCAGCGTTGAAGAAGGAGCTTACCATGGCTACCTACTCGCTGCGTATGGAGTCGAAAACGTTGATCAGCGATCACGCCACCGAGCTCTACCACCACGCCAACAATCGCCTGATGGAGATGGAGAAACGACATCGCGAACAGACCGACATGCTACGGCGCAGCTTCCGCACGCAGCTGAGCGACGCCGTGGCGCGCATTTCCGCCGAGTACAAGAACTACTATGATGAAATCCTGTCCGGCAAGACTGGCCGCCACGATCGTAAAATCCGCGAGCTGACTCTGACTTGTAATGAACAGCATGCCACGATCAAGCAGAACGAAACAGTCATACAGATGCTGCAGAGTCAAATCCAAAAGCTGGCGGCGGACGCACGCACCGAGCCAGCCGAGCCGGAATCAGTGATCGTAGAGGCCGAGCCGCAGGGAGTGTTGAGTCAGGAGGAGGCTGATGAGCTGCACGCCACCATAGAGAACCTGCAGCTACGCGTGCGCGAGCTGCAGATGGAGGCGAGCGACCGCGACTCCGGCCACAAGAACCTGCAGCGCTCCCTCAGCGACGCCAAGGAGCAGCTGGAGCTGGAGCGTGCCAAGGTGAGTCGCTTGACGTCGGAGCTGGACGGAGAGCGACGCAACGCGGCTGCCGAGGGTGCCCGCTCCGCCGCCGACGCACACGCGCAGATCGCCGCGCTGAAGGAGCAGCTGCGCGAGCAGAAGGAACGCCTGGAGCAGGAGGCTGACGAGCGGCTGCAGAGCATGCTGGCTAACGCACAGTCGACGGCCGCTGCCAAGCTGCAGGCAGAGCTCGCCAAGCAGCGGGAGATCGAGGAGAAGCTGCGCCGGGAACGCGACGCCCTGGCCGGCCAGGACTCCTCCAAGATCGTCAAGCAGCTGCAGGACCAGGCGCTGCACCTGCAGCAGACCATCGTGAAACTGCAGCGCGAGATCAAGGCCATCAACGAGCGGTGGCAGCTGCGAATGGACATCATGGAACGTAGGCTGACCGGCGTACGGGAGGAGAGTCTCCTGCGTGCAAATCTGCAAAAGCACGCGGCCACGCTACACCGGGCTGCGATCACGTACGCCCCGGACGGGCCGGTCCTGATGAGCAGTGGCGATGCGGCGGCGGCAGGGTTTCCGCCAAGCGTAACCGCCGGCAACTTCCCCCAGCCTCACCAAGCCGCGGCAGCGATGGCAGTGGACATGTCTGCGGCGGCATCGCGGCATCCTGCAGCAGTGTACTCGCACCAACGCGAGCCATCCGCGCCGGCCACATGGAGGCCACCAGCATCGGCGAGCGTAAACATACCACCTTGATGTGCAACCGTTGATATAACACTGAGTATGGACTACCGTACCACCCTGTCAACGCACTGGGCATGTTCTCGAAGAACGCGAAACTGTGAACTTACCACCGTGACGTACCACCCTGACACAGCACTAGTGGGCATGGACTCGAAGTACGCGTAACGCGCCGAAGCGGTTACGACAACCAAGCTATATTTTATGTAACGACCAGGGCATTTGGATTGGGCTTAGTATGACTGGGTAAGTGTGCAACGCAGCGTGAGGAGCACATTTCTTGACAAGGTACCAGTAGTGTTGAATGCAACCGGAATATGGTCATTCGCCTTGGAGACGTCTGTGCTTTACAGTGCGCTGTTGTACAGTGCAGTACTTGTGCAGGTTAACTCGTTGTGAATACTCCTGCAACATGGAACACTGCACGGCACCAATCTACTCTTGAGACCAATACAACCACTTCCCTCATTGCGGCAACAAACCTGCTCAGCCGTTCACTTCACAGGCTGCTCAATCAACCCAGATAGACCAGCGAGCAAGCACACGACTCAGCTCAACAATCTAGTTCACCAGTAGTATTATTGGTATCATGACTGTATTTCGATGGATTAAAATTTGCCCTAACATCAAAACTTGAGCGATAATGACAGATGTGTTGAACAATATGCCACTCAAAAAATATTATTGGTCTAGGAATCTGGCTAGTTTCTACGCTAGGTTGTCATCAAGATTTGTTCGTTGTGAGCTAGCACGCCATAAGTAAACAATGTCATACTGGAAGTCAATATGTTAGAATGTCGAGGAGCTGTGATTTCCAGCATAAACACCCTCAAACTCGGGCAATCGGGATGATTTCAATATGAAATGATAGAACTGAATAGGTAAAATAGGCCGGGCAACAAACATGTTGCAGATTTGACACCCATTGCGGAGGAGAAGCTCTCCGCAATGGTGATTATGTCCATCATCAATGCGAAATGAATGCTTGTTGGGGGATAGAGTCTGGAATCGGGTCCTTACGCCGCTTGGTTCAATCTAGGAATCTCTCTCGTTGCCTATAAATACAGGACAGCTATGTATTGTCAGAATTGCTGACATTGCTCTCCTAGAAGTAGACACTCTCGGTGAAGACCTACATGTGTGTTCGCCTGTTTAGTTCCTATAGCGAGCCAGCTACGCACAGTGTTGTTGCTCTCGGCTTGGTGCGCCTACATGCTAGCCAGCAGCACTATGGTCTACACATGCACTTTTAAAAGGCATGTTGCTGGGTTCTGCTGAGACTATTACTGACAATGCTAAATCAAGAGATAACCATCTGGCTACCTATTCCAAATTTCCAAACAGTAGTGAAACAATGCAGACAATGGGAAGCGTTACAATTATTGGTTTCGGGAGCAGCATGCTCTGGGTTTGCTTTGCGAACGTGCCCTGCCCTTCAGGACCGGTGACTGGAGTCGGTGAGGTAGGTGGAGGAGGCCGAGGCGGTCGTTCCGGTCAGCGTGCATGGCTGCTGCGGCACGACGTAGGAGGACGGCATAACGGACACGGGTGGCAGGCCGTAGTAGGTGGCCGTCGGGAACAGCGCCGGCGGGGGACTGGATAGGGAAGGTACCGGCGGCAGCGGCTGGCCTCCGCCCGCGGTGGCCGGGATTGGTGCCTGCGCGCTCATTGGCATGCTGGTCATGGTGTTCGTCTCTTGACTTTGCGAGTAAACTGCAACGGAACAATAAATTGAAAGAGACAATGTTTAGCTTCTGTACCACCATGGATGTACTTCATTTCGTCTCTACCATGTGTGTGCTGGCGAAACACAAATTGGTCAAGCCTGCAAGTGGCCGCCGCAGCCTCATTTTTTAACTTTAACATACTACTAGTATGCGGACATCAAGAAAATATGTCTTCAAAGACTACCCGTATGTAGTATAGAGGTAGCACTTCATACCAGTGCCTTCCCAAATGAACAGTGCCCAGAATCTCAATGGTACAGGTGGAGACAGGGAGTATGGCTACCAACACAGACAGTATTCTCTCATCTTATAACACCGGTTAAATAGTACTTCGAAGTAGCACAGACTACAAGAGATGTACACACATAATTACAACTTACAGTACATGTTCTTCGGCTTGTCGGCTACCGGGTTTGACGTTAGTCGGGGAAGGAACTGATCGGATGCGTCGTTGCCGCCGGCAATAGAGCTGTACGCGTGGCGAGCGTCGCCGAGCTGCTGCTGCTGCTGTTGTTGTTGCGGCTCTCTCCGATCCACGTCGCGCATGTCGTCCAGATCGGCGTCCTGTGCATGCTGGGAGACGAACGTGATGTTGTGCGGCGACCGCGGAGTGTCCAGGTTCGCCATGCCGGAGTGCTGCTGCACGTCGGGAATGTAAGCACCGCCGGATGCGCCCGGAAGCTGAAAGCAGGTGGAGGACGAGCCTTCATCCGCACCTCCCCTCAGGAGCGTTGGCCGCGGCGTCAAGTGGTACTCCAGTGCTGATGATCCGCCGCCGGTGGCGTATTCGTTTCCGCTTGCCACCGCACCACGTTCATGGGGCAGTGGTGAGAACGAGATGGCACCTCGTGCCAATGCCTCCTCATCTTGCTGTTGCTGGTGATCGCGCACTTTAGCAGCGTCGACATGGTGCGTGATGTCACTGAACGATGTCTGTGGCGACGCGGGCGATGCAAACTGGTCAGTGCACACACGTGAGTCATCTGAAAACAATCCGCCAACACAATACACATACACACACAACATGTGTTACACGGTGTCCAGAAGCCATCGTATGTCACTTTGGCGAAATTGCGGTGACAGCAGATTTCTATGGATTCGCCCATTGACTTGGGACGGGGGGGGGGGGGGGGCAGCAAATCTCTCATCTTTACTAGGAATACCCACCACTGTAAATACAAGGCATATTGTCGGGACATTGGACAGTTTCTTGGAATGTCTTTGGCAGCACAGCATGCTGTGCTGGTGATCGTATTGTAAAGTCACGGTCTGGTGTGTTGAAGTGCATTTAAAACTACTATTCAGGTGTACTGGATTTTTCTCCCTCACAAACATTCCATCCCTTCCAAGGTATATGTACAGTGTTATAGTTCTACTTGTGCTCTGGTGCTGGTAAGGCATACATGTACTCTTCTCACCTTCTTTCTCCTCCGAGTCGACCTTGGTGTCGTCCTGATCCAGCCAGTCTTCCTCGGCCATGTACGAGTCCTCGCCGGACAGGGCTGCCCGTGCCCACGACTCGATGCCCACCTTCTTGATGCGACGGCGGGCGTTTGCAAACCACATGGACACCTGAGAAGGTCACAAAAGCACACAAAACGAAGTCAGTGGGGCGCATGAGAGGATTGATTGCAAACAAAAAAAGTTCTATAAAAACAAGAAAGTGATTAGTCTAGACTGTTTGGTGTAGAGGTAATATGAATGCTGTCATGGTTGTGAGATGATGTCATGGTTGTGAGTCAGCGGAACTGCTTATGGGGCTATGTGCACAGCGTGAGTCACGCTAATGCATCCCTGCATGTGATGTGACTTTGCCGAATTATCTCAACTGATGATGCAACCGCATAACCTCTATAGGGATTTCCCCTGGACAACATCCTGGTGCTCGTCTCTAGTCTTTCTCTACACAAGCCCATGACCAAGCCAAGAATAAGGATACGCGTGAAAATAATAATTATTATAGTATCACTTGTAGAATTGCGTCATCATGTGAATTTCATCTCACCTGATTGAAGGTCAGCCCAGTCATGTCCCGCAGCTGTGCCTTCTCCATGCGCGTCGGGTACGGCTTGCGGCGGTTCTTCAGCAGCCACTCCTTCAGCGGCTTGGTGCACTCGCGAGCACGCTTCGTGTTGTGCATGCGCTGGACCAGCGCCGGCAGTCCAGGGTGTCCAGGCATTGTCATCATATAGCCAGGTGGAAGCCTGAGGAGACGAAAAAAGGCAAAATTCAGCATTGACCTCCAGCATTTTTTTCTAGCCGAGTAGACTCGCTCTTCCTGAAGTGACAACGTCCCACTGTCAGACGCTCTCTTTGTTACATAATCTAAACTCTACTCCTAGTAGATCTACTCCAAAAATACACAAGGCCATTGGGACGCCAACAAAGTAGAGAGCCGGCGTCTCAAGCGCGTGCAAATCATCCAGCCTCAGCAAACACGAAACGTGCAAAAGGAGTGCAGGTCATTGAACACCAGAGTTCGAAGGTCGACTGAAGAGTAGAGTATCAACTATCATCGGTGGGCATGGGGTAAGTAGATTCTATAGGGGAATTCCCTAGTCTTACCTCGGCTGGCCAAGCTGACCGGCTTGGAACACGGCCACTGCGTTTCCGTGGGGACGGCCAGGCTGATGCAGCGTCGTCGGTGCCATGCGAGTTTGCATGGTTTGAGCGTGGTGCGCGTAGCTTGCGCAGTGCGGTAGCGTGGCGGGCGAGAGGACGTCCATCGGCGCTCGCTGAGGCACTCCGCCAGTGCCAGCCGTTCCGGGCATGGCCGTGTACTCCGGACGGACGAAGGCCAACTGACCTGCGTGCACCCAACCCGCCGCCGCCGCCGCTGGAGTTGCAGTGGCGATTGGGGAGATGCGTGTAGCCGCGCCATGCGGTGATAGAGGGAAGCTGGCCTGTGAGGAGGAGGAGGAGGAGGAGGAAGAGATGAGAGAGAGAGAATAAATCCATTCGGTTGGTGACAGAACATAGAACATAACCTTGCCGAGCTGAAATACAACTCTAACAACGGGGTAAATTCACAACAAGAACTATTGAAAATGTCCTTGCTAAGGAAATGCCATTATTTGGATCGAAGACATGCTGCTTGAAAGTGCGTCGTAGCTGCTCATCCAATGCGGAAGCATTCCACTGCTAGCTTGCACGACTGCCTCTTCGCAATCCCTGCGCTTTTTCCCCTGTACAATGTACACTGTCATGTCGCGCACACTCTGATGTAGCGACACATGTTCGCCTTTGAGCATCTCTCCTGGTCCGCCACCCATCATGCGTGCTGCGAAAAGAAAACAAGGAAAACCGTCTTGCCACCCGTCCACCTTAGAATGGTCGCGCATGGCACGGCATTGATGATACCATGCACTGCACGGGCATAAATAACTGCCGGTAGTGACAAGCGCTGGCAATTATTTGCACCGCAAAGTCAGGCATTCTTCGCGATTTTCGTGTTCATTGCGAAGGTGCCATGTGGAAATCGTACTGGCAATAAAGGCTCGTAGCAGAGCGTGGTACTGGCCGCTCGAACAACACTTCACACCTTGAAACCGTTTCCTGTCGAGTAGGGTATACGCGGGTGAGTGGTTCCATCCAATCGTGCTACCTGTGGGTTACTCGATATTCAGCGTCGGAATGCCTCCAGAGGTAACGAAATGCACTCAAAATAGTCAGTATGTGCCTTGTAAAACGGAAGATGAACATCTGGAATCACCAGCAGTCGGAAACTGTATGTAGAGCAACTAAAGAAGTTTTGGATACTAAAACGTCGACCTTCTGCTATGTAGGGATAGCCACGCAATGCCATGTAATCGAAGAACAGGTACACGTACATACACATATACATTGCCTCATTGGTTAGTGTTCGAGTAGCACTTTCGCAGGGTGGTGACTACACTGCATATACACTGTACAGGGCGGACGAGAATGTAATGTAGAAGGAAACAACTGTGGTCTGGCAGTGGGAAGCATGTTGCCGAGGAAGCGGCTCGCACTGGATAATGGACGCGACACGCGGAGAACAAGATACACTATCCTATTCACAGAGAGAGAGAGAGAGAGAGAGAGAGAGAGAGAGAGAGAGAGAGAGAGAGAGAGAGAGAGAGAGAGAGAGAGAGAGAGAGAGAGAGAGGCATTCCCGAAAAGCTCGAGCACAATGATACACAGCACATGCCAGCTCAGTATGCCCCTATCCTGCACAACATGATCGCGCCGATCTTCACAAACGTATCACACCCCACAAAGGTTTCTCATTGATTTCAAGCGTCCGCCCTAATCGGGGGAGTAGCCCTTTCTTTATCAGCTCCTTTACTTCCTTTTGTATACCTCTTTATCAGCTCTAAAGCAGGTCTTACCATCATCTGGTCGCTGTCAGCGCTGAAGCACATCAGGTCTAAAGGAGGCTGTCAACTGTTACTTAGGCCGTTAGGACGGCACACCTGAAAGACAGTGGTGTCACACCTTGGATGACTTGCGTTTGCACTGAACGTGGAAGAATGGACCTCTCCTGGAAGGCGAAGCTCAAACTTTCTGTTTCAGCCACAAAGAAATTGTGCCCCGAAGCAGTTGGCCCGCTCAGGTTTTATAATCTCTCGATCCACCGCTGGAGTGCGCATCTAGCTAAGAGGATAAGGGGGAGTCGTTTGCAGAGGAGAATGTTTCCGTGTCTCGCTGGCTGCCTACTTGGGTCGGGACGGTCTACTGAACGGGCAGAAGGTCGAGAGGGCTAGGGGTCCTGGCGGAGGAACCCGTGTACACGCCACGGCTATTCCAGGCTAGTGTGACCACGTCACGAGCGCGTACGCCAGCCCTCCTCCCTGTCAGTGTCCGTGTGACGACGGTGTCAGCAGTCACACTGCACAGGACAATCCGGTACGTGCCACGCTGAGCGCTAGAGAGAAGCGCTGGCCACTCTTCACGCTAGGTCACACTCGACTCGGCGTGCAAGCACACAAACGTGTATAGAGAGTGACTGAAACTCGGCCGTCGACGACATCATCATTGTCGTCGCATACTGAAGACCAACGACATCTATCACCAGTGGTACTCTGTATGACAGTAACCTTAGATCTAGCTGTTCAGGAAGTGCCAGGTCAGGCGTGAAACCTCCCAACCGCTCCTGACACACGGTCTAAGTGATAACATACCATGTTCATCCTCGAAGCGTTCCTCCCGAGAGAAGCAGCACGCAGGGAAACTAATAGTTAGTTCACTTGGATAACCTGTGCATGTCCTCTCTCCCTCTGCCATGATCCCGATCTCACTAACCTTTACCTTCCATGGAGCTTCTGTCCGTTACATACCTAACTGCACGTGCGCGCCCAGCACGGAAAACGCTCAGCAAGCTAAATGCAGCGAACCACCACGGCACCAGTGCTCAGCCAGCAGTGTGATGGGCCCGTGTCAGACCTTCGCGTCATTGGACCACAGAGGCGCTGGAGCGTGGGGTGTCTAAGCGATGATGGAGCACGCCAAGTAATTTAGTTTTTTCGAGGGAGAGGGAGAGAGGATTATTTTGAACTCATTTTAGCTCGCAGCTCTTAGCCCTTGAGACCACACCAATATGGGGGTTGACCTCATCAGCATCTCTACTCGTGCGTGGAAAACACTGAGACAGTTATTACGTAAAAACTCCTAGTCCGGCGAACACGCCGAGTGACTGGTCTACTAACATACGGCTAATTTGTACACAAGATGTTCTTGTGCAGTCCAAATGCAACTTACATGGAACATTTTGCCCAACCCGAAGCCCGTTTAATGAAACTTCACTTTTCCCAATGTGTTTCCACGCAGCATAGGTGCACTTGGTACCACTTAGTCTGAGCTGCAGTGGAATATGATCGTGTACTGATCTTAAAAACCCTACCCTCTGTTCTACACGTAGATGTACAACGGTTAGACGAGGTATTGCATACACGTTTTCAACGGGGGTACACGAGTACGAGTGTAGTATTCGCTGCTGGTCTACACGACAGGAACGTTAGCTGTCCAAGCGTCGACTGTTGTTGTTGGAACGGTCTACAGGAGAGTAGCGATGTTGGAACACATCGTAGACGTGATCTGTCTTTCAGCCAACAAATTAGATACACGCGAGAACAGGGATACAGGAGCTGCAGGGTTGCTGGTCTCTCCAGTCCTGTAGTTTTGTTGTTTAAGCAATGGAGCTCGGTGTCACGTTCGCCTGATACTCGAGGCAGCCCAGCAGAGTCCGTTTCTCTTCCCTGATTTGTTCATCTGCCACACATACCTTCTACACGTGTCTCACAGTCACAATCACGGTCGACACTCTGTTCTCGCCTCAGTAGACTGGGCACTCTCACAGTGTCATTAAAGAGAAGAGCTCGTACACACAGACAATGGAATTGGTTAACGATGTATAGCTCATTGGGAAGGGAGAAGGCCGCTATCGACCATGTCATCTGCCTCTTTCTTTTCTCGGGTCTGACTGGGCCAAACGCAACTACAACAGTCAACAGTCACTGTAATCTCGATCCAGGCTATTGCAATGCGTGCGTGTATGTGTTGATGGGTATACTCTAGGCTGGACTCGAGGCATATCAATAACAAGTCTTTGTGAGGATGACCGGTGAGCGGCAACGGACCACGTCTGTCACACTCGTGTCCCCACTTGAAGCTTACGCACGCACGCATGCGGAACGACTCTTCTGACACGTCGAGTAATCATCTAGATAAGATTATGAAAATGCGAGCTACTGCCACGCGTATCTCCTAGCTGGATGGTCTAAAGTCAAGATGAAGTGACATGGTCATACGCGATGCTCGGATCCCGTCCCTGGTCTTGGGATCTTCGTTCCCAATTCCCCCCCCCCCCCCCCAGCCATAGGATGGGTTCTCTAGGAGTGTGCCTGATTTTGTCAGGAGGTAGAGACGGCGAGAACCGTTATCACTGTCAAGCTGATATCAGTGCTCCAATAAGCAGTATACGAAGAACTATACTTATCGTCTTATACACACTGTACTGTAACATCTCCTCTCCTCAAAGGTTCCATACGAGTTGTGTAACCAACGGGAAGACGACGGGCCACCTTCACCAGTGCCTTCTTAGGGGAAAGGTTGGGATGATCAGGTCGTCACGTTACTCGTTTTACCCACCACTCACGACGGTCCGGCGCGTGGAGCACGTGCACTTAGACGCGCTTGCCCATGGTCAGTCCGTATGCCATTTTAGGCGATTGGCCCCACTCAAGGGCAAGTGTGTCGCTTCCGAATGACTGCACATAGTGGCATGCGCGAGCAACTCGCGAAGAGATCCACTAGTACCTACACGATATGACTCAGCTACAGTGTTACACGAGTAGCAGCACAAACATCAACATCAACATCAAGTGCTAAGAGAACTTACACGTACAATTCACATTATATTTTGAAGAATGCAGCAGCCATTTTTTTATTTTGCCTTTTTTGTATTCTGCTGAGTCTGTACTTGAGTACATGCGTGAACATACATGTATTCTACGTGTTGTCCGACTGGTGACCTATTAAAGTGTTCCCTCTCCACGCTACACAATCACTACACGATGAAATGGCACTCGGTCAGCGACCTGTGTACATGACCTTACATAGGTCTTTCTCCAGAATGCACAAAAGACCACATGTGCCACGAATCTCATAGTGTTGCGAAGAAGTGTACTCTTCTCGAAGGTCGTCTGCATGAGTTGAGGGAGTGTAGAAGTCGCGTGGATTAGTCGTCGAGACTACCGAAAGTACATCGTTTCATTGTGTGTAGAACATGTTTCCCCTCTGATGTCATGTCCTAACTCAACATGCTGAACTAACCAGGTATCATTAACACTAATGGAACTAGAGCAAAAAGGGTGCACTTCTCTCACGTTCTGTATCTTTCATGCTACACATACACGATAATGGCGATGTAGCAAGCGCTCAGCGCTGATCTTGTTGGACAAAGATTATAAGCGGGCCAACCAATGATGCTAAATAACTTGTTGCCCATGAAAAGACGTATGTAGGACACGGTCGCGACCTTTGAGATCAAGCGTTGAACTGATGTCCAACCAGAGACTTCCCGGATGCTGCTAGCTATCTGGCCAGGCTGACGTTTCTCCGCGCCGCCAGATAATTAGAGTCACGCACGGGTCGGTCAAGGCCTGTGCGCGGGTCTAACGTTGAATGTCGAGACCCCTGACTCCACCGTCTTGCATGTCACTTGTTTGTTGAAATTGATTAGCACAGGCTATTCTGGGTTGCACATCTGCCCCCTGCGCCGCCCTAACGAGCTAGCCAAGCGCCAGGAAAATGTAATAGGCTGGTCGGCCACCGTGGAGATCGAGCTCGAAGCTACTAACTCGGAGCATCTGCCTGTCAGCAGGCGCGTCCCGGAACCCCTTAATGCCGCGCCATCGAGCATCCTCTCCATGGGCACGACACTTGGAGTGGTCGGTTTGTACTACACGGTGTGGAGCTGCCAAAGTGATCGCTTCCAATCGAATCCAAGCTCAATGCTCTGCTGAGCTGTGTTTGTAGTTCCCTCGCACGCTATCTGCGTTCCTAGGCAGGTGGCCTGCAGCAATTACCTTCTCTCCCTCCTACTTCGTTGGGGAGACTGATGTTGTCGCTGGCAGGTCTTGCTTGTTCACTGTCAACGGGTAACAAGTGGAACTAAGCTCCGTCATGGCAGCGACAAGTTTGTTGTCTTGTTGCTAACTATCCAGGTGTTGTAACATGTCCGTCGAACACGTTGCTAACGGCCCACGGAGACACACAGTGCAAGCTATCCCGCCATCGAAGGGACGTTGTAGAGCAAAGTGTCGAAGCAAACGTGCTGCCGCTAGATCGAGCAGCCGCTTGGTCGGGGGACGAGTTTACAATGCGCGCAAGTAGTTCGCCGTCGAACAAAAACAACTATCCTTGGGGGAAAATGGCGGAAAACCTGTAGCATGTCTACACGCAGATACAACGAGTGAGCAGTCGTGTTCGTGAGGTGTGCTTGAATACCCGTGTAGCCAGAGCTAACACGAACACCTCGCCTGGAGCACTTCAAGCGCATTCTTTATGGCAGTTTGTCACGACACGAACAAGACAATCTCTTCGTCCACTACAGTCCTTTCCTAGCGCTCAACACCACGTCGAAGACGCGAGCAAAGAGCACCGCTGCATGTTTAGCAGCGAGTGTTACAACGTGTCTTGTTGTCTTTTGCCAGCCTGGGGTAGTGATTAGAAAGCACATGGAAAAAGCGAGGAACGCTGGGGAAAGGATGTGTTTTGCGCGTATCTTAAACACTCATTCGTTCTTGCTGCAAACCGTGCTAGTATTCAGCAAAACACAACATTTTAATTTACTCCTCGTTCTCGTCAAATCAATCTTGTGATTATCCTTTCTGCAATCGACGAAGGACATGACTTTTGTGTGGTTCACTCATGGCTCAACCCTGCATAGTTAGGTTGAAACTTGAAAGGCAATAGTATTCATCCTTTTCGGCGACCGTTGACCTCGATTGTCAACCTTTCCTATGCAGAGATGATTCACAAACGTTGCAGCCAGTCCTTTCCCCGTGCCATCTGAATGGTGCAAGGATGCGATGCGAGTAACCAAAGGGAGGATCAAGGGATGGAGATAGATATATCGAGAAAATGACAGAGAGACGGGTAGAGATAGAGACAAACAGAGGGAAAGAGACAGGGGGGGAGACAGAGAGCGATAGACAGACAGAGACAGAGAAACAAAGAGGGACAAGCATAGATAAAGACAGACACAGAGAGAGAAAGAGAGAGATAATTATAGAGAAATATAGACAGAGAGACAGACAGAGCGATAGAGACAGAGAGAGAGAGACAGACAGAGAGAGCGAGAGACAGCGACAGAGAGACACAGAACGAGACTGAGGGGGACAGACACAGAGAAAGAAAGAGAGTGAGAGAAACAGAGCGAAAGGGAGAGAGGCAGGAAAGAGACTGAGATAGAAAGAGACACAGAGAGAGATAGAAAGAGACTGAGAGAAACGGAGGTAAAAAGAGAGAGCGAGAGTGAGTGAGTGGGAGAGACAGAAAGAGACTGAGTGAGACAGAGAGACACAGAGGGACAGGCGGAGATATATACAGAAAGAGACACACGTAGGAGACATAGACGGAAGGAACACAGAAGGGTTGAGGACGCAGCTGAGATTGATCTTTGAAGAACTGGTGCGTGATTGCAATTCTGCGACAAAGACTTGGAAAACGGAGATTCGAAGAGATATCGCCAACAGACTGACTTATGGCATGTTGCCTCCAGTTCGGCGAGTAAACAAGTGACTCTCATTCACGGCTTGTAGAAGACTTCAGAAAGCAGAAGGTCGTTTTCATCGTGTAGCGTGCTGACGTTTCTTGATTGCTCATCTCTCATTGTTCGTACATCCGATTCACACGATCGACGTTTTGTGCATTGTCCTAGCAATTGTCACGTATGTCGTGTTCGTTAGTAGTTTCCAATTTGTCTGCCCAGCTATCACCTGATGTACGCCCTTGTCTGCTGTCCTAAATCTGAGTTTTGCTTGCAAAACTACACGTAGACATGTTACCCTAGTCTCTGCTTCGCCTTTGACGGGACGAGTATTTTCTTGTATGAATGCCGTGCTTAAAAACTTCAGTTACTCACTACGAGAACCTCCAGGCTCCACGGAGTTGGGCTAGCCAAGTGCTAAAGTCACGCATCCGGAGGGTGTACGTGCAGGTATTTGCAAACTCGACGTTGCATGCTAGACGTCATGAGTTCTGCTTCTAGGACAACTGAGGTTTCTATAGCGTTGCTGGTGATAACGCCAGCGTGTGTGTGTTGCCGTCTGTCATCAACTCTTGTTCAGCGCTCAAGTCTACTGTGAAATCTGGTTGTGTTCCGTGTTAGCGATAAGACTTAGCGATGTACATGAAGAAGCCTCAAGCGAATGCAGCAGTGAATGGAGCACACAAACTCCACTCCACCATGGATGTTCTCAGACGAATTGAAAGCGACCTCCAGTTAGTGCTACATGCTGCTCGTACGTGTATTCAATATTGCCTATACGCTTGAGTCTCGTTCGGTCATGTACTGTACTTGTGTAAGGTGTTCACAAATGTGGATGAACACTTATTGAAGCTGCTTCCAGTGGTGCCAAGTATGTTCCTCGAAATGGCTACACCAGAAGCCGGGTAGTCTATTCGTGTGCCTGTGCCAAGAACGTCTTGAAGGTACATTACTCGTACATTGATGGAAACTGGGTTGTACGACGGCAGCACACTCCTGCCTGGGTATAACAAAATGGTTTGTCCAGTTAGGTGGGCTCTTGACTGTAGCCTAGATCAGCTTAGAGAACCGAAACTCAACTCATCTGCGAGCAAGAAGTCTGTCTCTTTCAGAAAGGCCTTTCGTACAGTATCTACTGCAAGAGATAATTTATTTGTTGGAGACCTTTGTGTAACGTAAAGGAAGGGATGGGTAGGAGTAGATTAAAATCCACAGAGAGTTCTAATCTTTGCAAGTGTGGGTCGTCGAACTGCACAGCAGGAGACAAAATTAATGTTCACTACTATTACTCAGCACAGTCCATACCTATGAACCAGTGGCAGTGGTTATGGACTCCTGTGAAATCTGGTTTTCTAATCGTACAGTATTTTCGGCGATCTAGAACAATATTACGACTACCTTTTTTAACTACTCAATCTGCGGACAGAACTGTTCAGTCCTTTGTGGACTCATCACTACAGCGCAGCACAGAGAAAATGAGGTCGAATCTGATAACGAATCTGATAGCAATAAAAAATAAATTTTCCAAAAGGAGAAGGACAAAATGTTACGAGTTATGACTAACTGTCCACCAACGTAACCAGACTCGCTGACTCGCTGACTGTATAAGATCTAGTTACGTTGGTGGACAGTTAGTCATAACTCGTAACATTTTGTCCTTCTCCTTTTTCACCAAAATTTAATTGGCTCACCATCCGAGTTAAATTTTCCAAAGCCAGATTTAAACCGGGCCCGAATGAACCTTGCCATAGTACTCAAACTGACAAGTCTTCCGTAATTCTGTTCTTCATTTTTTTAGGGTACCCTGTCAAAAGGCCTTAGGCCTGTGGGGATTGCCCTATCAAAAATTTAATAATAATAATAATAATAAGTCCTAGAGCTCTGCATTACTACAAGTATAAACTATAAAGTTGCATAACTACTCAATCTGCGGACAGCATGCTGTTCCGTTTTCATCTTGTGGACAACGAGGCGCTTGAAAATCACACAAAGACAGTGTTTCATAAGTTTGAGGGATTGAAAGGGGAAATGGATACTCAGATTATGGTTTGTTTTCGTTTGGACGGTGTGTGAATTTGTGCGTGTGTGTGTGTGTACGCGCGTGCGCGCGCGTGTGGATGTCTATGTTCCAAAAGGTTCAGCATTACCGGCGTAAACTGAGTTTGTCGCCGCAAGAGCGCAACGCGTACACGAAGCACCACTACTACTAACCGGTGCTATCTCAGTATCTGTATGATTGTGTGAGATGTGTGCACAGCATGACGAAAGTATGTTGGCGTTCATACACTTCAGCATGTAGACGATTGTACATGTATGAGTCGAAGACGTAACAGACAGCAGTTATCAGGCCTATCACAAACGAATGCAGGCACAAAGTCTAGATCTGCAAGCGCAAATTGGTGGATCGTGAGCCGGCACACGGACACTTTGGCGACACGTCCAATGCCTCACGACGGGCTCGTGAATCAAGACCAGTGAGAAAACGAAGTTTGACACTCGGGCGGAGCCTGTCTACCCGAGCACCAACGACACCAACGACACCAACGACATCCTGAGCTATGTATGTTAACAGGTATGTTCTCTGATGAGTACAAAGTGTTCTCAGATGAACGGACAGGCAATGGCCGGCGTGTGACACCCTAAATGCTTGTAGGAGGAAATGCTGACTACTAGTACTTGGAGGTTTGAGTTAGCTCTATTCACAACGATCCCAAGACCATGGCTGGCTGAGCTGGCGAATACGAGGAGGACGAGTGTTCGCTTGCCTTGCTCATGTTCCTGGCGGTCGTCGCTACAGGTGGTCACAGTGCCACAGACGTTGCTTGCAGCCCGGCACAGGCAACACATCTGATCCAGTCGTCAATCGCTTCTCCTGAATGAAGTCTTCTCGAGCCTGTCGCACTAGAACCTTTCCTAAAAGAAGACCACATAGTTGAACAAACTACTCCTTCAACTCGGTCGTACAGCTATGAATTTCCAGTCCGTTATGATCGTTAAACAGAGGGGAAGACAACCATGCAAGTCAAGCTCTTGTGAGAACACTTGCTGTCGAATAACGTGAGGCTGGTAAGGTTTGGTCGAAGGCCGTCAAGCAACACTGCTTCGGTCGGCATGAAGTAATTGATTTCCTGTACGGAGTCCACAACAAACTAGCAAGTACTGGTAGCTGAGTCACTCCAACGCGAGAAGCTTGTTTTCGCTCAAGAAAGTATGCAGGAAATACAGGAGAGCACGAGCGAAGTTCTCCCTCTGGCACTACGGTATTGACCATGTTGGCCTAATTGCCACTAGATACAACACAACACCGTTGTCCTTGTGAAGTAGCCACCATCCTAGTACTACTAGTACTCGCAAGCACTACATGTATACAGTGACACGATTCCACAATGTACACATGTACGTGTCCTAATTCCATGCTCATGTATTCGTTCGTCAACACGCCAGCCGACACAGTCTGAACAGGCCTGCATGCGTGCAATATAATTGCAATGCGGTGCAATCCAGCAAGAGTCTTGGTGCGTTTTAGGGGCATTCCAGGCAGCGGAAATGCACCGTCGACTGGACACCCATTGGTTCGTTGTTTGACCGATTTTCGTGAACACACACACAAACAAACACACACACGCGTACTTGCTGAAGAATTTTAACGGGTCTCCTTCCTGCTCAGCACGCTCGATTGTTTGGGGCCAGGTTGCTCGTTCAAAGACCACATACCCACAAGCTACCTGTATTTCAGAAGTACGTGTAGCATGTTTATCACAGTGACGTGTAACCTGCTATTCCCTTTGGTTGCCAGTGTATGTGTGCGTGTGTGTTTGTGTG
Source organism: Sycon ciliatum (assembly GCF_964019385.1). Lineage (NCBI taxonomy): Eukaryota > Metazoa > Porifera > Calcarea > Leucosolenida > Sycettidae > Sycon > Sycon ciliatum. The sequence goes on from NC_088647.1 coordinate 20,625,700, forward strand.
TGTGTGTGTGTGTGTGTGTGTGTGTGTGTGTGTGTGTGTGTGTGTGTGTGTGTGTGTGTGTGTGCGAAAGGACCAGAGGACTAATCTGCCCATTCAATGCAGCCTATGTAACGAACGATTCTCCCGCCCGCAGGACCTCACCCGCCACCGAAGACAGAAACACTAGCTATGTGTAGAACGGTCCCCTTTCACCTCAATTATTCTCCTTGTTTCTTTTTTCTCGCTGTTGTCTCCAGCTTCTGGGAGCGACGTGGCCATTTTGTGGCAGTTGTACATAGTAGTAGTGTGTGTGTGTGTGTGTGTGTGTGTGTCTGTCTGTCTGTCTCAGTGTCTGTGTGTATGTGTGTGTGTGTCTGTCTTTGTGTCTGCGACATGCATCAAAATCGGCATAAAGTGACCTTTAATCGCATCAAGGACTCGACCTCGAGGTCCCAATCACCGAAACAGGTGTCAGAAGGAATACCAGTTCTACACATGTACTCTGAAGGAACCTCTTGAAGTGTGTGTGTGGTCGGCCACAGAGCGCCTCGGTGGTGTGTAGTAAATTTGCGCATAGCGGATACTAGCCTTTTGTATGATAATACTTATGACTCAATGCTGTGCCAAAGCGAACGTGGAAAATAGTTATGCCAGCTAACAATTACAAGAAAGTACTTACATGATAATAATAATAATAATAATTCGCGGGATTCGCGTTGGCATCGCTTGAATGTTCAGAAACACACAAACTAGCCTTCGCTTCCGCAGGCCACCACTTATATGTACATAGAAATCTGAAGAAAGCTTTCGTTACCATCTCCCTTGCAAGGAAAGGCCAACATTCATCTTATTGTTACATCCAAATAGTTCTTTACCTAGTGTTTAGCAACCTCAGTGCATTTTAGCGACAAGCAACTAAGCTGACGAGTACGAGTCGACTCGCGATCAGGTGCAGCTGTGTATCTTGTCCTGCTCCCTGAAGTACATGTACACCATACCACTGGTAGTATGTACAATGTACATTATTGTATTATGTACATTACAGGCGCATAGTATAGTGGTGGAAGTCACACGGAAATGCGACCTCATGACTAAAGCGGAGTCGGGATCACACTGTCACCGTACAAAGTACCAGTGTGCAGGACACAATGCTCGTTGTGAGCGGCTGCTGGCCTGCTGCGCTGTTTCTGATTGGTGAATTCATCGGGTTGGATTTCTCTTAGCATCGCTGTATTTAGCGGTGTGTATAACATACGTCAACATACGGAGATAACTGATTGAGTACAATTTTAGTCATTATGTACACAGCATTGGGTATGTACATGTGCATGTGCATGATTGTATACACAATGCTGTGTGATACATTGTATGCGCCTGTAGTCATCTGGTGTGTTACAAGCGTCCAGATGGGAACATTAACAATCTAAACCCGTCGACGAAATTCCCTCGTGTCACTTGTACTTGTAGAGCTGTTGTGCTACTACTGATGTTGACACAAGAGGGGAAATCCTGTCCACGCTGCGTGGCTTCCTTTGCCCATTCGCTCTGGCCTGCTTCTTGGTCGTTCAGGTACATGTATGTCATCCAAAGGGATCATGCCACGTGAGCATATTCTACTCGCGTACATTCTGTTTGCAGTGGCACCGTTATTATCTTTGTCAGTATCTGTGACCGAGATTCGGGCACAAAAGCATCACCATGTCGATTTGCATACATGTTGATGACGTATTTTCTTTCATGGAGACCTCTTCGAGTACAGGTACAGTCAAACCTCTTTAGGATGAACACCAAGGGATCGATGGTATTGTTCGCAATAACGGAAGTTCTTCTTATCCGTTTTGTATACCCAGTGAATACACAGCAATTTGTTATGAAGACTACGTACAATGTATGAAACCTCGCTCCAACGAATATTCTGACAACAAGAAAGACCACAATGTATATTGTAGTTCTTCCGAAGCGAAATCTGTTGAAAGTTTGTCCTATCAGCAGGCATTGGCGGATAATGCTTGAAAAGGTGGCAGATTCTGCTCTAAAAGCGGTGAAATTGGCAGAACCATACAAACCTTATGGCGGGCAATTCCTCGAATTCTGCTCCATTTCTTTATCCACATACCAAACATGCATGAAACTTACCAGAAAAAGTACCGAATTTTGCCAATTTTTCTGCCGGCATTATCCGCATATGCCTACCTATCAGTGTTCTTCTAAATGAGGTTTCACTGTGCAATGTGATGTTCATGATCGATTTGTGGTATGTCCAGGCATAGACCAGACCACATCTGTCTAACATGCGACATTGCAAGTGTATAATTATTCATTATTCACGTATGTTTGCACAGCAGCAAACAGTAGATTGTCCAGAAATGTTTCCTCAGTAGCAGTGTTTTCAAACTGAAGCCCATCCCGTTCGAAGGCTCCTTCAATCATTACTATTACTTGGTATTAGGTAATGTGAAGCCACACACAAAGTACTTTATGAGGAAAATCCACAGTCACCACCAGGACTTGAACCGGTACCCTTCCTTAAATTAAGTTAACAGATGGTTCATTCCTTCTTCTTTGTGTCGCCAACACCATAGTAAAGAATAGTGATGCAATGAAGTACATGATCGTACATGTGCCATTAATGTACATGATGTTTATAAGTATAGCCCCGTACATGCGGTGACGTCACATGGCCGAACAAGACCCTGTATTAAATTTTAAATCGTTTCTTCCTTGAAAGATCCGAAATTCCTTTCCTGCTGGTGCATTCACGCCTACAATGTCCATGTAGACTCCGTTAACGGATCATTTCTTAAAATAGCATCAATGTACATGTACAGCGAAGCCTGTCCAGGACGACCGCTCTAGGGACCTTCTAAACATGGTCTCTATTACCAGGTGGTCTCCTTATCCAGGGTCATTTGACAGGACATAGTACCGGTATCCCTTGGTCCTGTTGCAGTGGTTGTCTGGGACAGGTGGTCGCCTTATCCGAGTGGTCGCCTTGACAGGTGTTACAGTACATGTACATGATTGTGTCGCTGCCTTCCCGGAATACTCTATTATGATGAGTGAGTGAGTGCCCAGGGTGTCTTACCTGAGTTCCGCGAGTTAGCGTTGAGGAGGGCGCAATTGAAGGAGAGCTGACCCGTGCCTGCAGCATTGTTGTAAGCTCGCTGCCACTCGGCCCACCAGGAGGTTGTGTAGGCGTCAGTACCCGTACGGACGCGGCGACCGGAGTTGATGCCCTCCCTGTGGCTGCCGCTGCTGCTGCTGCTGCTGCTGCTGGCGAGCCAGTCTGTGACACTGCCGCTGCAGATGCGACCGCTGCTGCTGCAGGTGGTGGTGGTTGACTGAGGAAAAGATGTGATGGGTGTGAATGCTGCAGAAAGATGGGCTGCGATGTGACGAGTTCTCGTCGTTGAGCCTGCGTCGCGGCCAGACCAGACGCGACTCCAGGACTGTGGAATGCCAGCCGACTGGGCTCCAGCGCTGCGCTTTGCACTTGCTGGTGCTGCGTTGCTAGCGTTGCCGGTTGAGGCGGTGTAGGCGCGTACAGTACGGTATTGTGGACTGCCTGATCCGTGGTTAAAGCCAGGGCTGGACCCGTGGCGGTGTAGGGAGGAGGAAGAACTGCCAACATGATGGTTGATGTCGGAGGTCGCAGCAAACTTATATGCCCGGCGGCGTGCGTGTTGCTGACCGCTAATGAGACTGGTTGGTTGACGGTGGTGCACTGCGGTGCTGGCTGCTGCGACTGAGCCTGCTCATGAGAAGAAAACACACATACACACACACACACATACACATGCACACACACCCATGCAAAGAGAGGTCATGCGACCGTGTTGACATTGTCTTCGTCCAGCCGAAGAATGAAGTTTCAGGCAGGGGCAGTAACGTACGACTCGTACAATACACGAATGCACTCTGCAAAGAGACATGACTTGTTGGACATGATCGCGTCTACAACGCCTACACCCATGATTCAATGGAGGCAATTTGTATGACGAGCATTCCTAATGGCCTGCGCAAAGTTCCACGCCATGTAAAAGTACGCTAAGCCCACGTCGGTATCTTTGAACAGTCTATGGATGTACCTGTTTTAGAGGTGACTACACTGATCGCTTTGTTCGTCTTCTACAAACTGTATTTGACAAGAAAGGCGAGGAAACTGGCCTGACACAATCGCTCCTTTAAGTAATGACTTCGTGGGTGCGGAATGGCGTTTTGGCTCCTACAACGCGAGAGAAGAGACTATCGCTACTGACCATGATGGCGGCTGTGCATAGGAATCCTGGCTGCATTGCTACCAGTCTGCCTGGCCTATGGTCATCACAATCCCATGGAGAACTCGAGCAGATTGTGACGGCATTGAAAGATGTCAAGCGCTCAACTACATACCAGGACTAGTGGTACATCAACAACTGAGCACAGTGCCAAGACCTAAATCAGCTGATGGTACATAGTACTAGTAAGGGCCTCTGTGCTGGCCAAGCTTTGCTCATTCACACAGGATTTGTAACTACTAGTACGCGGAAGACATGATCATAATGACCCCCTTTTCTGCTCTTCTGTGACCCCAGGTCGTACACTGGACCCTGGGGGGGGGGGGGGGGGGGGGGCGGGATGCCTCTTCATGTGTATGTGTTTGTGTGCGTGTGTATGTGTCTGTGTATGCGTGTATGTATAATGTATGTGTGTGTGTGTCTGTGTGCGTGTGTGGGAGTGTATGTATCGTCCACAAGTCCTCTACGCATTACAGGGCTTAAAATATCTTGAACACGCGATCGGTTCCACTTTCCTTGTAGCTACTGTTGACTCCATGCATCCTCAGCTGCTGACATGCGGTCTATTGTACAGCCACAGCCCACAGACCTGTCCTAGTATTGCCTATACAGTGTTTAGCGGTATTGGTTAAACATGACACGATGTGGACAATCATGTACCCTTGCAGGTCTACATTGTAGATTTGAACTTGCGAATCTCCATTCTGGATCACATGAACTATAGCCATGTATCGAGTACATCATGCTCGTTCATTGCACAAGCTCCCAAGGTCCATTATGCCCTGTCTGAATGTCCATAATCGATAACAATACAAGTGCGAGATCGTACGAGCAGTGATTCAACAGATTTCGTCCAGAGGAGCAAGCACAGGGGTCGCATGACCATATGGATCGAGGGGTAATACACAGAACGACTGCGGGTGTTTCAGAAGATACAGGCCTGCCTGCACATGACGAGAATCTACTGTCCTTTCACAGGAAGCTGATCGGGTATGTAGGGACGCCAACTCACCATGAAGTAAAGCAGTGTTGACCTCAGTAGCATGGATTTAATCAGACTCCTAGTTTTGCATTACCCGCCATAAATGGTTTGCCAAAAGCAATTAGATGGGCAGCGCTAAAATCTACACGAATTGACAACAGTTTCGCGTGACCCAAACGTGAAAGAATCCATTGACGCCACGCTGCGTGCGTTCAGTCGGAAGATCGCCTAGCTGAGGCTCCAGTCCGCCAGAGTAAAGCTCGTCACTTTCCCCGATTGGTCAGCGCCATAAGCAAGGCAGAAGAGTGCGGCGAAGGGAAGATACCACACCATGCTCACAAACAACACGACAAGATAGAGAACAAACTGAAAACGAGACTTATCGCTCTTTACCAGTTCCGTTGGAACACAATGGGTGCTCTCAGGCGTGGAAAAGCGATGCAAGATCAGCGTGAACTCTATTTTCTTTACACGAACGGAAGCAACAGTGCCTGGGCTCACTACGTTCCTTCCGTAACAGGTGGCAGAAAACATGCAGAAGCGATCGTCGATGAGAGTGAGTGGCTCCTAAACTCCGCTCCCCCCCCCCCCCCACTCATTTCACATTTTCAGGACGTGGGTCACGTGAAGTTAGTTGATTCTGATCTTTGCCGAACGCGCTTCGGCCGTCGTGGTAACAGACAGTCTCGACTGGTATTTGCAGGGGAGGCAACGCAACGATTCGTTTAAGATGCAGCACGCCCGAGCACATTGCGAGTGATAAAAACAGTTTAGGGTAGAGTCGCCCCTTCCTCCTACGGGCGGAACATTCCTCCACTGCGTGGGAGTTTGAGAATCGAATTTGAGTACTACAATGTAGTAGCCGAGGTAGCCAACTAGGGAGATGCTTTCCGAAGCTTTTGCGATCCGTGAAGGAAACACTTTCCCATTGCAGACCATCACCAGGCAATTACCAATGTCTCGCGCAATTTTAGGCGACAATAAATATGACGAATAGAGTTCTACTGCTTCCACCATTTGCACAGCGCGAATGGCTCTTCACCGATTTCCTAATCGATACCTTATCCTTTGCGCTGCAAACCTTCACATTCCAAACCGATACTCACACCAATAACGTGGTGTTACTGTTAGTATACTACTGTCTTGACTTAGGCCTACTGGAGCTAAACATCTCGCTCTCCTCACATACAGGCCACGTACACTGTGTGTCTTGTTACGAATATTTTGTTATGGAACAGCGCAGGAAGCTCGCATTACCTTTCCTTTGTCAGATACCTCTGCTACATTCATGTGAATAGCAACTGAATAAAGCGGTTGTCACTTGACAAACCCCCTTTTCTTTAATTGTAATGCAGTTGCGTGATGTCCATCACTTTCTTAGTTTACATTCATAAGAATATACAAACACAGAATCCTTGTTAGTAGTGCCCGGTGTATACATGTGTAACACAACGTCGCGATTTGGTGTGTGTGTGTGTGTGTGTGTGTGTGTGTGTGTGTGTGTGTGTGTGTGTGTGTGTGCGTGTCACTGTGGTGTGTGTGTGTGTGTGTGTGTGTGTGTGTGTGTGTGTGCGTGTCACTGTGGTGTGTGTGTGTGTGTGTGTGTCGGGAGAGGGGGGGGGGAGCGAAGAGAGTTACCAGAAGAAGTGTGCATGTGAATCCAGAAGTTCCTAATTTCCTGAAGTACCTTCACCTATTCCAACTACTCCACATCGACCCTGTTTCGTAAGGAAACGGACGACGTACTGGGGCCAAACCAGGAAAGAGCTGTGGTCAAATTTTCAACTAGAAAGTTAAAACACTTGTACAAAGCGTCAGCTCTGTTCTCTGGGACGTCCCCTTCTTCTCAAGGCACTATAGTATATGGGAGTGCTTTGTCATCTTGTAGCTCACTAGGCACTTAGGGATCTTGTCCCTGTACATACTCTACATGATTTCCACTTGTACAGTACACCTCTCTCGTCCAGTATCAAGTTACCAAGATCATGTCAACACATTTTCGTGCCGCAATGATGACGTCATCACTCCGCCATCTTGGTTCGAAGCGAACCGATGCTCGTCGGAGAAGCCAGTCGGAGTCCCAGGGAACGCTGCATACCATGGTTTATTTTTAGCGGGCTCCCTGGCAAAATGGTCACGGACTAATCGAGCCCATTGTGCGACTAGTGAATGCCAGGGACGAATAGAGACAGCGAGAGAAATCGAGAGAGAGAGAGAGAGAGAGATAGAGATATAGAGATATAGATAGATGGATAGATAGAGAGATAGATAGATAGAGAGAGAGAGAGAGATAGAGAGAGAGAGATATAGATATAGATAGATAGATAGATAGATAGAGAGAGAGAGATTGAGAGAGAGAGAGAGAGAGAGAGAGAGAGAGAGAGAGAGAGAGAGAGAGAGAGAGAGAGAGAGAGAGAGAGAAAGAAAAGAGAGACTAGTTGTGACATTAAATTTCACTGTAACACACGAACACTGGGCAACTAACAAACTACATGTACATGTAGTTGCTTGTGATTATTCGCACAAACAATGTCATGTACTCGTAGCGTTCTAGTGGGGAGAGACAAAGGAGTGAAAGGTGTTGGAAGGGATTTAGCACAAACTTCACACTCACATACAAAACTATGACGAAAAGGCCATCATGTCCTCCCCTATGTGTTTTAGTCACCTGTGGTGACACCCGCCGCCCCCCTCCCCCCACCCTCCCCGCCCTACCACTTTCCAGATGATCGTTTGCATTAATTTTACTTGTGCAAATTGAACTCGGATGGAGAGTCAAGGATGGAGATTGAAAAAGAGAAGACCATAAGTTTTCACGTTATCCGTTTTGTCCAACACAAACGACTATAAGCAGGATACTGGTGAGTCAGAACGCGCAACGATTTAGGCCTTGACAGATTATGCTAATATTTTCGTGAAATTATGCTTTTCGCATTGCTGAAAAAATTGCAGAATTATGCTATTTTTATGCTAAAAGTTATCATATTATGCCGCATTATGCTCACATATGCTGCTAATGTATAATGGTTCTGTGCAAAATAACAGGGAAATTTTTTTGTAGAGGGCGTACTGTAGTAGCAAAAGTTCAACGGGGTCAACGCACCATCCGACCTAGCTACGACTGTCACTGATTGTAGTGGACTGGACATGTTCTCAAGGGAGTCGTAAACCTACGATTTCCTGGTGCATCTACTTGTACTTGTACTTGTAGAACATGTACAACTGTATGGGATTTGATGCGAACAGGCGGATTATTCCAATTTTATGCGATTCGGATGCAATTTACCTCGAATTATGCGATTATTCGATTTTGGTAGGAATTATGCGAAAAATTATGCTAGCATAATCTGTCAAGGCCTACAACGATTAGCACAAAACTGACTGATGAGCTACTGCCATTCAACAACCTGGTGCTTAGCTGCATCAGGTTGTTGAATGTCAGTATCACATCAGTCATGTTTGTGCTAATTGTGGCATCCCAACTCACCATTCTCCTGTTTATAACCGTTTGTGTTGGACAAAACGGATAACTGGTAAACGTACGGTCTTCTCTTTTTTTTAAACATTTACTTGTTGTGTTACCGTAAAACTCTGAGTCGCCACTTCTCGCTGCCTATCTACATGTACCTGGTCTACCGTCTCATTCATTGGTTGCTGAGTTTGACTTGGAATGAGGGAGTCGTAAAATACCGGTATTTTACTACTCCTGCTTCGTCTGTGATTGCATGAGTCCCCCTTACACATACCGTACATCCGGATCAACCTTTCACCGTACCCTACCCAATGGCCAAATGCAGTGGAGTTCACTACGAGCAAGAGCCCGTATACGCGTACTCATTCTGATGTAATGACAACAAATGCTGAGATTCAGAAATCAACATAATTACCGGTATATCTGGGAGTTAAAAAAAAAGAGAGGACCACAAGTTTACAAGTTACCCTTTTTGTCCAACACTAATGATTACGGAATAAGCAGGATACTGTTGAGTCAAAATGTGCAACAATTAGCACAAAACTGACTGATGTGATACTGACATTCAACGACCTCATGCTTAGGTGCTATCGTTCCCTCTTTTTTTAATTGTAATCCTTGGCTCTCCATCCGAGTTTATCTCTGAGAGTAAAAACAGTTCATGGTGCTTTCCTATTCTTGATCCACACGTGACACCATTTTTAACAACAGTATTAATTTTCAAGGTACATTGCATTGACCGAAGAGTGCCTGGATAGTGTACTCTTGAGGAGCTATGAGTAGCCTCTGGTAACAGGTCTGACATTGTTTTCTATGGTGGATACATGGGATAATAGATGTACGTACCTCGGATAAGTACTGTTTCCTGTTCCCTATGGAGGTACGTCTTATCAGATGTTCACATAGTGCATTATGTGAAGGTACCCCTGCCAAAGCATGGCACAAGATTATGTTTTGTTGAATCTGACCCCGATATTAGACTTCAATGCACATGAAACACAACATCGATGCAATGTGCATACATATAGGAACTTTGTACTACACATCCCCCAGAGGTCACTACACCGTGCAGTGCCAAGAGTACTTCATTGGCATGCATATTAGCGTTTTGAACACACTGGCTCCATCGCATGCGACACACCAGATGTTTAATACAAGACTTACTTCAAGACTGCAGGTCCTTGGTGAGTTCTCGGCCCAAGGAGCAACGTTTTCCACGCCAGCAAGAGGAGAAGAAAGGAGAGAACGACGCCAACAGCTTCGCTCGAGCACCTAGCAACAGCACCTCGACAAGGTCGGAGCAGCGAGCAGATTGCAAGGTCGTGCAAGTCAGCAGCACTGCCGACTGAAGTTGGTTTCTGGCAGAGAGCTGGCACCAGCTAGCTGATCTACTGTGGACAATACTCTAGAACGGAAGTGGTACTCCTGTTCTGTATGGTTAAAAGCAGGGAATGCGGGGCATACTGCGTGCTGCTGGTTGTGAATCGACGATTTCCTATCAACGCGTTTCCTTTACAAGTTCTATGTCGCGGTGTACAAGGAACAAGCAAAAACAATGATGTGACTATCACTTGGTGCACACACAGTGGCACACACACATACAACAGAGCACCGAGATGCTAATTGTTCCGTCCCTGAGATACTCTACAACTCCATCTAGACTTGCCACACCACAAAACTAAGCGCCAGCACGGTTGACAGGTCTAGGCGACCCAAAGATGTAACAATGCATCTGCAAGTATTCAATCGTGTGTACTAGCAGCGTGTACATCATACATAGTCATTACACAATGTCGTGCACTCAACCAGTGCATGAACGCACACATGGCATGGGCCTCGCATGCATGCGTGGAACACAGCATGTAGACCACCACGAGTACGAGTGGAGTGCGTACGTTCATTGTACATGTACATGTGTGACCTCGCCAACAAACCAACAACGGTTGAACCCCTCTATCTACTTTGGCTAGAGACTAGCAATGGAACTGTAGGCATGCCCAAATATACAGATGACGATTTGCCTTTCCTTTAGCATCCTGGCCACGTGCAATAGCACTCTCTGGTACCAAGAGTCCATGACCTTACTATTTGTGGTGTGTACTTGTAGTATCCCTGTTATCATCAGGGAGACGCGTACCGTACTATGCCCTCTGATCTACCCGTATTAAAATGCATTGCCAGGCCAGGTACGCTATGTGGTCGTGCAATAATTTCCCTGGCAGGGCCTGGGGAGAAAAGACCCAGCGACAGCGCTTTGTTGGCATTTCCTGTGGCATCTACAATTTTTGTAGATTACCTGCACGCCATGTAATTTTACTGGCCACATTCTCACTGTTATATCGAAGCTTGAAGCTCCGACACATGTATGTTACTGTACAAACATGCAACCAACAACCAAGTCCAACAGGGTATCGGGATTAAATTAAAATCTTTTTCGGAGATTTGTAAAACACCCTTTGGATTTAGCTATAGTTGTAGTTGTAGTTGTTTGGCAGTGTACGTACGGGCACAGACGTGTCGGTGAGAGGAAACAGGACAACAATAATTATTATGCCAAATTGCTTTGAAGGTGGCCTCTTTTTGTGCTCTATTAGTGAATTATGCCAGCGGTAATCCACATGATTGAGCACATGCATGATGTAGATGTAGCTACATAAGTTATTATCAAGAGTAAAATAGGAACTTATGTACTCTTGATAATTATAATACCAGTTAATATTTTATGTACTCTTGATAATTATTATCAATTGAAAGTCCAAGGTGTTGTGTACATGTACTACGAGCATGTCTAGAATACGATATAAGTCAATTGTACTGTACATAACAGTACGCTTTTGTGGACACGTGTTGAAGTTCTGTGTGTTGTCCTACTTCTGAAGTACTGGTACGTAGATGCACAACGGCAAGGGGACACGCAACCCTTCGAAGGATCCATCATTACCCTCATCATTTGCCTTGGCTTGATCGGCATGGAGTCGCAGACGACTCTCTGTGATTACCTTGAGTCATGGACGCGTCGATCGTCAGTAGCAGTATGAGGGAGCAGTTGAATTACGGTATTGCACGATTCCCTGTACTATAGGCCCTGATCAGCACTAGCACATATATAGCACTTGTGACTTCATGTCGTATCATCGCCCCAGGATTATTATCGTACGGTCGTACCAGCCATAGGCCCATATCCGCAAAGAACGAATTTAACCATCCCGATTAGCCACTGCACAATGTGTAGTCGCTAATCGGTACCGGTATGCCATCACAAATTTAATACCTTGGAATATCCCAACACAAACAGTAATGATGTCTTGTGTGTCTCGCCCAACTTACGGCGAAGATCCGGGGATCTCTTGAGAGGTAGTACTGCTTCTCCACTGCTCCGGGTTTGCGTTCATCCATCAATAGTCATCCGTCACCATCCTACAGCGGGAATTGGGAATTGGAAAGAGCACAGGGCACATAGCGTGCACACGGCACACAACACCTGTGTCACGCCCCAGACATTCTACAGCCTGCAGGACTTGCAGTATATTGTTATTATCATCCTGCAATGCGGTGGACCAAGGCTTTTTATTCTATATCAATTGTGCACGCAGGCAGAACACCATCGACAATGATTCTCACACAGGCAGAATACCATCGACACTGATTCTAAATACATATGTATGTGGGTCGTTACATTTCGACACCGTTTATTGAAAGATATTGGCAACTTGTACCTTTGGTGGTATTGCGATCAATTCCTCGTCAGCTTTAGCACTCAAAGCCTCTGCTCTCCATACATACGGTGTCTTTCCAAAATCCAGTGCACCGACGCTTATGTCGGGCGGGACGCAGCCCAGAAGACGAAAATCTTTGTATTACCTGTGTTACAGTCGATCATCCAGAGATGAAGTGTTTACTTTGCTGCACAATTGGCATTTATATCGTAGATCTCCGTGTCGGGATTGCCAGCTGATCATGTTATTACTCTCCCTTTGTTGGCTGGCCGAGCCCAGATTTGAAAACGCGTGAGTATCTGCCAATCCCCTGCATGATCGACGTTATGCAGGGGAGAATCTTCGCACCTTGATCTACGTCTTCGCAGTGGAATCTAGCCCGGATCACGTGCGACGTTGCAAAACCACAAGACAGATTGACTGGCAAATAGTGTCAAGACGCCTCACGTGCCCTGCATCCAGCTAGATTAGATCTGCGAGAATACCAATTCTACTACTGCACTAAACACAGGGCCACCGTGCAGGAGTAAAGGACAAACTTCGCAGCACTGTACTCTGTAGTGGGTACGATCGAGTTCGGCGCGACACTGGTGAGTCCGACTCTTGGCAGCATTCGTTGTTTTCCTCCCTGCTAGCCTGTCGAAAATGCATCCTGACCCGGCATTGTGATGAACGATGCGTGGTAGAACAACAATAAACCTACTACACTGTATCGTACTTTCTTGTGATCTTGAATGGCGCGAGCACTTGATCCACGGTTAATCGCTAGCAGCAAGGACCCTAGCATTGTCTTCAGAACGAGGCTGGCCTGCGCAAGACTCCTTTTACGGAGTTTTCTGGCTGCGCTGCGGGTATCTCGTTGCCCCTGCCCACGCGCTAATGTGCCAGGACAAAGATGGCGGCGTGTCCTAGTGGTCTAAGTATCCTATTGCCTATTGGTATGACTGAAGGTCTTTGTGAGTGTTGACCGTAGCCAGTGTCGAGTTAGCGACGGACAGCACTCCTAACGTCAAGATCGTTCTTCCCGTTAGCGCGAATCGTCGCAATAAGCCGGAGAAATGCGGCGGCAATCCGCTCTAGGCTTGCTGGCCAGCGCCCAATGATCAATGCGTCCACAATGCTTTCACTACATCCATCGTATCGTGCGATTCTGTTCTCTTTTACTCAAGTAGCTGTTTACCAAAAGTTTATAGTATTTTCACTGTGTTCCGAACACAGTGCCTCCTCAACCTTGTAACATGCTGTCAACCAAAACAAAAGTTTATAGTATTTTTCACTGTGTTCCGAACACAGTGCTTCCTCAATCTTGTAACATGCTGTCAACCAAAAACAAAAGTTTATATCCTGTTCTTGCAGCAGTTCAGCACTCTCGTGTGGGGTAGTTCCTTTGCTGTTTGCGTTATGCAGAGCTCACTGACTTGTCAGTTTGAGCACTCTGGCAAGGCACATGTACGTTCGGGCCTGGTTTACTAAATCTGGCTTTGGAAAAAATAGTTTTCATTGCTATCAGGTTCGGCCTCATTTTCTCTGTGCTGCGCTGACATGACGATGGATGCATACCGTGCCATGCCATACCACATCATATCAATGATTCTTATGACACGACTTATAGACCTCCCGACTTTTCAATCGAATGACTATTTTTGGCTGTATCTTTGACAGGTCGTGAGCTGATTGGTCACGGACCTTTGTTTGCACACGTGTCACAGCTCTCAATCTGGGTATCATGCTTCGGATGGCCACGGGCTCCCTTTGACAGCACCCAGCCAAACACTTTGAGCACAGCACTGTACCCCGTCTGATGGCTGAGTAAATATGGCCCATCCTTCGTGGCTGCTAGTATGACAGATTGCATGTCAACGCGGTGAGAGCCAGCGTGTCAACCAAGCTTTTTTAGTCACACCTGACAATGCCATGCAGGTCACGGTGCACGTCACTCGTCCAGAAAGCGATTAAAAATAGCCCAGGCGAAACCTGAACTGACTCTGTCAGCAGCCTTTGTCCAATGGTGCTCCTTCGAGTCAGCAATGCGTTGGTGTGGTCCACGGCCTCGGATTGGGCGAAGTGGTACATGTACAGCATAATCATTATGCTGTCTTGTACATCTGCTAATATGTAATACACATGTACATGTACAAGTACCTAACTACATGATGTACAATGTGTGTAGGTCTGTTTGATGCACTAACCCTCCCCCTGACTGAGTTACGGAGAGACTGATCTATCCCTACTTTGTAAGTACATGAATGTGCATGTAATTGTACATTCAAGTACTTGTACACATGATACATGTAGAGCTATTACCAAAATTAATATTTTGTAGGTGAGTGACTACTACATCATGTACTGCAATTCATATATTTAATGACTGAATAATCGCCGGCTGGCATGGTACAATAACCTTTTCTTCTTCTTCTTCACACGGTATGGTGAGCAAGTATCGTTGCCTGTATCATGACAGAGTTATAAACAAAACGTGGCATGGTGCCTACATACTGCGGTGCACACGCGTGCACGATCCATTAGGCACGGAAAATGTCGGAAGGCCTGAGCTGTGATGCTTCTCACACCCTTGCTACCAGACCGTTAAAGCCTGTCGGTGTCAAGACCAATTCCGAATTCTGGCTTGCTCTCTCGCTGTCTCCCTCTCTCCTTCTTTCTCCCTCACTCCTTCTCTCTCCCTCACTCCCTCTCTCTCTCCCTCACTCTCTCTCTCTCTCTCCCTCACTCCATCTCTCTCTCTCCCTCACTCCCTCTCTCTCCCTCTCTCCCTCACTCCCTCTCTCCCTTTCTCTCCCTCACCCCCTCTCTCTCTCTCTCCCTCTCTCTCTCTCTCTCTCTCTCTCTCTCTCTCTCTCTCTCTCTCTCTCTCTCTCTCTCTCTCTCTCTCTCTCTCTCTCTCTCTCTCTCTCTCTCTCTCTCTCTCTCTCTCTCTCTCTCTCTCTCTCTCTCTCTCTCTCTCTCTCTCTCTCTCTCTCTCTCTCTCTCTCTCTCTCTCTCTCTCTCTCTCTCTCTCTCTCTCTCTCTCTCTCTCTCTCTCTCTCTCTCTCTCTCTCTCTCTCTCTCTCTCTCTCTCTCTCTCTCTCACTCCATCTCTCTCTCTCACTCTCTCTGTCTCCCGAAGTCCTAGCACAATGTTAAGTTGTCAAAACGGGAGACAAGCATTGACAGCTCGGGGCAATGACTTCTCCTTGCACTTCGAAGTACATGACATAGTACTGTGCCTAGCCTAGCACAAAGGAGTGTCTGTGATCCGTCTGTGCCAAGGGTGTGCACAGACAGATGCAATGTGACATGATACTCATGCATAAACTCATACACAAACAAACATGTGCATGTATTGTACGTACATGTACATGGTATTACTATTAGATAACCCAATACTAGAACACGGTGTCCTCCATCTTGTTTCATGCTGTCAAACCAACACCATGTACATGTACATGTACTGTACATGTACATGTACGTGTACATGTACATGTTATCATAATACTATGATGCACATGTAAAATGTATAGTAGATTTGCTACAGTTAGCATATTTATATAATAGTTACTTCATAATAATATTATGATGTTCACTGTGTCGTCTGTGGCCATGCGAGTGGGTGGGTACACATCGATGTACCGCTAGCGCTATGCACTCACTCGTGTTCGTTCCGTGTTTACAAGGGCGAGCCCACCATGGCGACCGTTTTGGTCCCGAGAACCAGCACCCTCATCATTTCCCCTGAACCAAATCCTTCGCCCAGATCCTGACCAGGGGTACTGTGGAAATCGGCCTGCCCCACAGTTGCGGGCGTGGACTTTTCTCACGAACATTGGCATGACAGCTTAGGGGCATGGATCAAGTAGCGTGTCGTGTTCCAAGTCCGGTAACACCATGAAGAACATGAAGTCAACAGGAGTCAACATGCACTGAACAAGTCGAAATGTGTTTCCGGTATCTAGAGCCGTCAGGTCTTGCCGGGACAGGTCATAATCTCTGACATGTGGTACCGTTATGTACAATATAACAGGGAGCCTACGTACATGTCGATGTACAATGTAGATGTAGATAAGAACTACGAAAATAGGCGATATCATGATTCGACGCTGTCCGTACATCGAGGCACTGTGGTAGATTCGGAGACGGGTGCGGCCGGATATTAGGTACTGTGCAGCTCAATGAAATCCGATCAAGTGGAAATCCAATCAAGTGGGTCAAAAGCCTGGCGCTGTGTAGCACTGGACCTGCGAACACAGGGACGGTGAACTGGTACAGGGCGAGAACTTGATTCACACGTGATCGGATTTCTCACTGTGCAGCACTGTAGTCTGTAGAACACGACGTCATCGTCTTCACGTCAGCTACACCACTGGGGTACAACAGCGCAAGGAAAGGTTTCTGCTGAAGCAAAACGAAGATACACGTAAGTCGTCTGATGCCAACAGTTGATTTGACACACACAGTGTACATGACATGTTCTAGCAGAATATGAAAAAAACATCTGATCCCGAACAATAATAATTATTATTATTGCGTCTCATAACTTCCAATCCCTTGACAGCCCCACGACGCATCATCATAATCTCGCTCTGGATGTTCCTACAACTACAAGCACGCAACGGACGTCATCGCTGTGAATCTCTCAACCCTTCTGATGGACTTCAGCACTCGGCGACTGGACGACGATCTGCACAGTGTGGTGTAGTCTATATGGATTGACCTGATTTGACCATGGTTGACAGGTTCTCTCTTGCAAACACTGACGACCTCTCCACCGCAGCGTATTGTCAGGTGCTAATGCATGCGCAATGGAATGCCGGGGAGAGTCCCTCCGGCCTCAGCGCTGCAGCTGTCAGCCCAATCACGAGAGCTAAAGCCAATATTTGTGCAGGGACCATCTGGTGCAATCTTTACTGGGAACCAGTGCGAGAAAAATAGTTTTTGGGATATTCTCGTATCCTATCCTGGAAGCCTATCGTGTGCTTAATACATTCGTGCCGGGGAAATGACGATTACGAGCCATGTGAGTGGAAGCTGCTGAGGTGGTCATTACGCTCTCTCTAAGCATGAAGTGCACTAATGTTTTCAGATGGAAAGTCGTAAATTGAACAATCATTCATTCGTCTTGAGAAGGATCACACACGCGAGGTACATGTACCGGTAACGGTCCAGATCCTCTCGATTGCTCAGGAACAAAGTGAATGATGAGCGTACTCTGAATGTTGTTTGGAAAATGGGGTGTTTAGGGTCCGACAGTTTCTCGCTGATGCCTCGGTGTAAGCCGTGAACTAACAACGTTTGTTGACGATTGATCAGGATGCAAGTTGTCTATTGCCATCAAGAAGAGGATGCGACCGGTCTTGGGATACCATTGTCATCTGGAGCCGTCAATACAGGTTGGAGCAACGCCGTGTCTGTGCGAGAAGGACCTTTAGCAACGGAGGATACTAGCAGTTAATCGGGGTATTACCACCGTAATGAACTTGTTGAAAACTGAGGTACACTCATATTCTCATTAGGACATGTGACAGCTCACGTATTGATGTCGCTCTGTTACCGGAAGGAACCCTCGCTGGAAACGCATGCAAAATTCACAGTTCCCGGCAGAAACCAGTCGTAAAGTGTCCTTGTTGTGTTCGGAGAGGACAGCTTTCTGTCGATTGTTTGGTGCGGAAATCGTTGAACATGAGACGTCGCGTAAAGCGGATCCAGTTCGACTTAGCATAGTCACGTCCGTGCTCGTTCACTGCATTGTACTTCAGTATAATTCACCGGAGAGAGACCAGCTTGGATGGTCGTTGGGTAAACCAGGTTTTCATAACATTCCCTATCAATTGCCTCATTCATATTCTTGATGAGCAGAACGTAGCTGTAGATTTAAAGTAGCTACTGTGAGGAACATGCCGGACTGTAAAACCATCACTAGTACTTGATACCACATACATGGTGTAGATATACACTTGTACACATGGGATTGAGACTCGGGCACGCAAACTAACACCATTTTTCCCCGTTACAGCAGTCTTTGAGGACTAAACAAAATCATAATACCGGTAATTGTTATTATAATACCAAATAGCAATAAGGAGGACTAATCGCACAGTAAGCATTTCCTAAATGTCGACATATATGGGTAAAATGTGAGACTATGATCGCAAAGCACACAACAAAAGGGAGAGAGAGGAGATTTGTTCAGAATCGTTTTCTTGATACAATCCTCAGTGAATATGCGTAACAATGGAATGGGGACTACTTGAAACAAATCTTATATGGACAAATATATTAAAGTGAAAGAAGGAGAAAAAGAGCTAAACAAAAAGGTAATTATACTACATGACATTGTACTCAGCGGGGAACAATTTTAGCAGGTATTAACAGTGTGCATGTGTGAATCATCAGCATCAGCAAATCAAAACCTGAATAGACGGGAGAAACGTGTGAACGGAGAGGGGGGGGGGGGGGCTTTCGTTGCGTGCCTTGCGATCGTCGTCTCACATTCTACCCATACCGGTACATTTTGGAGATGCTTACGGTGCAATTGGTGGTCCTTGTTGCTATTAAAACTGCTGTCTCCGAAACGCTTGTATACTAACATATCTACCATTGTTTACGTTTATCGTGGCGCTAGTACACTGTTATTGTCTAAGGTTATAGTATTTGCACGTCACAAATATACATGCAGTAGGCGAAGGGTGGCAACACTTGTCTGTATGATATTATCGCCGTCTATGTTAAGAGTGTGTGAGACAATCTGCATCATGAGGAAAGACAGACATCATTTTAACACTGTGAGGGCGATTGCCTTGATATGTCCTCCAATGTCAAACAACACAAGTAAGTAGTGTTGTGAATAAACCCGCTCTCAAGAAAGTAGGCGATGGAGGTGAACAGTTTACCACGAGGTGCTGCTGGCGCCTTGATGTCACTGACAAACTAACAGATCAGAGAGTGCAGAACGTACGACTCTAACGGAACGATCATTGTTCACATACAGTACATTGGTCTGACCATGGGTGACGACGCGGTTAAGGCCACCAGGTGTTGCCTGATACATCATGTATCAGGGATAGGCCTATTGCCTTTCCAGACACTTGGCAGAGGCGCAACACCTGAGAGGTGGAACGCGGAAAACAACCTCTTCAGTGTCTTGGCTGCCCACTGTCAGCACACCTCAGTCTCAGGTTGTGGCATGTCAAAACGTGAAGTTTGCACTGGATACGGGGAAGTGGAG
This sequence comes from Sycon ciliatum, assembly GCF_964019385.1. Classification (NCBI taxonomy): domain Eukaryota; kingdom Metazoa; phylum Porifera; class Calcarea; order Leucosolenida; family Sycettidae; genus Sycon; species Sycon ciliatum. The sequence goes on from NC_088647.1 coordinate 20,645,345, forward strand.
GACTGTTGCGTATCGCATCTAGAGGAGATGAAACAACACCACTGACTAGCACCTGATATTTGGCGAAGTGCGGATATTACCCGCCGAAACCAACACGCACACAGTGGAGTGCTGGACGCACGCAGACTCGATCCCTTTCTCAATTGGTACACAGTCTGTGGTCAGAGCGATACGCCAATGGTACTGAACAAGCCTAGATTCTGTAGCTCTGAGTCTGTGGTCGAAGTAACTTGGTTGGCATCAAGACACCAGTGCTAGATCTCCATTGAGCTCTCTACTCAGACCCGATGTGCAATCGACAATCCGACAGCGGAAGCTTGGGAGTCAGCGCGGGCTGAGGACCCTCCATCGCCATAGTGCCATCTCTCAAGCAGTTTAATTTCAAATGCAAAGCATGATGAGAACTGGTGGTAAAATTGAGCATACATTCTCCGTGCCAAGCGAGGCGAGAAAAGTGCTTACATTGCTCCACACACTGGGTGAAAGATACTGATGATTGAGTCCCAACAAAACTGATAGGGTCTGCCTTTCTTCACACTCTGACCATTTCACAAGATTATGGAACCTCAAACGACTCTTGGATGAGTCGGTGAAATAGCGCGCTGCCCACATTAAACATAGCCAACCAAAAGGTTGCACACGTAACCTATTATACTCCTGGCTTTGCGAGTACAACGTACAATGCATGTTAACAATACTTTCAAGACGCCAGTAGATTTGAGAGTAGCCCAGACGGCATGTAGTTTTAATTCCGTCCCTCTCGTCTATAGAAGGTGATTATCCAGCACTAGCCCAACGTGGGCTCACTATTGTAACTGTCGTTCTAACAGTCGAGGCATGGATAGCATTGTGAAATCATCCTAGGTGTGCTTGTACCACGTTCTCCAAGCTCTGGCTTCTCTCCTAGGGTGATCTGGGAACTGATACCACACAGTGGACACACACACACCGACACACTCCAACAAGAGATGAGGGACATGCTCACAAACCAGGCCGACGTACGTTGTACTTGCGCCGGTTTTCGAGCAAGGAAACGCATCCTCCATCGAGCCATCTTTACATCTTTCCCACCGCCTCAGGGCAAGAACGCATTGTATATGCACGGGTTAAAGTATCATTGCTGTTCTACATGTCACAATTTCCGATGTCGTTGCATTGTGGTTGTGAGTGTGTTTGTGTGTGTATGCACGGCGGAGTGCGGTGATTTGAACAGATCACTACTTTCAATTATCGGTTAGCGTTGGTGTGTAAGCAGAAGGGGGGGGGGGGCGGCGTACATGTAATGTATGTGTGGTTTGACAAGTTCACAGGGTCCGTCAATGCAAAACTCTTTTCATTTTCCACGCAAGCTGGTGAAGCTGGATCATGTTTTGCAAATACTCAGCTAGAATGCATCATGCAGTAAGGCCCGGTCTACATGAATGTTCTCTGGACCTAACATTGGCCATCACATAGTTTGCGAATAATCAAAGGTTCACACACGACAATAGGGCATCTCATTCTGCTGCTAACGTCGTAAAAACACTGGAGTGTGTAAGTCGTCTGTATAATGTGCATGTATATGTACAGGTATGTCTACTAAGGCATGCATAGAGAGACACAGGGAGCTAGAGAGATGTGATAATGAAATGTTCGTGATGCATTGTTCAGATGTCGATATCAGCACTTGATCGTTGACAATGGCCGATGGTCGGGTTGGGGGAGGGGAATAAGTGGTAGTCACACTCTCAGTGGTAGTGTGTCTGCATGTTTACACATGTACGTGTGCTGAAGTAGGATATACAGGACTGATTGTACTTGTACACGTCTATGCGTGAATATGCAATTGAAAGATGAGCACTGTGATGAAGTTGTTCAACGCGTGTGAATGGGAAGACTGCCCGTGGATCTACCCTGCACCGCCGGTGTGTGTGCACCTGCTGGCCAGTGCAGCGGCTTCTCTTTGACGTCGCTTGGTCACACGTTCGCTGGTCGTCGCCATTGTGCCACGGTATTCAACTCCACTCAGGTCATTATTGTACCTGATCCTCATGTTCCTTATGCTAGCCACGGGAAGCTGGGGCTGACCTAGTTCATCATCGTCCACTGGGTTGTAACGCAGTGTGTCAAACCAGTGTCGAGCCAGTTATTCACCGGGCTCTCGTCAAGTCGGCCTGGCCAATGACACTTTCCGTGTACACATACGAGCCGGGCAGAACAAGGTAAGGCAAGACATAACAACGGGCACAAGAACTCCTGGTGCTGAAAAGTGGTATTGCTACGTTGCGCTGATCATACCATCTTGGCTGCCCCTGTCCTTCTCTAGAAATCTTAACAACTACGGTAGTTCAGAACGATCTCTCGCAGGTCACAATTGCCGACAGAACAGCTCCAATTCAGCGTACTACAACGCACAATTCGACGAAACACTGAGAGTGGATCGACTGAAACGTTTATAAGGAATGTGTCGCGTCAGAAGCCCCGCGCAGAGATCGCCTGTATCTTTTCGTGCAAATCTCAGAACTGATGATCTACTTACCAATGCCATGCATGCCTGGGTTGATTCGCACTGTCGCCGGCAGCTGCAAAACGTTACAATCGTAGGATTGGCTCCATCTAGAATTCACTCCTGCACGAGATAATGTTAAATGTCGTGAGATAGTTACTTCAACGAGAATCGTCCGCTGTAAACAATAATAATTATACCGACGTGCACAGAGGACGGTGTCAAATGGGTGACATCATTGTGGCCCGCTACAATTGTGCCAACATGTACATGACATTGTATGCATATCACATGCACTTCGGATATACTTTCGTCATTCCTTTATGTGCTTGTGCAGGGATTGGCTGGCAATTCCAGGCCTGCCTGCAGTACTTGCTGTAATGGTTACTATTAGCTGTGGCCATGATCCTCCTAAGGCTAAGCTCAGTTACTGGCTGCATGCACACACGATTCGTCGAATAGCTACCCTACATGTACATGTACTGAGTTTGGAGCTAGAACGTCTTCTCAGAACAGATGCTTTCCGAGAAGACTCCAACGATGTTACGTTGCTTCAACTTCAACTGAAGGGAAAGAGTCACTGCATGAGAGATTCATCGCCGTTCCCTACAATGCTACATGCATTTGACTATAATAGCAGCGACCGTCCATCGCGGATGACTTCGCGGTCATCACCGAAGTAATGCCAGCACAGCTGTCATGCTGTCAATTGACCGGGCATGCATGATTCTGTACGTACTGATTGTAATGGCAGCCACCAGGGAGCCCTTCACATACCACCAGAAGAATGGTGGTATGTGAAAGGGTGGGGGGTCTTTGATGTACAAAGTGATAGCAATGCGCGTACTTCAACTTCAATAGCTTACACTGTAGAGTATTTATATTAGCATGGGAAGCGTTCATTCCGTTACATTTTATTTTGATGTTGCTGTTGCACTCAGTACAGAATACTGTAGTAACGCTAAAACTATCAAACGCAGATTGATGCTAATTCAAGGACAAGTGAAAAAAGCTAAGACTGCGGCGCCTTTCGAGGAGACGCAACAAGGAGAAATCACTGTGTCTGATACAATGTAGGTCACCTGTCACCTCACAGCCTGCCCGTGCCGGTGGTCGGTGATTGCGTTGGGTTTTCCTTTAGTTCAGTCCCACGTGTCAGACCCGCCGAGTACAATTGTATCAACTAGATGTAGTCGTGGTCAATGCGAAGGTTAGTAGCCTTTGTTACAGCACAAGACCGACAGAGCACGTTCTAGTAGTCCTTTCGAATCGGCTGGAACATGGCATGTAAAATCTTGTGGAGTCCAGGACAAACACTCTCGTTTGCCTTAACAGCACCGCCTGGCGTGAACTCCTTTCAATTTAAGTGTGACTTGCAGTGAGGTCGGGAAATCGATTGCGAGACCACCTAGTTGAGGATGAAAGGCAGAGGACCACAATGTTACAATTGGTCTCGGGCAACATGAACACCTAGTACATTGAGGCAATTGCCATGGGTCCAACAAGCAATCAACGGTTGTACATGCGTATGCAGTTATATCGACCTTCCTAGCAATGTCATTGTAACATCACCGGCAAAACTAACTTCTAGCAGTTGACCGAGACAAAGTGAGAGTGACTCTACAAATGTACGTTTCACCCAGCCCACCTATCTACGAACCGTTTAACACTATTGGGTGTACAAAGGTATTCCATGGGTTCACGACCATATTCGACTGGCGCACGTCTCGTGCATGCGTGGGCAACTAGGCCGGTTGGAACAGTTGGACAGTGGTGACCACGATGCTTTGAGAATACGAGCGACTATTATAATGCGTTGTTTGGTGACCATGGACTGGGCTCCAGCATTAGATAATTGAAGAAAATTATAAGTTCTTCAGAGCAAGACGTCGTGATAATAGTACCCTTCTGCCAGTTTCATAGGACATGATGGTAGGATATGATGGTATAAAGACCGTGATGCCAGGACAATGCACTAATATTGTTTAAACTTTATAGCGTTGTTGAAGAACCTTAGGCTTTCCGCGTTCTCGGGGCCTTCTATTCGGTACTCTTTGTAGTTGTACTTCTGTACTGTTGAGCTATCCGAATTCAAATAAACATTTAAAAAAACCCAAAAACAAGGCTTAGTGCTCCTACCCGGTATAGCATGTTTGTCGCCGAGTAAACGTTTGAGCATAAAGTGCTTTTAGCGTACTGCACCCACCCCGTGACCAGAATTAGTTAATAATTTAACTTCATAGGTGTGTTAACACTAGGCTCCGGCGGATTATGCTCGCGAAATCATGGAATTATGCTTTCATGGATTCTCGCATTATGCTCGTAAAATCCTCATACTATACTTTGGCACCCGGGGATATATATTCACTTTGTTGTACTTATGGAGCCTCAAAGTTCGGAAAATTGTGCCTTTTTTCGTACTTGCAACTTGCAAGTGGCCTAAGTACAACAAAATACATTAATTTTGTATCCCCATACCAAGATGTCCATGCATGTTAGAGATCAACATGGAAAAGAGAAAACATTACTTCTTCTATTCATGGTGAAAAAGGAGGACAAAATGCTACGAGTTATGACCAACTGTCCACCAACGTAAACCAGATCTTACACAGTTAGCGAGTGCGACAAAATGGCACAACACTGACAAGGAGTACTGAGACATTCGGCGGCCTGACACCTAGCCCACCATCCGAATTCTTCTATTCATTACTTGATTTCTTTTGTACTTCAGTAAAAATATTATATCATTGCCAAAGTAGTTTGAGTTACCTTTGAAAATTATCATGTTCAACTGTCTTCGTAATCATCATACTCGTTCAACCGATGTCACCCTCACCCTGCGAATAATCAGCTCATCTCTCCCGTAGCTCCACCTCTCCTTCCATCATGACCGAATATCAACTATATCAATTTAAAGCAATATTCATAGCCTGCAGTCATATCATGGCTGCTAAAATCCAGAGGTCATGACTTCGTAACATGCATAATGTACATGTACAAATGTAATGTACATGTACACGGAGTTTTGCGGACTACCCGCCACTATCTCGTCCGCCCCGGGATACCTGATGAAGGCTGATTCACTCGCATCTTCTGCTACATGTACTGTGTCAGTGTGAGAAAGAACTTTGAAGAAGACGAGTTCGAGCATACAATACTGTATTGCCATGATTTCTACTCTGCTTTTCATTGAAACACTATCTGCATGACCTCCGATCTCTTTACCATGCAGACCACCAGCACTGATCAGGTGCATTGTACACAATTGTAAAGCCTACAAACTAGAACTGTGGTATAATCGTGTAGTTATGCTCCTACCTCCGAGAGGATGCCAAATTATGCTCCAAATTTTCAACCACCAAATTATACCAATAATTATGCCGGCATAATCCGCCGGTGCCTAGTTAACACCAGCAGTTAGGTACTGCAGCTTTAAAGATTAGAAGCCTGTTACACTCACTGACAATGACTTCAACTGGTTTTAAACTTACAATTGAGGTTAGTTGCTCCTGTGTTTGGCTCACGCCGTCTGCTGCATTACTTGACACATGACTGACTCACGAATGCCCTCCAATTTGTTTACAATAATAGCCATACGCAAACCATCATAGTGCCGAAGCCAGCAGGAAATCGCAGGGAGGCACCCACTACCAAGTGATGGCAGCCGAAGCAGTGTAAATTGCTGCTAGACTTAGTACTGCTGTCCCTCGTGCGGGCATGTGATACTTGTAATTGGCAACTTACTTAGTTCTTGTGTGTGTGTGTGTGTGTGGTAGGCATATGCGGATAATGCCGGCAGCAAAATTGGCAGAATTCGGTACTTTTTCTGGTAAGTTTCATGCATGTTTGGTATGTGGATAAAGAAACGGAGCAGAATTCGAGGAATTGCCCGCCATAAGGTTTGTATGGTTCTGCCAATTTCACTGCTTTTCGAGCAGAATCTGCCACCTTTTCGAGCATTATCCGCACACCCCTAGACTGTGTGTGTGTGGGGGGGGGGGGGGGAGCAGTGAAACCTCGGTAGGAAGAACACTGATACAACAAAACTTCGTTTTTGAAGAGCTAGTATTCACAACGTTATCGGATAAATCACTGAGTACAAAACATGGATAAGAACTCCCGCTATTGCGAACAAAATACCATCGATCCTTTGCCTTGGTGGTCGTCCCCAAGTCGAAGAGGTTAGCACGACACCGGGTACAAGACCAAACTCAATACAGTGTGCTAGGAGTAGATAACGATCCAAAGTCACCTGACACCTGAAATGCAGTTTAATCAACAGTCGTAAATGCAAGTCCGGGTAGTAGATACCGGTAATACTCGTTTTTAAGCCTTAAATTAAATTAAGGCACAATTATTGTTTATGAACCCCCGGTTGTCTAGTGCTAACGAGGTTAGACCTGTATACCATGGTTTCACAAACTCTGCCTGTGACTGTGAGTTAGACATAGAGTCCAGATAGGTCAGTGTTGGTAGTCAATGGTAGACCATGGACAGCCTATGCCTGATGACACTTTGACAGACCCTCTGCCTCACACATAACGTCATAACTGACATAAGCGAATCCTAGTACGGGCACTACCAGTCCAGCACTCCATGATCCAGTACTAGTACTCCAAACTCACGGCAAGTGGCAGACAAACTCAGTCACAAACGTCACGAGTCGTTGTAGATGTCCAACTCCGCAAGAGCGCAGAATGATTGACATTCATGAAATATTAAACGCCGCACTTCATTTTTCTGTTTGTTGACGAATTATTTGGCTTTGAAAACCTAGGAACAATGACATGTGACAATGTGTAATCCTTAGCCAGCAGTAAACCAGGTAATTAATTGCTCGCTAACTCGGCTCCCCTATTTGTCTGCCATACCCCCTCGGAAATGCATATCCGGAGAACTTGAGATCACTGCCAGTCCAACACATTTTGTCTCGTCAGAAACTACCGAGCATCCGAAGTGTGCAAGAAAGCAGCAACGATGAAAGGCCTCTTACTAATTTCAGGAATTGCAGTATTGATCGTAGCATATTTTCTCGCCACCTCGCCTAGTTACAACGACGTGACCCTGAGCGAGCTGAGAGAGTCGTACGACTATGTGATTGTCGGTGCGGGCTCAGCGGGCTGCGTGCTGGCTGCGCGCCTGACGGAGAATCCCAACGTCAGCGTGTTGTTGCTGGAGAGCGGTGGCCATGATAATTTGATGTTGGTGCGGGTACCACTGACTTCTCCCAAACTACCTCTAACCCGACTGAACTGGATGTACAGGGCCGATACGGATCCTAGTGAACTAATCGGTGAAAGAAAGTATGGGGGCCAAGTGAACTGGGTGGCTGGCCGTGGTATTGGTGGGAGTTCGTCCCTGAACTGGATGATGTATACTCGTGGGCACGCCGATGATTTTAATGCCTGGGAGAAAAGCGGTGCGAAGGGCTGGTCATACGCGGATGTACTGCCTTACTTCAAGAAAGCCGAGTCGTACATCGGATCTCAGCCAGTAGATGAGGAATACCATGGTGATGATGGTCCACTGGCTGTTACGACAGCCGACCCGATCACACCAGCCCTCGCGGCCATTTTGGATGCCGCCGAAGAAGCTGGCCATGGCCGTACGCGTGACTACAATGGTCAGAACCAGTTTGGATTCGGCCGCACTCAGTACACGATAAAGAACGGCCGCCGGTGGAGTGCCGCGGATGCGTACTTACGGCCCGCCTGGCATCGTCCAAACCTTCACATCATGACTGACGCACACGTCAGCCGCGTGCTGATGGAGCAAAAAACTGCAGTCGGTGTTGAGTTTCTCCGGCCACAAACTGCAAACATTGTGCAAGTCAGAGTCCGTAAAGAAGTTCTTGTTAGTGCTGGTGCGGTGGGTACACCCAAGATACTCATGCTCTCTGGGATTGGTCCACGCGAGGAATTGACCAAGCACGGCATACCAGTCGTGAAGGAGCTCAATGTTGGCAAGAACCTGCAGGACCATGCAGTTACCTATTTGCCATTCCTGCTCAACGGTCATCATGGATACACGCGGAAGGATGCCGAGTCGCTGACCGGAGTCTTCAACTACTTTGTCCGCGGAACTGGACCGTTTTCAACCAGTGCTCTCGACGTGACCGGCTTTGTGCGTACTAAGTACGCCGTCGCCGACAACTGGACACAGCCCGACATTCAGTTCTACGCCGCATGCGTAGGCATGGACCCAGAGGTTTCCCTCAGCATGGCGAATATACGCACGGAAGTCGACGAGATTCACGTCCGCAGCACTGGCAAGCGGGCCGCGGACATCGACGCGTGCACGCTCTACACGAGCCTACTGCACCCCGAGAGCTCTGGAGATGTAACACTACGATCGGCGGAACCCCTGGACACGCCGGTCATCCGACCAAGGTATTTCTCTGAGCGCCGTGACATCCAGGTAATGCGAGAGGGCGTGAGACTCATGTTACAACTCATACGCACCAAAGCACTCAGTCGGTACGTGAATGAATCTGACGGCTTGACGGTGTTCAACACAAACCGCCGATGGTCTTGCGGCGACTTAGATTGGGACAGCGACGACTGCCTGGAGAGGATTTCACAGTTGGTGGCGACGACTAGCTTTCACTACTGCGGAACGTGCAAGATGGGTGCTGCCAGCGATCACACGGCCGTCGTTGACGAATCACTGCTGGTGCGTGGCGTAACTGGCCTGCGTGTTGTCGACGCGTCAGTCATACCCTCCGAGACATCTGGCAATCTCAACGCCCCGGTCATAATGATTGCGGAGAAGGCTGCTGACATGATCAAGCTCCATTGAGAGTAAGGCCTAAGGTATAGGACTTGTTTCCGAAAATAACTTTTCACGGTGACCATAATATATACGTGTATCTCAATATACTTTCCCCACAGTTAGGCCGGATGGAGTTGTCTGCAATCTCAACGCGCCAGGCTGCTGACATGATCAAGCTGCACTGGGAGGAGTGCCTACGTGATAGAATTTGCTTTAAAAAATAAACTGTTTGCCCATGTCTCGATGTCCTTTCTCTCACAGTCGTTGATGGAGTATTCTAGTCTCTGTCACCACTTCAGCGCCTTCAACCCGATTACCTAAATTTGCCGGACATCGTTATTTAGACCGTGGTAGTTTTCCAAGACTTGTGGAATTACCCGCATCCTTTTTTACTGGAATATTTATGAGGTAGTATCCACAAGAGGCCGCAGTGCGCATTATTGTTACAATATACGCCTATAACATAAGGGAGTACTCGTTACGTCTGTAGCGACATGTTTATTTTATTTTATATAAACCTATGGTACCTACTTTACAAGTTCTATTAGCCAGTCCCAAAGAAATGTGAACAATACTTGAAGTTTTTGCGCTTCGTAGATGTTTTGGAGCTAGGTGTCAGGTCGTCGAATGACAGTCTCAATATCCTTGTCAGTTTTGTGCTTTGTTGTCGCACTATCTGACTGTATAATTATTATCTCGTTACCTTGGTGGACTGTTAGTCATAACTAGTAACTTATAGGTCCTTTTTTCTCTTTACCTAATACATGTACTTGAAGTCCGTCTGTTGTACTAGGTAACATGGCATGAATTTTGTTTACAACAGGCATGCGGCATGATCCCAGACCTCAAGTACAAAGCTAGCGATTGCAATTATTTGTCACAAGCACGATTTCCATGCAAAAACAAACAGCGTTGAATCCGCTAGGGAAGAGAGAAATGGTGCACACAAGCGGGTAGTTAGGAAACATGGGCAATACAGCAGTGGTGTAGGAAGAAAAACTAAAAATAATGATGATGAATAAACGCAGCGGAGACAACAATTTTAATAAAGCAATAAAAAGAACTACACTGTACATGTTACATGTAACTCTGTTGTCATGGCATCAGTTCATCATGCATCAACGAAATCAAATGTTGTCCATAATCGATTTTCAATCCATGATGATGATTTTCAAAAGCCTCTTTTCCTGGCAAAGGAAACACAAACACAATCATGAAAATGCGATACAAATGCAAACCCAGCAACCAAGTGAGAAAGGGAACAGGGACGTCACAATTCCTTGACTGATACAGCAGAGCTGTGATAATATAACTCAGATGCTAAAAGCGGCTTTGTACTCAGTTGCTCGTTGCTTGTCAATCATGGTCAAAACGAGCGGGACGTCGACAGACTCAGTGCCGCTGGCCGCTGCAGAGGACATGTCACAGTTGTCAGCGTTTTCCGCAACCGGTTCACCAAACACAGTACTGTAAATGGCCCACCGTTGATCCGCAGTCACTTGACGACGGGCAGTGGATTTAGTTCCATCCAGGGAGCCCTACACGGTATGTGTTGGGCTCCCTAGTTCCATTACATTTGAGCAGGCAAGACCGCGCTTTCCAGCCGCGCAGTGATTGGCGCCTTGGACTTGGAAGTTAGTTGGAGTCGACCAATGACAGATCACTGTCCAAGTCGCCGAATTACGTAAGTACAATAGTTACTTTAGTCTTTTTTTCTTTTCTTTTTTCTTCTTCTTCTTCGGAAAACACTGAATTGAGACAAATATATGACGCCATACTAGACTAATGACTATGTGGAAGGTAATACCGCATACCAGTGTAATGAGAGTTTACATAATAATAGCAGTTAATCATGACTGTATTGTGTTTCAAGTCTGTGTTTGAAACTTCATAACAGTTTCTCCAACTGCAAGAATCGTGCAATATTGTAGGGAGAGTCGGCTACAGCTTGACTGACGGATGAAGACGACTGAAGAGCTGCAGAGTGACGGCTTTGTGCTCTTCCTGGGCAGTCGAAAAGGAAGTGCATTGCATCCTCGACGACGCCAGGGCAGAAGACACAGTGAGGCGAGTCTGCAGCTCCAATGCGGTGGAGGTAGCCATTCCGAAGACTACAGTGGCCGGTCATCAGCTGGCTCAGCTTGCAGGACGCTTTCCGTGTCCGAAGGTCACCGAGCTTCTTGGTGTCGAGCAGTGGTGGCGGGTACCGTGTTGCCTTGCGGACTGCAGTCTTGGTGGCTTGCACTGGAAGACGGACGTGACCCTGGGGGACCTGGGTACCAGCCGCAGCCAGGTGATCTACTTTGTCATTGAGGAATAAGCCACAGTGACTGCTAACCCAAACAAGGTGGATGCTGCTAACAAGCTGGCTAATGCTCTTGATAGCCTCAAACACAGGAATCGCATCTGGGCTCATACGGTACGGATCGCCGGCAACAGAATCAGTCAACGAACGACTGTCCGTAACGAGGATGAGGTCTGGCAGCGAGGGTTGATCATCTGTGTTGGTGAGGCCAGCCGTAAGTAGATCTCCTGCCGCAGAGAGACCGGCTACTGCTGCAGTTACCTCGGCGGTGAAGGAAGTAATTAGTTGCTACCACGCCTGCAGGATCGCTTCCACTGCACACTTCAGAGCGTTGGCCATCAGTGACTTAGTCTTTGATGACAAGATAGCCACTTCCTCCTGTACCCTCATCAGTGACACTACCACCAGTTATTCTGTCCAGACTTCATATGACTGAGATTGAGCACAAAGAAAGGAAACCTTGTCCAGGCACTCCAGGGCTGCAGACAACCGGACATGCGGGGATCATCTCTGCTGCAGTCAGTGATGTGGATCGTCAAGTTCTCCACCTTTGCCCATGGCGGTGGTCACGAAGGCAGCGGGAGAAATAATAATTGCTGAGTAGGCAAAGTCTCCTGGGCTAACTGTTGCCAAGTGTATTTGGGTTACTTTAGTCTTCATGATCTCGTTCCGAGGTTCCGGGACCGGACGTCTAGCAGTGAGCAGGTGAGATAAGATTGCAAAACTTGCCAAAAGTAGTAACCTGGTATTGTGGTAGCGAGCTCCCCCGAACAACGGGTCTTTGATGCCAGTGCAGTGAGGCAAAGCTTAATAAAGAACCCTTTTCATTATCAGTGCAAGAACACAACATAGTAATTATTATGTTTTCGATTTCGACCTAGTAATAGTATGCCGGTATGTCCTGACTACAACCACAATGCATAACCCGGACGTGGACAGTCGCAGGTGCTCCTTCGGGTTCTACAGTCTAGTACTAGTAGTACTAATACAGTGTGCTTGAGGGTACGCAACATGCATGACCCATCTAGATAATAGGATGAATCATCAAAGGGGACACTACAAATATCCCTGTACTGTACTAGTAGCTGTACTGTCAGCATGAATGAAGGGACTTGCTGCTTCGTTTTGCTGAGGTGCCACCAGGATTTATTTGGCAGGAATGATGTGTAACTCAAACGAATACTCGGAATAGTACTAATACTTGATCGAAGTAAATTAGTTTGTCGTATCGCCTAGCGGCCAGCTCCAGATCGGACACCCTACACGGGACGATCCAAGTGGTTGCCACGAAACTTCCTTTGACTCGTTAGATATTCGTATACTTATCATAAACCTAACAGTTATTTTTACTAAACTATGTCCATGAAAAGCAAATTTTTGTTAGTTTTATGTAGTGCAGTATTGATCGTGGCGTATTTTCTCGCCACCTCGCCTAGTTACAACGACGTGACCCTGAGCGAGCTGAGAGAGTCGTACGACTATGTGATTGTCGGTGCGGGCTCAGCGGGCTGCGTGCTGGCTGCGCGCCTGACGGAGAATCCCAACGTCAGCGTGTTGTTGCTGGAGAGCGGTGGTGATGATGACTTGGTGTCTGTGCGAATTCCCCTGGCGGCTTCCACCCTGCCGTCCAGCAGACTCAACTGGAACTACAAGGCCGACACTGACCCTGGCGACCTGGCTGGCAGATGGAAGTACGGAGGTCAATTTAACTGGATCGCTGGCCATGGCATTGGCGGAGGCTCGTCAGTAAACTGGATGATGTACACTCGCGGGCACGCCGATGATTTTAACGCCTGGGAGAAAAGCGGTGCGAAGGGCTGGTCGTACGCGGATGTACTGCCTTACTTCAAGAAAGCCGAGTCGTACATCGGATCTCAGCCAGTAGATGAGGAATACCATGGTGATGATGGTCCACTGGCTGTTACGACAGCCGACCCGATCACACCAGCCCTCGCGGCCATATTGGATGCAGCCGAGGAGGCAGGTTATGGCCGCACGCGTGACTACAATGGCCAGAACCAGTTTGGATTTGGCCGCACTCAGTACACGATAAAGAATGGCCGCCGGTGGAGCGCTGCGGATGCGTACTTGCGACCCGCCTGGCATCGTCCCAATCTTCACGTCATGACGGGCGCACATGTTAGCCGAGTGTTGATGCGGCAGAAAATCGCCGGCGGCGTAGAGTTTTTCCCCACGGTGTCCACAAGTGCGATCCAAGTCAGAGTCCGTAAAGAAGTTCTTGTTAGTGCTGGTGCGGTGGGTACACCCAAGATACTCATGCTCTCTGGGATTGGTCCACGCGAGGAATTGACCAAGCACGGCATACCAGTCGTGGAGGAGCTCAACGTCGGCAAGAACCTGCAAGACCACGTCATAAGCGGGCTGTCGGTCTTGTTGAACGGGCATCACGGTGGCAGAAGAGCGGATGCGGAGTCGCTCAGCAGCCTGCTCAACTACTACGCTCGTGGCAGGGGACTGCTGGCGACGTCAGCGCTGGACGTTACGGGGTTTGTACGCACCAGCTACGCCATCGCGGAGAACTGGACACGTCCCGACGTACAGTTCTACGTCAACTGTATGGGCATCGACCCGGACCTTGATACCCGGATGGGCAACATGGATAAAGGTATTGTTGAGCTGGCAGTGCGCAGTGCGGGCATGCGTGCTGAGGACATCAACGCTTGCTCAGTATACATGAGCCTATTGCATCCGGACAGTGTTGGACACATGCGGCTACGATCAACAGGGCCGTTTGATAGCCCGCTGATTCGGCCCATGTACTTTTCGCAGCGCCGTGACGTCCAAGTGCTGGCCGAGAGTCTGAGGATGTTGCTGCAGCTCCTAAAGATGAACGCTCTCAGCCCGTACGTCAATGGGTCGAGCACGTTGGCAGTGTTCGATGCGCTGCGCACCAATGTGTGCCCTGGGCTGGCACTGGACAGTGACGAGTGCTTGGAGAGGTACGTGCAAGCCTACACCTCCACCAGCTACCACTACTGTAGCACATGCAAGATGGGTGCTGCTGACGATTCGACGGCCGTTGTGGATGAAGCACTGCGGGTGCGTGGCGTAGCCGGACTACGCGTTGTCGACGCATCTGTCATGCCATCGGAAACTTCCGGGAATCTGAACGCACCGACTATCATGATTGCCGAGAAGGCGGCTGACATGATAAAAGAGCGCTGGGGCTTAGAGCTACCTGAATAACCCGCTGTCCAGTGTAGAAATTGTGGTATGTGCTGTGTCCACACACACACACACAGAGTCTTCTAATGGATTTGTTTGAAAGCATGGTGACTAGGGAATGTTTGATCATTCCTGTGACTCTCCCGTCTTGAATTTGAATGATCGTTCTCAGCAGGTCTGAGTACTTATCCAGCACCTTAGAGTTTGCTATTCCCAGGGCTGTTTATACTGGAGGGACTCGAACTGATTTCAGGGGCTGTGTTCAAGCGTCCCTGCTGTTGGTGCTGGTGTAGGGACTTCGGGTGTGATTTTTGATTCTGCCGGACCTTGACCTGAATCCTCCTTTTCTCTTTTCATCTTCCTTTTGCTGTAGAATTGATTCGTAGGAGCTGTGAATCCGTTAGGTCACTTTACAGTCGATTGTTATTTTAAAATGATATGCTGTACTGAGATGGTGAGCAAAGGCAAAACATTGTAACATGGAAAAATGTGGGCACAAGTTATGCGATCGAGTCCACCAACTAAACCAGATTGTGATTTTGATTTTGATATTCTGTACTGTGCAGCTTTTTGGCTTTCTTTGCAACACAGAAATTTATACCTATACTATCCTGCTTATTCTGATAAAGTCAAGCCGGTACATACTATTATAATGTGTATACATCCAAAACCTGTACATGTATTAACTTGTCTTTCGCGGTATACTCTCCTGTGTATGTCAGAAAGGTGGAGCCATGGAGTTTGATCCCTATGAAGCAAAGCTGCCGTGGTCTTTGCCGTTGTCTTTGCCGTTGTCTTTGCCGTTGTCGTTGTCGTTGCCGTTGTCTTTGCCGTTGTCGTTGCCGTTGTCTTTGCCGTTGTCGTTGCCGTTGTCTTTGTGAGAGTACTCAGTACTACTAACTGGGGCAAGGTTTGTACTACAAGTGGATACTCGGGCCCGCCGGAACCGGTCCGGCTGGGCAGGTCATCGCCGGACCAACTTGTTGCCCACCAACTACTTGTGTTTAGTGCTGAGGAGGTTCTGTGCAACCGCCGCGGTAGTACAAGTACCACACACAAACTGTATGCAAGGGCTATCGTATGGCCGGACAAATCAAAAACTGCTTCCAGCGGTCCTGACACTGGCGCAAGATTGGCTGGGTTGTAACACCCAGTGCCAACTAACTAACTTGAACTCTCGCTTTGTGACTGCGATAATTGCAGTTTCAGGGATAGGATGGCTATGGCTATCACTGACCGGTACATCATCATTGAAGTATTATTAGTAGGCACTTCAGTCACGTGACAGGACCTGTCAAAATTTGCTAAGGTGAGAGTGCGTACTTGCGTGGCACCAGTCAAGTGCATGCGCAAAACTGTACAGGTACGCGCTATGCTTCGTTGTACGGGCTGATAGTTGGGCGCATCGTGTTGCTCTGACGTTCAGCTTTCAGTAGATCCCGCATACGTCATAGTGCGTACATTTTTGCGAGTTGTAGATCACGTACACTACCAACAAAGAGTTTTTTCACAAAGAACTGTTGTTTGCTCGCGTTTGAAACGCTGCTTATCGTCTTCAGCGTCGTCTTTCCAGTCGGAAACAGTAGAGTTCTTGTTTGCCAGGGCTTGCGCATCGCTGCGCAAGGAGACATTATGTACGTAGGCACTGAGAAGTATGCGCTTTAGGCGGAGGAGAACGACGATGCGTCGTCCTACCTGGGCGAATTCTCAAAGCGTACTGAAAGCCAAGTTTTGACACGGTTGCGCTGAAAGGCCTACTGATGTTTACGAACAATCAAAAGGCACAGTGGCTGCTGGAGAAACCCTCTGATGAGGGGATGCTTTGATATACGCAGCCAGGCACGCTTCACCAAAATTTCAAAGCTCACCAGGCAATTCATGACTGCTGCATGGAGCAGTTGAAGGAGAGGGAGGCAGATATCACACCAGGGAAAGAAGCTACCAACAGAGGTCCTGAGGAACTTCTTGCCAACTTGGAATCACTTGAGATGGCATGACTGTGGGCATGAATGTCCTGTGCAGTAATTCGCGCGCGCACGCGCGCGTACTTTCCCTCCACGTTGCGGTGTACGGCGTACAACGAGGAAGTTCTCTGTTGTTTTTGTGCCAGAAGAATGTCTTTATAGCTCTTACGCTTTAGTACCCGCAGGAGCCTGCCAGTATGTCGTTATCAGTTCATTTCACAGCAAACTGAAGTTGTTACTATGAGTTACTATGGCGTTGCTATGGAGTTGCTATAGTGATTGCGGTCACAATTGTCGTATTCTTGCCTATTCTGAACTTTGATCTGTATTGTTTCGATCCATACAGGGTTGTTGGTGTAAGTGAGTGATGTGTGCTTGAAAAAAACACTCTGATGTTTTGTGACTATATCCACTGATGATACTTCGGAGATGCTGTTGGTGCCACAAATTGTATTGATTTCGCCTTATGCAACTGCCTATCTTCAACCCTTCATATCTGAGTGGTATCACTGTGGATTTCAATGAAATTTTCTGTGTGACCTTGTGATACCCACCACCATCGATTACCGATGATAAACCTGGAAAAAACGCGATTTCAAAAAATGGGGTGAAGTGCCTATTATTAGTTACATGCACCCACTAAGGGGTCGTCCGCAATTATCGAAAGTTTTTTCCAATCCGTAGTAGCTTCGAAAGTGGGTGGGTGGGTCAAGGCCAGTTACGGATTGAAAAACTTCCGAAATGACACGTGCGCGTGCCACGTGTACGTCTACGTGTAGCCCCTGTTTTCCACGCGCGGCTGCGCGCGAACTGTCTAGTACTACTTTAATATAATATTTTTGTAGTTCTGGCAGTTTCTGCGCCCCCGCGCGCGCTTCCTTGGCTGCTCCTCCTGGGCCGGGGCCCCCGGGGATCATAAAGTTCGGCGCATTCGACGGCGAGTCGACACCTTCTATTTTTGAGTTTCACTGTCTCCTTCGTCCAGAGTACCGTCTTCCATGCACTCCTTTGAAGTCCTTCCGTCTAGCGCTGGCGCTGACGACTGTTATTGACTATGTCCAGACAGGCGACGTTGTTTGGAAAGGCGGTGAAGAAGCAGCCCTTTTTCGAAACCGCTGGTGACTCTGATTATTACAGAACAATAAATTGCTTGTGGCAGTTGTCCAAGACGACGAACAAGGATGGACCAGCACTGATTGAGTTTGTTCCATATGTGTTGCGTTGTGTGTCCATCAATAATATTTTATTACGGACTGGGGGGGTGGGTGGGTGGGTGAGGAAAAATTTGAAGCTACTACGGATTGGAAAAAACTTTCGATAATTGCGGACGACCCCTAATGTGGGGGGGGGGGGGTTGAATAAACTGTTATGTACAATGATGTAGGGACAAAAGTCATGATGGTAGGACAGCCTGCACTACATGCATAGACCAGGTGGACACGCAACCATGGCTACGGATTGCGGACTGCGTTTACCATGTCCATGGTTTACTCCACCGGCACATGGTTGCAGTGCCAGGCTAGCTGTGGAGTACAGCCGCCCACAGTGGGCCACACTGCACTGCCACAGGCCAGGATCAGACCGTTCTGATTCTGTTGAAGTGTTCACATGGTTCAAGCTCCACGCACCATCACCTGTTCGTGTTTTTTATTTGAAAAGGTAGCTGTATTTTCTGGACGATGGTCGTCGCTGAGCGCTGCGCAGTTCTAATCGCTTGCTGGAATGCCTAGCTAGGAATCAGTCACACTGCGGTTCTGTATCGAGCCGCCAGAGACATCCCATCAAGAGGCTGGACGTGAAGTATGGAGTCTTCAACCTTGGATGAGATTGCCGAAGAACCAATGGAAAATGACTCGGAGCAGCTGGAGCTATCGCAGAAGGCGAATGAAGGGAAGAGCCCTGAAGAGGACCAAACCGCTGAGCACAGAGCCACCAGCTCTGATACCGCCGCTACTGAAGGGAGACAGGACGCTGGACCAACAAGAGAATGCGGGGAGCCCCGACACCGCTCCGCGATCAGGCTGTTTGTCCGACACGACGCCCGAGCCACGAATGAAGAGTTCAGTAGCGCCCAGGACTTTCTTGACAAAGTCACACGTGACAAGGTATGTACTCCGCACAAGAACAATACTTCAATTCAATTTACTCCATGCATACAACACGTAGGGTAGGACGAGGTTTCTCGCTTCGTAAGTTTCACGCTACCGCGATCATCAGGCAACACCGATCGAAGGATTTCCTCTGAGTGATCGCGTAGGCATGAAACTTGAGTCGCCTCGTTCTACTTTCTTTGTAAGGAAGCTCTACCCTTCGCGGCA
This sequence comes from Sycon ciliatum, assembly GCF_964019385.1. Taxonomy (NCBI): domain Eukaryota; kingdom Metazoa; phylum Porifera; class Calcarea; order Leucosolenida; family Sycettidae; genus Sycon; species Sycon ciliatum. The sequence continues at coordinate 20,664,374 of NC_088647.1, forward strand.
TTGAGCACTTTGTGGACAGAGAAACAGATCAACTGTGTACTGCATGCATATGTAGAACTCCAGACAGGTGAAAACCGTGTAGCTGCAGAAGGGAACGCAGGCTTCCTTGGAGGGGTTTCACGCACGCCTAAAGTCAAGATACCTATGATCATAATTCACTGGTTTGAGGGAAAGATGATCATAATTACCGCAATATCTGATTGCTTGTACTGCAACTACAACCTTCACAGAGATTCCCGATGTGCTGACTGCGCAATGCACCATGCCGAAGGGGAATGGCAGAAATACCGCACTGGCCACGTTGTGTAATTAACGGTTGCCGGAGTCGTGAGTTTGGCAACACCCTTGAGAAAAAGCTGTTGCCTTCCTCCATGCAAGCCGGCTTTACTGGGAGCACAATGGTACGTGTACATGCGTGCATTCAAGATCACACAAAGTAATGATACAGTTGAGTAACACGAAGCACTGACACAGTGGAGAAATATGCTCAAACACATTGTGTGGTGTGCTTCTTCAGGTGAAGCCATTGGAGGCGCCGCTTAGAGCTTCCTCCGACATCATCCTTCCGCTGATCGACATGGGGTGCACTGGTGGGCCGAGTGCTCGGCGCATGTCAGCTAACGAAGTCATTGTAAAGAAACCTCATGCACTTGCTGAAAAACTTGTGAGTACAAGTATTTGTATTTGTATTTTAGTTGAGCAAAAAAAAGAAGAAGAAAAAGAAACAGCCCTCCTTTCCTTTGTGTAGCTCTTGTGTATTTTCATTTATGGATTCTCCACAGGCCTCCGTACAGCTTAGTCTAAATCGAGGGAGTCTCTGTATTAGATCAGCAGTAGAAGGATCACTGACCAGCTTCAAAATCCAACACTGTCATTGTGCATGAGTGCATGGTTCGACCTAGTAAATCCGCACGGATCACAGTACTCCTCTGCACAACACATTGCTGACATCCATGGTACTTTGGAATAGCAGCTCAATAGTAGTTGACCGTGCTGGTTCAATGCAGTAGTTGAGTCAATAATGGAACGGCCGCAGTATCTGCAAATGCGAAACTCCATGTCGAATGCAAGATGATGCAGATCTAGCAACGAAGTTGCATTGTGCTAGCTAACCATGCCCCCCCCCTCCCTTCAGGTTCATGCTGGGTAAAACCCTGTTAATTGATGAGGCCTCTGTGAATTTGATGCGTGATAAGATATTGTGCTTCTTTTGATGATCAAGGTTCTTGGTCGTCATCACTGGTATAAATATGGGCACTTTGTTTGTAATGCACATCAGTGCGATGGCGGTAAGCTTAGGTAATTCTGTAAATGCGTCACTTGTCTGTTTGTGCTTAGGGATGCCAGGCCATCTGCGTGAAGACAGCTCTTGCTATGGTTGCTTCGGTGAGGCATTATAATTACATAACAGGAAACGCCATCTAAGCACCTAAAATGAACCGGCATCGAAACATTTTAAAACCTCCCGCATTACATCATGGACGGTGTCTTCGCTGCCAATGAACTTCTACAATATGTACACCTACCAAATTGTCTGGCATGGCCCGTCATGATTCAACATCAGGGTGATACCGGCAACGTGAGGAGCCCACGTGTGGTGGGATGTCAGAGAGGTTCTGTCGTGCTGGTACATGTGGTAATATATGTCAGTGATGGTCTAGTTCTCATAATGTGGTTGGATCTGATCATCATGTAAGAGTTGTGTAACAGTATGATGGTAACTTGTTCCTAGCATGCAGCAGATGTCAATGATGGCCTAGTTGTGTATGGCTACATAATAGCATTGAACATTGCTGCCCATTCCATGGATATAGATCTGGAGAGCGTATCTTTCATGACATTTTTAACAGTATTGTTTTAGAACTAATTTTTGGGGTACCAGCTAGAATTACCCATGGGTGGGGTGAGGGATGGGGAATACAACCGGGGGGGGGGGGGGGGGTATTTCGCTCCTTCATGTACACTCTGGGCTCTTCTAGGTTATACATGTTTCGTATTATCTTGCTCTGTTTCTCTTCCTATTAGGGTAACGAAACTGAGTTCAGCAAGGTGTCTATTCCGTGCTTACAAGGCAATCTCTCCGAGCTGCAGGCCAGGTTCACGGCAAAGCTATCGGTGGTTGACATTCGAGCGGCCGGTGATGAGAAGCTGGTGCGGAACGGATGCGACGTGGAAGGTCACAGCCTGCTGTGCCTGGCGGTGCACGGCGGCTGTGCCAAGTGCTGTGACTATCTGCTGTCGTGTGGCTGCGATGTTGACTTTCCCGATGCAGACGGTGAGTGGGGACGGAATGACCATTGATTTTGCATGATGTTGCATAACTATGATCCTCACGGTCCGCAGCCAAGAAAGATGATCTGGCCAAACATGCAGGGCCGTAGCCACCACATTTTGACTGGTGCGGTTGGACATTTTACCTTTTAAAAAGTCATTTAAAATGGTATGACCGGTTCAAGGTAATTTTGCTTATTACTAAAATTAAGGTTGTGTCTCCGCGTCGACTATTCGTATAATTCAAGGTACACCTACTTCGAGAATTCTACGTGTACAGTCAACTTCGCTTATAACGACACTCGGCGGGGCATCAGAAAAGTGTCCTTATTCGCAAAGTGTCGGTATACCCGCAGTCTCATTATATGTGTCACAGTTGGATGGGACTTTGCTCTGGGCATGAAAATTGTGTCGTTATTCGCGAATTGTCGTTATATCCGCAGTCGGTATTAGCGAAATTGACTGTACGTGTTGAGATTCTATACGGGATCATACCCCCAGACACAACGGACAACGGGCACGGGTAGGTGGAACGAAATCTATTATGGGAGAGGAAGAGACGGAGACAAAGACGAACGAAACGACTACATTATGGAAGAAAGAGAGAGAGAGAGATCGAGAGAGGGCGAATGCAAGATAAAGGGCCTGGGTAGCTATGGCGAATATGGGCGCGCAAGTAGCTACCCAGGCCAACGGAACGAAAGGTCATGCAGGCCAGCTTGGGACAGGTTGTAGGTTATACGGGAGGACATACCTAACATATGTATACAAATTCTCAAAACTACTTTGAGAAATGTGCAGAAACACAGAGCATGGTAGAAACAGCAAGAGGACGATGATCAATTAGTCGCAGCTCACTGTGTTGTATGTGTGGTTACTCAGATTGGATCAGGTTGGACAGCTACTGTTTGCCTCCAGTGGTATTGCATGCATGGGCTGGAACAGATTGTTGCCCGAATGTTGAGCAGTTCGAAAGGTGAAAAACATGTACATGTGAAGCAAAGTGTATGTACTTCTGAATTTCAGATTTGTGCTGTTATCGGGGAATGCATTGGGAAATATCTCAACGTCAGAAGTTCAGAAAATCTGTGAACGTTTTGAATTGCGGTGTGCTTTGCTTCGTATGGGGTGGAGCCGCACGTTAGTTGCGATCAATTTGTGACAGCAACTCTTGGACAACGCGCTGCATTGACGGTCTCTCCTGTAGATCTGTCTTGATACACTGCTCAGCGATGTGACGATAGCCATAGGGTATGCTTGGTGGAAAGATGGGCTTGGTGCCACCTGCAATTTCATCCAGGATATCGTCAGAGCTGCTGAGGTGTTCATAAGGTATCTGTCGAGTTGAGAGTTCCCACATAACCACGCCAAAGCTGAAGCGAGAGAATACAATATGGGGAGATGAAAGTTTTGAGGCTGTATATGCGCTGCATCACCCAAATTCAACGCACCCTCTAGACATACAATACTTCGATGTTAGACAAGTTTGAGACGGGCTCACACCCCAGTGTGCCAGCTTATTACTTTCCCATGTCCTGCAATAGTGCTCAAATGCCCGTAATGGGCAGAGCGTAGTACGCATGAGGTACACAAAAGGAAGTAAAATAGGGCTGTTTCGTTGTTACTCAGAGTTTCATGGCAAAACCAATCATCAGACAACTTGCGTACTTCCCCATATCTAACCCCAAGATGAAGAGTAAATACTGTAGTTGTTAATAACTAATCATACTGGCCGAATTACAAAAAAACCGACTCTTGTCAGATTTAGTTTGACTGCCATTTCTGCAACTTCAACTCTTCAGTAAAGAAAATACTCAGATGAAGCTCCAACTTTGGAGAAACAACTCTCTTGTTCATTTCTAAAGCAACAAAACTACGATCTACTCATCGTAAACTTCGGTTTGCAGCTAAGCTTCTTGTTTCATCATGCTCACCTGTAGACATCGTGTTTCTCCGTGTACAGATTCTTCTTGATGGATTCCGGTGATCGCCAGCGATCTGTACCAACTCCACACGTCATTCCAATACGTGACGTCGTGCCCTCCGCTGCTCTTGTAGCTCTGCCGTCATCAGTGCGATCAACATCAGATGTGACACTGGCAGCACCCAATAATGGGGTTGTTAGTTGATCAGCCTGAGGGTGGGTTGGATTTGATACTGTGCGCGTCGAAGGATCTGTTGCCTGCTTACCTCCTGTTTTCCTCTCATTTGGCTTGCTGCCATCGGGATGAAGGATGGCTAGGAATCGTGCTGTTTCCATGTCAGCGATCTTCACCACCCATTTGTCACTGACCAGCATATTGGCTGACTTGATGTCACGGTGGATCATGGGTGGATCTCTGTTATGCAGATACTTGACACCTCTTGCAGCATCCAGGGAGAATCGCTGTCGATCTGCGTGTTCAACCTTGTTGGACGGATCATGGAGAACATCGCAGAGAGAACCTCGCATCAAGTATTCCATCACAAGAAATGGACACCTAGATTGCTTTTCCTTCCCAGCCCCCAGGAATAGAACTATATTTGGGTGGCTTAATGTTCGTAGAACTTCCGCTTCTTGGATGAAGGAATCGTACGGCGATGCAGTGGATACAAACGGTGGAAGTCGCTTAACAACAACTGCCATGTCTCCCAACTCAGCAAGTAACACTTTACAAAACCTTCCCTCGGCAAGTTGTCTCTGAATCTTCAGATCAGACCAGGCAATGCACGTGCCATGGTTTATTTGACTGAGCTTTCTGTTGGAGCGGTAGAGGTCACGATTGGTATTGACGAGTTCAATTTCCTTTGCATACAAAGCTCTCCTCTTCCTCAGGAACTGAGTGAGAGCTATGACGAGGGTGGTAAGAGTGGTGGCGAAAACGAGAGAAGCCATCAAGATCAGGTACACTGCCGGTGCATTGCAGTCATCGCTGGATAAATATCCGAAACGACACACGCAGATGTGTTTGAAGTCTGCCTTGTTGACCACGCATTCTCCATGTCCATTACAACTATTGTCTTTACATGGTCCCTGAGGAACACAATGAGATGCGGCCTCGCCGACTGTTGTCAAGGACTGGTTGCATTTGATACACTGCTGTTGAAGGGTTGCAGAATACTTTCCGACAGGGCACGGTTGACATTGGGATTTCTCGTCCCGTTCAAGGCCGACAGGGCACAGATTGGAGGTGGTGAGAAGGAGAACTTGGGATTGCAGGTATTTTGGGTTACCGGTATGTCCCCCAATTACCATACTGCCAAGTACAAAATGATGCCAGATTCTCATTTTGAAGAACTTATTCGATGTAGCCACCTCTTGAGAACCATTGCTTGTGATGGTAATAAGAAATGCCCAATTTTCTTTGTCCCGCATCTTGCCACGAGGTTTTGTACCTCCAAGCAGGATCAGGTCATTGTTAACAAATGACAGGCTGTGTCCATAGAGTTGTGGTATCTCAGGAGTTACTGGTATATCTTGAACGGTTATTTCGACTGTTGAGCGGATGTCAACAAGTACCAGTTTGGAATCCGATGGTATCCATCCACCAAACAACACGACTCCATGACCAGTTGGTGTGGCTGAATGACCATACTGGGTAGGTAGATGTCCTTTCTTAACGTAGCCTGTGAGGTTATGCCATCGACCTTTGCACTGGTCTTCGTCTTCCATGATGAACATCCACAAATCTCCAAGGGCATGGTTCATGTATTTACGGCCCTTTCCACCATGAATCACCATTGCAGATCTATTATGTCTGAACGATACATGTTGTGTCCGTGGGGAAGGTACGATCCCAGATGTGATGTTCGCCTCCACCCAAAAGTGTTTGTTTGTATTGAAGCACCACGGCTTTGGGTCATCTTTAGGTAGAGGGCAACCCCCATACAATATGGCTGTTTTATTGGTCACCAAGGTAACGGTGTGATAATGGCGAAGAGGGCAATCTGGTCCCGGCGACGGGTAGAGAAGGGTGTAGACGATTGTTATAGAATAGGGGTCTTTTCCACGTCTATAGTTCAGTATCCACACAGGCATTGTGAACCGAGGACTTCGAAAAAATCTGCGAATAGTGTGAATTGTAGTGTGACTCTCTACAGGCAACCTGGTGGTAGCCCCAAAGAATAGTGCTGTTTGTGTATCTTTGGTCTGGGGAGTAAGGAGAGTGCCAGCTGCATATTGTCTGGTGTTCAAATTGACACCAGCGAATGGTCTGGTATTGGTCATCATCTCTGTTTCCAGGTGATACTGCGATCCCGTTCTTCCATCGCTTCCGCGATATGCAATGGCTCTAATCACACGTTTACCGGCCGGTGTTAACATGAAGAATGATGTCTGTCCGAAAATGATATCAATCGATCTGAAACGCAAGGGATAACCTCTCGTTGGACTCGCTAATTTTTCACAGTTCGCAGGGGATTCTTTAACATTGCAAATGATTATCACCGAGAGAACGCGCCTAGATTGTGTCTTGATTGAATATATAATCAGGGTCTTCGGAACGGCTAGATATGATGCATCAAACGATGAATTGAGAAGATTCATGGGGCCTTGATAGGTATTTTTCACCTCCATCCATGTCAGTGATAAGGTGTCGAATTTCCAAATATCCAAAGTGACCGTATCCTCGGATCCGTCAAGCACTTTCCACCCACCTACAAACAACAGAATTGCATCATCATCAACGAAGAGTCTGGCAGACGGGCGAGGGTGAGGAGTCACCATATCGCTTGTTTGAATAACCTTCCAATTTCCGACATCATGACCCTGAACATGGAGACGAGATAGAACATTGCTTGGGGTATTACGGCATCTGCGATTACCGTTACTTCGAATACAACCTCCGAATGAAAAGAGGAAGAACGACGAATTTGAGGTATTTGCTGCACACGTCCTCGAGGCAGCTGGAATGGCGACGAGAGACGACCCGGTTTCATGCACCTGGGGACTCTCACTCCTTCCTTGCGCCTTGATAACTCTTGTTTGCCTGTTGCCGTAAAGCAACACCAAGTTGCTACATTCGCCAGGGCCAAAACCGTGTAGGATGACCTGATGCTTGCAAGGGGATACAGTCACGCTTGGCGAAGTTTTGAAACAGCAGCATTCCTCACCCAGTGTCTCGTTCAAGTCAATCTCACGCTCAAACAACTGCCAGGTTTGACCTCCGATGTAGCTTGTATCAAACACGGCAACGTTGAAATAGGCAGTTTCATGATCTATTCGCTTATGGATGATCAAAAGGTGCGGTGTGAACTTATTTCGATCATTCTCCCTGAACATGACCACCTCCTTGACGAGCACTTTGGACACGAATCGGTAAGCCTTACGACTTCCGATTAATTCTCGGATTGTTTTTGTTTGAGTAGCATATGGATTTTCAGGATATACAGGGACTTTTATCAGTGGTCTGTGGCTGCTTCCATTGACACACCTAGCCCGATCCAGGAATTCAAATAAACAAAGCACCCATAAGGTAGATGTTAGAATCCGCCAGCACGAAGCCATTGCAGTCGACACTGTCCAGCCTGCAGCCGATTTCGGTGATGCAATGAACGTTGTGTCGAGAGAAGCCAAGCGTCAAATAGTCACGATGCAACCACGTATTTTACACACAACTTTTAAAAGTACTGCAAAGAAGCCTATAGTGGAACTTTGTGATCTTCTCTGGCTTTCTGACAGCGGCAAACCACATTACACAGTGGTACTCAATCTCCCGATATCCAGCTCTTTCCAGCTTCTTAGATATCATCAACTGAGCTCAGAGTTACAAGTCGAACCAGTTATACTCCTTTGCACGACCAAGCTCTCGCAAAGATCGTACTTTGCCGCTGAACCGCAGTAGTGTTAGCATCGTTGTGTTAGCAGTATCCTAACACTAGGATAGTTAGGGTTCGTGTGTCAGAATTCAGGATGTCCATACCTGTTCACGAGAAACGTGTCGCTGCATGTGCATAATAATTAGAAGAGGTTGCATGCTATGTTAATACCAATCATACACACGTGCCACACACTTGGTGCGCCACTTGTTTCAACTACTTGAGTAACAGTAGCCAGACGTTCCGCTTCTGTTCCTTGATCCGAAGAACTGCTGATGAGACCAGTAATAGATGGCTCCCGCGTACAGGAAGTACTTAGTAAGTGCATGAAGTGTGTGAGAACAGTGAGGTGTGGGTTCCACCTGCCTCCGGTAGTGTCACAGGAACGTAAAATTCAGTATAATAATATGCAAATTGTCTTGAACGGGGCCTGCTGGGATGACAGCTGCACCATAGGTGGGTGCTAAAGCATCTCTGGCCACCAGCGAAGATTCCTGGTGACTGTCCTCGTGGTATTGTATTGTATTGTATTTATTCAGAGTGGGAACCAGAGCAGGCAAATTGCCTACATGTAATGACCATGGCACCACTTTAGAAAAGCGAATGAAGAGGAGGTGAACAAACGGAACACTTCGAGTACAAGAGATAAAAGTAACCCCAAAAGATCTGCATGGTGGAAGGAAATGGCCAAGTAGTGATAACAGCAGTTATGGTTCGGTCCGCCCAGCAAGCAACAACAAGAAAAGTTGAGGTAATCATACTAGATACTTCAGTAATATGATACTCTGGAGAATGAGGTTGAAGACTCATATGATTATGATACTAATAGATACTGGCTAGTACACGAGGGGAACTGGATTGCTGCCAGTAGTCGGCCATTAATTTTTTAAAGGTCTTCAGCATGTTGAGGCATCGTGTTTCAGCAGGAAGTGTGTTCCAGAGGAACACACCGTTGAAGCTCACTGTGTGTGCACGAATCCTGAGTGGCGACGGGGTAACTTTAGGAAGTTTTATTGGCCCTACCTCGCGTCTGATTGGCCAATGGCAAGAATGGATCAGTGAGCAGCGGAGAATAATGTCCTTTCGCACACACCGCGCCGGACAATAGAAAGCAGTCTCTTAGTATATGTGCACATACGCGGTTCAAGTCCAAGCTGAGACAACAAAGGGGAGAGGGGGGGGGGGGGTAGGTGTGCGAAAAGAAACATTAAATGTAGCACGTACAGCACGCTTCAGAAGCTTTTGAAGACAGTGACGGTGATGGGTCACTAAGCCAAGGGCAAAACAATTTGAGGCATACATGAAAACAGGTAAAACAAGAGCAGTCAGGTACAGGACACGGCATCGCAAAGGCAAATAGTTTCTCTTACGATACAAAGATATCAATTCTAGGAGCAGCTTTTCGAATAATTGAGTTCATCATGCTGGACCACTGCTTACAGTGAAACCTGTATAAGCCGACCGCTCAAGGGACCTTCACTGAAACGTGATCTCTGTTACCAGGTGGTCTCCTTATCAGCGGGCCAGGGTCATTTGATTAGCATCCCTAGGTGCTGGTTGCAGTGGTCTTCTGGGACAGGTGGCCGCCTTGACAGGATTTACTGTATCAGAGTCAATGTATGCACCGAGATACTTGGGGGTAGATACAACATCAGGGGGAACAGTGCCGCATATAACATGGAGGCTGTGATGCTTGTCGTGAGAACAGGGCAAGAACAGGACTTGAGTCTTCTGTGCTTTAAAAGACCAAAGTCTGCAGGTGAATTGTAGCTGTACATAAGTTACGGGGAGAGAGCTTGAACATCCGTGCCATTGCTGTAGACAAGAATGTCATCCGCAAGTCGCGTAATACTTACATTAAAATAATTAACCAAGCTCGGACTCAATGTCACCGACATAGAGTAGGCAAAGTAAAGGGCCCAACACTGAGCCTTGCGCACACCACTTGTGCTCACGATGGGAGGGCTGGTGGCAGTGCCAATGGTAACTTTCTGCTCTCGGCTTTTGAAATAATCTGCAGGGCCGTAGCCACCACATTTTGACTGATGCGGTTGGACATTTCACCTTTTAAAAAAGCATTTAAAATGCTAAGACCAATTCAAGGTAATCCTGCTTATTACGAAAATTAAGATTTTGTCCCCGCGTCGACTATTCGCCATATAATCCAGGTCCAGGTATACCTACTTCGAAAATTATACCTGTATGTATACGAATAAGCAAAAAGAACCCTGTAAAAGGCTGTATCGTCAGTCTGTCCCAGTAGGGAGTCGTACTCAAACTAGGGAGGTGACATGGCACAGAAATCCATGTCACGGGGGTTGCCTCGCACACGTTGTTATTTTTGGAATAGTCCATCCAGTCCAGTCCGAAAGGTCATACGCGTAGCGACTCGCCTTCTGTACTTCACTTCCAAGCGTGCAACGCAAGACCTGCAAAGTATGATTTTTCTGTGGGGAACGATTTTGCCATTGATCAAGTTTTATTTGGAGTGCTCAGGCATACTACGATTGCTCAGAGGTCCCGAGCACGCTTGTTCAGGTTCTCTATTTTTGACGAGCCGGTCCTAAAGCTTCCTACATTGTATCTAAGGACGTAGGAGCTGACAATGGAAGAGGATTTCCGTGGAAATAATGACGATGTTGGTGTGACTGCTGCAGGAAAAATGCTGGCTGTTTATGACAGTATGACTGGATGTACAATGTTGCTCTCTTGTATGGTACTTAACCCCTGCTAAAAATGTGTTGTTTAGGAAGACTGGTGCATTGTGCAAGTCATAAAGAAGAAATGGGGCAGATACACGACTTACATTTTTCAAAACCTGGCTACATGTTATGTGCAATTTGTGTCAAAATTGTAGTATTTCAACATGACAATATCACTGGCTGTACTTCTCTCGTATGGTACTTAACCCCTGCTATAAATGTGTTATTTAGGCAGAATGGACCATTGTGCAAGTCATAAAGAAGAAATAGGGCAGATACAGGACTTACATTTTTGAAAAACCAGCTTCGTGTTATGTGCAATTTGGGTCAATTTTTAGTATTCGGATTAGCCTAGGATACGACTGTGAACAGTTCTGAACAGTTACCGCAACACAACTATTCACGCCGTCTCATAACTGCTGCTGTTGCCATCACTGCTATCAAGTAGTTCGGACATGGCAGGAGCTAAAAAACTGCTGGTAGTCTTTCAAAGAATACTGGCGAGTGATGGGCTGTAAACAATATGTGCTGCCTCAAAAATTTCAAAAACTAGACACCCATGCGGCACGCTTGGAGGTGAAGTACAGAAGGCGAGTCGATCCGCGTATGACCTTTCGAACTGGACTGGATGGACTATTCCAAAAATAACAACGTGTGCGAGGCAACCCCTGTGACACAGATGTCTGTGCCGTGTCACCTCCCTAACGTTAGTTTGGGTACGACTCCCTGGTCTGTCCCTGTAGTGACTGGGAGCGTAGCACTACACGTACACTGCACCACACGGTACTACACTAGTTCAGGGCTCCTTTTTCAGAAACGTGAAAGCCTCATTTACCGTCAAAAATGAACACAATGAATGGAAATGCAATACAGAAATTGATAAGAACAAATAATGAAAAAAAAATGGAAACCCAGGTCTGTGCTGCCACACATCATGCATGCAGTACTGCGCTCGATCGATCGCTGAATTCCCATCAGCTCTCTATAAAAAAGTTGAGTTGGTGTTACGAAACTGATATAGACAATATGGATCCCAGCTATCACCACCTCAGGCAACAATCGGATGCACATTCCTGTATGTAGCCACCAGTAATAACAAAATCTTTTGTTGAATGATATTTTGAAAGCAGTGTACAATGCCACCCAATGCAGGCACACGTTAGAAAGCACAATTTTGAAAGCGTCATGCGAAACAAAGCCTGTGGCAAGATTGCTATGCATGTGACCTTGACTCGCGGTGTACGCATGACATTCTAAACGTAACAGGGTGTCATAAATATTTTTTTTTATTTTTTTATTTTTTCACAAGTTAAGTGAAGTATGTGCTAGTATGTGCGCATGGGATTCTCAACATAACAGGCTGTAATAGATCCTTCACATTGTCACAAGCTACGTGAAGTATGTATGTTAGTTTGCGCTATAAACAGATTTGGAACTATTTCTTAGAGAGAGCTTGGCTGTGGTGGTTGAGGCAGATGTTCACACGGGACAGGTGTGATCTGATAAGTACGTATCATCGTGTAAGTTAATGTGCATCCGTGTGAGATCGGGGCAGGCCGGATTTGATCAGCCGAAGCCGCGGCAGAGTGCTCAATGTGCAGAAACGGCAAGAGGACGGTGATGAGTTAGTCGCAGCTCACTGTGTTGTAGGTGTGGTTACTCAGATTGGATCAGGTTGGACAGTCACTGTTTGCCTCCAGGGGTATTGCAATGCAGGCACGGGCTGGAACAGATTGTTGCCCGAATGTTGAGCAGTTCGAAAGGTGAACAACATGTACATGTGAAGCAAAGTGTATGTACTTCTAAATTTCAAATTTGTGCTGTTATCGGGGAATGCATTGGGAAATATCTCAAGGGCAAAAGTTAAGAAAGTCTGTCAACATTGTGAATTGCGGTGTACTTTGGTTCGTATGATGGTGGATCCGCACGTCAGTTGCGATCAATTTGTGACAGCAACTCTTGGACAACGCGCTGCATTGACGGTCTCTCCTGTAGATCTGTCTTAATACACTGCTCAGCGATGTGACGATAGCCATAGGGTATGCTTGGTGGAAAGATGGGCTTGGTGCCACCTGCAATTTCATCCAGGATATCGTCAGAGTTGCTGAGGTGTTCATAAGGTATCTGTCGAGTTGAGAGTTCCCACATAACCACGCCAAAGCTGAAGCGAGACAATACAACATGAGATGATAGTTTTCAGCCTATATGCGCTCCAACACCCGAATTCAACGCACCCTCTAGACATACAATACTTCGAAGTAAGACAAGTTTGTGCCGGGCTCACACCCCAGTGTGTCAACTTATTACTTCCCCATGTCCTGCAATAGTGCTCAAATGCCCGTAATGGGCAGAGCGTAGTACGCATGAGGTACACGAAAGGAAGTAAAATAGGGCTGTTTCGTTGTTACTCAGAGTTTCATGGCAAAAGCAATCATCAGACAACTTGAGTACTTCCCCTCGTCTAACCCCAAGATGAAGTAAATACTGTAGTTATTAATAAATAATCATACTGGCCGAATTACAAAAAAACCGACTCTTGTCAGATTTAGTTTGACTGCCATTTCTGCAACTTCAACTCTTCAGTAAAGAAAATACTCAGATGAAGCTCCAACATTGGAGAAACAGCTCTCTTGTTCATTTCTAAAGCAACAGAACTACGATCTACTCATCGTAAACTTCGGTTTGCAGCTAAGCTGCTTCTTTCATCATGCTCACCTGTAGACATCGTGTTTCTCCGTGTACAGATTCTTCTTGATGGATTCCGGTGATCGCCAGCGATCTGTACCAACTCCACACGTCATTCCAATACGTGACGTCGTGCCCTCCGCTGCTCTTGTAGCTCTGTCGTCATCAGTGCGATCCACATCAGATGTGACACTGGCAGCACCCAATAATGGGGTTGTTAGTTGATCAGCCTGAGGGTGGGTTGGATTTGATACTGTGCGCGTCGAATGATCTTTTGCCTGCTTACCTCCTGTTTTCCTCTCATTTGGCTTGATGCCATCAGGATGAAGGATGGCTAGGAATCGTGCTGTTTCCATGTCGGCGATCTTCACCACCCATTTGTCACTAACCAGCATATTGGCTGACTTGATGTCACGGTGGATCATGGGTGGATCTCTGTTATGCAGATACTTGACACCTCTTGCAGCATCCAGGGAGAATCGCAGTCGATCTGCGTGTTCAACCTTGTTGGACGGATCATGGAGAACATCGCAGAGAGAACCTCGCATCAAGTATTCCATCACAAGAAATGGACACCTAGATTGCTTTTCCTTCCCAGCCCCCAGGAATAGAACTATATTTGGGTGGCTTAATGTTCGTAGAACTTCCGCTTCTTGGATGAAGGAATCGTACGGCGATGCAGTGGATACAAACGGTGGAAGTCGCTTAACAACAACTGCCATGTCTCCCAACTCAGCAAATAACACTTTACAAAACCTTCCCTCGGCAAGTTGTCTCTGAATCTTCAGATCAGACCAGGCAATGCACGTGCCATGGTTTATTTGACTGAGCTTTCTGTTGGAGCGGTAGAGGTCACGATTGGTATTGACGAGTTCAATTTCCTTTGCATACAAAGCTCTCCTCTTCCTCAGGAACTGAGTGAGAGCTATGACGAGGGTGGTAAGAGTGGTGGCGAAAACGAAAGAAGCCATCAAGATCAGGTACACTGCCGGTGCATTGCAGTCATCGCTGGATAAATATCCGAAACGACACACGCAGATGTGTTTGAAGTCTGCCTTGTTGACCACGCATTCTCCATGTCCATTACAACTATTGTCTTTACATGGTCCCTGAGGAACACAGTGAGATGCGGCCTCTCCGACGGTGGTTAAGGACTGGTTGCATTTGACACACTGCTGTTGAAGAGTTGCAGAGTACTTTCCGATAGGACATGGTTGACATTGGGATTTCTCGTCCCGTTCCAGACCGACAGGGCACAGATTGGAGGTATTGAGAATGAGAACTTGGGATCGCCGGTACCATTTTGTTGTATGTCCCCCAATTACCATCCTGCCGAGTACAGAGTGCTCCCAGATTCTCATTTTGAAGAACTTATTCGATGTAGCTACCTCTTGAGAACCATTGCTTGTGATGGTAATAAGAAGTGCGCAATTTGCGATAGACTGTATCTTGCCATGAGTTTGTATACCTCCAAGCAGGATCAGGTCATTGTTAACGAATGACAGGCTGTGGCCAAACCGGTTTGGTATCTCAGGAGTTATCGGTACATCATGAACGGTTATGTCGACTGTTGAGCGGATGTCAACAAGTACCAGTTTGGAATCCGATGGCATCCCTCCACCAAACAGCAAGACTCCCCGATCACTTGGTGTGGCTGAATGACCATACTGGATAGGTAGATGTCCTTTCTTAACGTAGCCGGTGAGGTTATGCCATCGACCTTTGCACTGGTCTTCATCTTCCATGATGAACATCCACAAATCTCCAAGGGAACGGTTCATGTATTTACGGCCCTTTCCACCATGAATCACCATTGCAGATCTATTATGTCTGAACGATACATGTTGTCTCCGTGGGGAAGGTACGATCCCAGATGTGATGTTCGCCTCCACCCAAAAGTGTTTGTTTGTATTGAAGCACCACGGCTTTGGGTCATCTTTAGGTAGAGGGCAACCTCCATACAATATGGCTGTTTTATTGGTCACCAAGGTAACGGTGTGATACTGGCGAATAGGGCAGTCTGGTCCCGGCGACGGGTAGAGAAGGGTGTAGACGAATCTGTAAGGATAGGGGAGATTTCCACGTTCGGAGTTCAGTATCCACACAGGCATTGTGAACCTAGGACTTCGAACAAATTTGAGAAAAGTGTGACTGTCTACAGTCTCTACTGGTGAACTGGTGGTAGCCCCGAAGAACAGTGCTGTTTGTGTGTCTTTGGTCCGTGGTGCAAGGAGAATGCCAGCTGCACATTGTCTGGTGTACAAACTGACACCAGAAAATGATCCGGTATTGGTCATCATCTGTGTCTCCAGGCGATAACTCGATCCCGTTCTTCCATCTCTTCCGCGATATGCAATGGCTCTAATCACATGTTTACCGGCCGTTGTTAACATGAAGAATAATGTCTGTCCGAAAATGATGTCAATCGATCTGAAACGCGAGGGATTATCATCTCTCACTAAATTTTCACAGTTCGCCGGGGATTCTTGAACATTGCAAATGATGAGAACGCCTCTAGATTGTGTCATGATTGAATTTAAAATCAGGGTCTTCTGAAAGGCTATATACGCTGCATGAAACGATGAATGGAGAAGATTCATGGGGCCTTGAAAGGTATTTTTCACCTCCATCCATGTCAGTGATAAGGTGTCGAATTTCCAAATATCCAAAGTGACCTTATCCTCGAATCTGTCAAGCACTTTCCACCCACCTACAAGCAACAGATTTGCATCATCATCAACGAAAAGTCTGGCCGACTGGCGAGGGTGGGGAGTGACCTTATCGCTTGGTTGAATAGCCTGCCAATGTCCGACATCATGGTCTTGAACATGGAGACGAGATAGAACATTGCTTGGGGTATTACGGCACCTGCGATCATTGTTACTTCGAAGACAACCTCCAAGTGAAAAGAGGAAGAACGATGAATTTGAGGCTTTTGCTGCATATGTCCTCGAGGCAGCTGGAATGGCGACGAGAGAAGACCCGGTTTCACGCACCTGAGGACTCTCACTCCTTCCTTGCGCCTTGATAACTCTTGTTTGCCTGTTGCCGTAAAGCAACACCAAGTTGCTACATTCGCCAGGGCCAAAACCGTGTAGGATGACCTGATGCTTGCAAGGAGATACAGTCGCACTTGGCGAAGTTTTGGAACAGCAGCATTCCTCACCCAGTGTCAGGTTCAAGTCAATCTCACGCTCAAACAACTGCCAAGTTTGACCTCCGATGTAGCTTGTATCAAACACGGCAACGTTGAAATAGGCAGTTTCATGATCCATTAGCTTATAGATGATCAAAAGATGCGGTGTGAACTTACTACGATCATTCTCCCTGAACATGACCACCTCCTTGACGAGCACTTTGGACATGAATCGGTAAGTATTACGACTTACGATTAATTCTCGTTCTATAGCATATGGTTGTTCAGGATATACAGGGACTTTTCTCAGTGGTCCATTGCTGATTCCATGGACATACCTAGCCCGGTCCAGGAATTCAAGTAAACGAAGCACCCACAAGGTGGATGTTAGAATCTGCCAGCACAAAGCCATTGCCGTCGACACAGTCCAGCCTGGAGTGAACGTTGTGTCGAGAGAAGCCACGCGTCAAATAGTCACGATGCAACCACGTATTTTACAGACAACTTTTAAAAGTACTGCAAAGAAGCCTATAGTGGAACTTTGTGATCTTCTCTGGCTTTCTGACAGCGGCAAACCACATTACACAGTGGTACTCAATCTCCCGATATCCAGCTCTTTCCAACTTGTTAGATATCATCAACTGAGCTCAGAGTTACAAGTCGAACCAGTTATACTCCTTTGCACGACCAAGCTCTCGCATAGATCGTACTTTGCAGCTGAACCGCAGGAGTGTCAGCATCGTTGTGTTAGCAGTATCCTAACACTAGGATAGTTAGGATTCGTGTGTCAGGATTCAGGAAAAACCTGTTCACGAGAAACGTGTCGCTGCATGTGCATAATATAATAATTAGAAGAGGTTGCATGCTATGTTAATACCAACCATACACACGTGCCACACACTTGGTGCGCGACTTGTTTCAACTAACAGTAGCCAGACGTTCCGCTTCTGTTCCTTGATCCGAAGAACTGCTGATGAGACAAGTAATGGATGGCTCCCGCGTACAGGAAGTACTTAGTATGTGCATGAAGTGTGCAAGAACAGTCGGAGGTGTGGGTTCCACCTGCCTCCGGCAGTGCCACTGGAGCGTAAACGTCAGCATAATAATATGCAGATTGTCTTGAACAGGGTCCGCTGGGATGACAGCTCCACCATAGGTGGGTGCTAAAGCATCTCTGGCCATAAGTGAAGATTCCTGGTGCCTGTCCTCGTGGTATTGTATTGTTTTGTATTTATTCAGAGTGGGAACCAGAGCAGGCAACTTGCCTCCATGTAATGACCATGGCACCACTGTAGAAAAGCCAATGAACAGGAGGTGAACAAAACAGAACAGTCGGAGGTGTGGTTTCCACCTGCCTCCGGCAGTGCCACTGGAGCGTAAACGTCAGCATAATAATATGCAGATTGTCTTGAACAGGGTCCGCTGGGATGACAGCTGCACCATATGTGGGTGCTAAAGCATCTCTGGCCATAAGCGAAGATTCCTGGTGCCTGTCCTCGTGGTATTGTATTGTTTTGTATTTATTCAGAGTGGGAACCAGAGCAGGCAAATTGCCTCCATGTAATGACCATGGCACCACTGTAGAAAAGCCAATGAAGAGGAGGTGAACAAAACAGAACAGTCGGAGGTGTAGGTTCCACCTGCCTCCGGCAGTGCCACTGGAGCGTAAACATCAGCATAATAATATGCAGATTGTCTTGAACGGGGTCCGCTGGGATGACAGCTGCAACCTATGTGGGTGCTAAAGCAACACTGGCCATAAGCGAAGATTCCTGGTGCCTGTCCTCGTGGTATTGTATTGTTTTGTATTTATTCAGAGTGGGAACCAGAGCAGGCAAATTGCCTCCATGTAATGACCATGGCACCACTATAGAAAAGCCAATGCAGAGGAGGTGAACAAAACAGAACACTTCAAGTACAAGAGATAAAAGGAACTCAAAAAGATCGGCATGGCGGAAGGAAATGGTCAAATGATAACAGCAGTTCTGGTTCAGTCCGCACTGCAAGCAACAACAAGAACAGTTGAGGTAATCATACACCATACTTCAGTAATATGATACTCTGGAGAATGAGGTTGAAGACTCATAATATTATTATGATATGATACTAATAGATACTGGCTAGGGCACGAGGGGAACTGGATTGCCGCCAGTAGTCGGCAATTTCTAAAAGGGTCTTCAGCATGGTGAGGCATCGTGTTTCAGCAGGAAGTGCGTTCCAGAGGAACACACCGTTGAAGCTCACTGTGTGTGCAACGATGCCTGAGTGGAGACGGGGTAACTTGAGAAGGTTGGATTGGCCCTACCTCGCGTCTGATTGGCCAAAGGCAAGAATAGATCGGTGAGAAGCAGAGAATAATGTCCTTTCACACCTTTGACCTTTGACGCCCATCGCCGGAGGCGATGATAGCAATGCTACGGCAGAAGCCATAGCAACTTGTGCTGGGATTACACCATTCAACAGCTTGCAAGGCTGAAGAATTGACCGTCACTATTCAGCCTGGTCTACACCATACAGCTATTTGGAGTGACATTTTCTGGCCAGTGAATCCCTTTTTTGGTCTTTTTCATTTTTTTTCCCGCACACACCTTTCACACACACACACACACACACCCCCCCCCCCCCCACACACACACACCCACACACACACCCACACACAAACACACACACACACACACACACACACACACACACACACACACACACACACACACACACACACACACACACACCGCGCCAGACAATAGAAAGCAGTCTCTTAGTATATGTGCACACACACGGTTTGAGTCCAAGCTGAGACAACAAAGGGGTGGTAGGTGTGCGGAAAGAAACATTAAATGAAGCACGTACGGCACGCTTGAGAAGCTTTTAAAGACAGTGACGGTAATGGGTAACTAAGCCAAGGGCAAAACAATTTGAGGCATACATGAAAACAGGTAAAACAAGAGCAGTCAGGTACAGGACACGGCATCGGAGAGGCAAGCAGTTTCTCTTACGATACAAAATAGCAATTCTAGGAGCAGCTTTTCGAACAATTGAGTTCATCATGCTGGACCACTGCTTACAGTGAAACCTGACTAAGCCGACCGCTCAAGGGACCTTCACTGAAACGTGTTCTCTGTTACCAAGTGGTGTCCTTATCAGCGGGCCAGGGTCATTTGAGTAGCATCCATTGGTGCTGGTTGCAGTGGTCTTCTGGGACAGGTGGTCGCCTTGACAGGATTTACTGTATCAGAGTCAATGTATGCACCGAGATACTTGGGGGTAGATACAACATCAGGGGGAACAGTGCCGCATATAACATGGAGGCTGTGATGCTTGTCGTGAGAACAGGGCAAGAACAGGACTTGAGTCTTCTGTGCTTTAAAAGACCAAAGTCTGCAGGTGAATTGTAGCTGTACATAAGTTACGGGGAGAGAGCTTGAACATCCGTGCCATTGCTGTAGACAAGAATGTCATCCGCAAGTCGCGTAATGCTCAAATTAAATACTCAAATTAAAATAATTAACCAAGCTCGGACTCAATGTCACCGACATAGAGTAGGACAAGTAAAGGGCCCAACACTGAGCCTTGCGGCACACCACTTGTGCTCACGATGGGAGGGCTGGTGGCAGTGCAATGGTAACTTTCTGCTCTTGGCTTTTGAAATAATCTGCAGGGCCATAGCCAACACATTTTGACTGATCCAGTTGGACATTTCACCTTTTAAAAAAGGATTTAAAATGCTATGACCAATTCAAGGTAATTCTGCTTATTACTAAAATTAAGATTTTGTCTCCGCGTCGACTATTCGCCATACATGTATAATCCAGGTCCAGGTATACCTACTTTTAAAATTATAAATGTATGTATACGAATAAGCAAAAAAGAACCCTGTAAACGGCTGTATCGTCAGTCTGTCCCAGGGAGTCGTACTCAAACTAGGGAGGTGACACGGCACAGAAATCCGTGTCACAGGGGTTGCCTCGCACACGTTGTTATTTTTGGAATAGTCCATCCAGTCCAGTCCAAAAGGTCATACGCGGATCGACTCGCCTTCTGTACTTCACCTCCAAGCGTGCAACGCAAGACCCGCAAAGTATGATTTTTCTGTGGGGAACGATTTTGCCATTGATCAAGTTTTATTGGCGTGCTCAGGCATATTACGATTGCTCAGAGGTCCCGAGCACGCTTGTTCAGGTTCTCTATTTTTGACGAGCCGGTCCTAAAGCCCCCTACATTGTATCTAACGACATAGGAGCTGACAATGGAAGAGGATTTCCGTGGAAATAATGACGATGTTGGTGTGACTGCTGCAGGAAAAATGCTGGCTGTTTATGACAGTATGACTAGATGCAGGCACACGTTAGAAAGCACAACTTTGACAGCGACAGCGTGACAGCGACAGCGTCATGCGAAACAAAGCCTGTGGCAAGATTGCTATGCATGTGACCTTGACTCGCGGTGTACGCATGACATTCTAAACGTAACAGGGTGTCATAAATATTCTATTTTATTTTATTTTATTTTATTTTATTTTTTCACAAGTTAAGTGAAGTATGTGCTAGTATGTTCGCATGGGATTCTCAACATAACAGGCTGTAATGGATCTTTCAAATTGTCACAAGCTACGTGAAGTATGTATGTTAGTTTGCGCTATAAACAGATTTGGAACTATTTCTTAAAGAGCTTGGCTGTGGTGGTTGAGGCAGATGTTCACACAGGACAGGTGTGATCTGATAAGTACGTAACATCATGTAAGTTAATGGGCATCCATGTGAGATCGGGGCAGGCCGGATTTAATCAGCCGACGCCGCAGCAGAGTGCTCAATGTGCAGAAACGGCAAGAGGACGGTGATGAGTTAGTCGCAACTCACTGTGTTGTATGTGTGGTTACTCAGATTGGATCAGGTTGGACAGCCACTGTTTGCCTCCAGTGGTATTGCATGCACGGGCTGGAACAGATTGTTGCCCGAATGTTGAGCAGTTCGAAAGGTGAAAAACATGTACATGTGAAGCAAAGTGTATGTACTTCTAAATTTCAAATCTGTGCTGTTATCGGGGAATGCATTGGGAAATATCTCAAGGGCAGAAGCTGAGAAAATCTGTGAACGTTGTTAATTGCGGTGTACTTTGCTTCGTATGATGGTGGAGCCGCTCATCAGTTGCGGTCAATTTGTGACAGCAACTCTTGGACAACGCGCTGCATTGACGGTCTCTCCTGCAGATCTGTCTTGATACACTGCTCAGCGATGTGACGATAGCCATAGGGTATGCTTGGTGGAAAGATGGGCTTGGTGCCACCTGCAATTTCATCCAGGATATCGTCAGAGTTGCTGAGGTGTTCATAAGGTATCTGTCGAGTTGAGAGTTCCCACATAACCACGCCAAAGCTGAAGCGAGAGAATACACCATGAGGATATGATAGTTTTCAGCCTGTATGCGCTCCAACACCTGAATTCAACGCACCCTCTGGACGTTCGACAATACTTCGAAATAAGACAATTTTGAGACGGGCTCACACCCCAGTGTATCAACTAACTACTTTCCCATGTCCTGCAATAGTGCTCAAATGCCCGTAATGGGCAGAGCGTAGTACGCATGAGGTAAGGAAGTAAAATAGGGCTGTTTCGTTGTTACTCAGAATTTCATGGCGAAACCAATCATCAGACAACTTGCGTACTTCCCCATGTCTAACCCCAAGATGAAGTAAATACTGTAGTTGTTAATAACTTATCATACTGGCCGAATTACAAAAACCCGACTCTTGTCAGATTTAGTTTGACTGCCATTTCTGCAACTTCAACTCTTCAGTAAAAAAATACTCGGATGAAGCTCCAACATTGGAGAAACAGCTCTCTTGTTCATTTCTAAAGCAACAAAACTACGATCTACTCATCGTAGACTTCGGTTTGCAGCTAAGCTTCTTGTTTCACCATGCTCACCTGTAGACATCGTGTTTCTCCGTGTACAGATTCTTCTTGATGGATTCCGGTGATCGCCAGCGATCTGTACCAACTCCACACGTCATTCCAATACGTGACGTCGTGCCCTCCGCTGCTCTTGTAGCTCTGTCGTCATCAGTGCGATCCACATCAGATGTGACACTGGCAGCACCCAATAATGGGGTTGTTAGTTGATCAGCCTGAGGGTGGGTTGGATTTGATACTGTGCGCGTCGAATGATCTGTTGCCTGCTTACCTCCTGTTTTCCTCTCATTTGGCTTAATGCCATCGGGATGAAGGATGGCTAGGAATCGTGCTGTTTCCATGTCGGCGATCTTCACCACCCATTTGTCACTGACCAGCATATTGGCTGACTTGATGTCACGGTGGATCATGGGTGGATCTCTGTTATGCAGATACTTGACACCTCTTGCAGCATCCAGGGAGAATCGCAGGCGATCTGCATGTTCAACATTGTTGGACGGATCATGGAGAACATCGCAGAGAGAACCTCGCATCAAGTATTCCATCACAAGAAATGGACACCTAGATTGCTTTTCCTTCCCAGCCCCCAGGAATAGAACTATATTTGGGTGGCTTAATGTTCGTAGAACTTCCGCTTCTTGGATGAAGGAATCGTACGGCGATGCAGTGGATACAAACGGTGGAAGTCGCTTAACAACAACTGCCATGTCTCCCAACTCAGCAAGTAACACTTTACAAAACCTTCCCTCGGCAAGTTGTCTCTGAATCTTCAGATCAGACCAGGCAATGCACGTGCCGTGGTTGATCTGACTGAGCTTTCTGTTGGAGCGGTAGAGGTCACGATTGGTATTGACGAGTTCAATTTCCTTTGCATACAAAGCTCTCCTCTTTCTCAGGAACTGAATGAGAGCTATGACGAGGGTGGTGATAGTGGTTGCGAAAACGAGAGAAGCCATCAAGATCAGGTACACTGCCGGTGCATTGCAGTCATCGCTGGATAAATATCCGAAACGACACACGCAGATGTGTTTGAAGTCTGCCTTGTTGACCACGCATTCTCCATGTCCATTACAACTATTGTCTTTACATGGTCCCTGAGGAACACAGTGAGATGCGGCCTCTCCGACGGTGGTTAAGGACTGGTTGCATTTGACACACTGCTGTTGAAGAGTTGCAGAGTACTTTCCGATAGGACATGGTTGACATTGGGATTTCTCGTCCCGTTCCAGACCGACAGGGCACAGATTGGAGGTATTGAGAATGAGAACTTGGGATTGCCGGTACGATTTTGGTGTATGTCCCCCAATTACCATACTGCCAAGTACAGAGTGCTCCCAGATTCTCATTTTGAAGAACTTATTCGATGTAGCTACCTCTTGAGAACCATTGCTTGTGATGGTAATAAGAAGTGCCCAATTTGCGATATCCCGCATCTTGCCAAGAGTTTGTATACCTCCAAGCAGGATCAGGTCATTGTTAACGAATGACAGGCTGTGGCCAAACCGGTTTGGTATCTCAGGAGTTATCGGTACATCATGAACGGTTATGTCGACTGTTGAGCGGATGTCAACAAGTACCAGTTTGGAATCCGATGGCATCCCTCCACCAAACAGCAAGACTCCCCGATCAGTTGGTGTGGCTGAATGACCATGCTGGATAGGTAGATGTCCTTTCTTAACGTAGCCGGTGAGGTTATGCCATCGACCTTTGCACTGGTCTTCATCTTCCATGATGAACATCCACAAATCTCCAAGGGAACGGTTCATGTATTTACGGCCCTTTCCACCGTGAATCACCATTGCAGATCTATTATGTCTGAACGATACATGTTGTCTCCGTGGGGAAGGTACGATCCCAGATGTGATGTTCGCCTCCACCCAAAAGTGTTTGTTTGTATTGAAGCACCACGGATTTGGGTCATCTTTAGGTAGAGGGCAACCCCCATACAATATGGCTGTTTTATTGGTCCCCAAGGTAACGGTGTGATCCTGGCGAATAGGGCAGTCTGGTCCCGGCGACGGGTAGAGAAGGGTGTAGAAGAGACTCACATAATAGGGGGGTTTTCCACGTTTATAGTTCAGTATCCACACAGGCATTGTAAACCTAGGACTTCGAACAAATTTGAGAAAAGTGTGACTGTCTACGGTCTCTCCTGGCGAACTGGTGGTAGCCCCGAAGTACAGTGCTGTTTGTGTGTCTTTGGTCCGTGGTGCAAGAAGAATGCCAGCTGCATATTGTCTGATGTACAAACTGACACCAGAAAATGATCCGGTATTGGTCATCATCTGTGTCTCCAGGCGATAACTCGATCCCGCTCTTCCATCTCTTCCGCGATATGCAATGGCTCTAATCACATGTTTACCGGCCGTTGTTAACATGAAGAATAATGTCTGTCCGAAAATGATGTCAATCGATCTGAAACGCGAGGGATTATCATCTCTCACTAAATTTTCACAGTTCGCCGGGGATTCTTGAACATTGCAAATGATGAGAACGCCTCTAGATTGTGTCATGATTGAATTTAAAATCAGGGTCTTCTGAAAGGCTATATACGCTGCATCAAACGATGAATGGAGTAGATTCATGGGGCCTTGAAAGGTATTTTTCACCTCCATCCATGTCAGTGATAAGGTGTTGAATTTCCACATATCCAAAGTGACCGTATCCTCGAATCCGTCAAGCACTTTCCACCCACCTACAAACAACAGAATTCCATCATCATCAACGAAAAGTCTGGCAGACTGGCGAGGGTGGGGAGTCACCATATCGCTTGGTTGAATAACCTGCCAATGTCCGACATCATGGTCTTGAACATGGAGACGAGATAGAACATTGCTTGGGGTATTACGGCACCTGCGATCATTGTTACTTCGAAGACAACCTCCAAATGAAAAGAGGAAGAACGACGAATTTGAGGCATTTGCTGCATACGTCCTCGAGGCAGCTGGAATGGCGACGAGAGAAGACCCGGTTTCACGGACCTGTGGACTCTCACTCCTTCCTTGCGCCTTGATAACTCTGGTTTGCCTGTTGCCATAAAGCAACACTAATTTGCTACATTCGCCAGGGCCAAAACCGTGTAGGATGACCTGATGCTTGCAAGGAGATACAGTCGCGCTTGGCGAAGTTTTGAAACAGCAGCATTCCTCACCCAGTGTCACGTTCAAGTCAATCTCATGCTCAAACACCTGCCAAGTTTGACCTCCGATGTAGCTTGTATCACACACGGCAACGTTGAAATAGGCAGTTTCATGATCTATTAGCTTATAGATGATCAAAAGGTGTGGTGTGAACTTACTTCGATCATTCTCCCTGAACATGACCACCTCCCTGACGAGCACTCTGGACATGTATCGGTAAGTATAACGACTTCGAGATAATTCTCCGGATATAGCATGTGGATTTTTAGGATATACAGGGACTGTTATCAGTGGTCCATTGCTGCTTCCATTGACATACCTAGCCCGATCCAGGAATTCAAATAAACAAAGCACCCACAAGATGGATGTTAGAATCTGCCAACACGAAGCCATTGCCGTCGACACAGTCCAGCATGCAACCGATTTCGGTGATGCAATGAATGTTGTGTCGAGAGAAGCCACACGTCAAATAGTCACGATGCAACCACGTATTTTACACACAACTTTTGAAAGTACTGCAAAGAAACCTATAGTGGAACTTTGTGATCTTCTCTGGCTTTCTGACAGCGGCAAACCACATTACACAGTTTTACTCAATCTCCCGATATCCAGCTCTTTCCAGCTTGTTAGATATCATCAACTGAGCTCAGAGTTGCAAGTCGAGCCAGTTATACTCCTTAGCACGACCAAGCTCTCGCAAAGATCGTACTTTGTCGCTGAACGTCAGGAGTGTCAGCATCGTTGTGCTAGCAGTATCCTAACACTAGGATAGTTAGGGTTCGTGTATCAGGATTCAGGAGACACAAGATGTCAATACATGTTCACGAGAAACTTGTCGCTGCATGTGCATAATATAATAATCGGAAGAGGTTGCATGCTATGTTAATACCAATCATACACACGGGCCACACACTTGGTGCGCCAATTGTTTTAACTAACAGTAGCCAGACGTTCCGCTTCTGTTCCTTGATCCGAAGAACTGCTGATGAGACAAGTAATGGATGGCTCCCGCGTGCAGGAAGTACTTAGTATGTGCATGAAGTGTGCAAGAACAGTCGGAAGTGTGGGTTCCACCTGCCTCCGGTAGTGTCACAGGAGCATACACTTCAGCATAATGATATGCAGATTGCTTTGAACAGGGTCCGCTGGGATGACAGCTGCACCATAGGTGGGTGCTAAAGCATCTCTGGCCATAAGCCAAGCCTTCCTGGTGCCTGTCCTTGTGGTATTGTATTGTATTGTATTGTATTGTATTTTGTTGTGTTGCGTTGTGTTGTATTGTTCTGTATTTATTTCGAGTGGGAACCAGAGCAGGCAAATTGCCTACATGTAATGACAATGGCACCACAATGGAAACGCGAATGAAGAGGAGGTGAACAAAAAACAGAACACTTCAAGTACAAGAGATAAAAGGAACTCCAAAAGATCGGCATGGCGGAAGGAAATGGCTAAGTGGTGACAGCAGTTCTGGTTCAGTCTGCACTGCAAGCAACAACAAGAACAGTTGCGGCAATCATACAAGATACTTAAGTAATATGATACTCTGGAGAATGAGGTTGAAGACTTATATGATACGATACTAATAGATACTGGCTAGGGCACGAGGGGAACTGGATTGCCGCCAGTAGTCGGCAATTTCTAAAAGGGTCTTCAGCATGGTGAGGCATCGTGTTTCAGCAGGAAGTACGTTCCGAGGAACACACCGTTGAAGCTCACTGTGTGTGCACTGATGCCTGAGCGGCGACGGGGTAACTTTAGGAGGTTGGATTGGCCCTACCTCGCGTCTGATTGGCCAAAGGCAAGAATAGATCGGTGAGCAGCGGAGAATAATGTCATTTCACACACACACACACACACACACACACACACACACACACACACACACACACACACACACACACACACACACACACACACACACACACACACACACACACACACACACACACACACACACACACACACACACACACAACACACACACACACACACACACAGCGCCGGACAATGGAGAGTCTCTTAGTATTTGTGCACATAAGCGGTTCGAGTCCAAGCAGAGACAACAAAGGGGTGGTAGGTGTGCGGAAAGAAACATTAAATACTCGTACAGCACGCTTGAGAAGCTCTTAAAGACGGTGACGATGATGGGCCACTAAGCCAAGGGCAAAACAATTTGAGGCATACATGAAAACAGGTAAAACAAGAGCAGTCAGGTACAGGACACGGCATCGGAGAGGCGAGCAGTTTCTCTTACAATACGAAATAGCAATTTAACGAGCAGCTTTTCGAGCAATTGAGTCCATCATGCTCGACCACTGCATATCAGAGTCAATGTGTGCACTGAGATACTTGGCGGTAGCTACAACGTCAAGGGGAACAGTGGCGCATATAACATGGAGGCTGTGAATAACAGCTGCAGATAGGTTATGGGGAGAGAGCTTGAACATCTGTGCCACTGCTATAGACAAGAAGGCGCAAATCGCATGATGCTCACATTCAATTAACCATGCTCGAACTTAATGTCACCGACATAGAGTAGGAAAAGTAAAGGGCCCAACACTGAGCCTTGCGGCACACCACTTGTGCACACGGTGGGAGGGCTGGTGGCAGTGCCAATGGTAACCTTCTGCTCTCGGCTTTTGAAATAATCTGCAGGGCCGTAGCCACCACGTTTTGACTGATCCGGTCTTACATTTCAATTAAAAAAACAACAACTTTAAAATGCTATGACCAGTTCAAGGTAATTCTGCTGATTACTAAAATTACGATTTTGTCTCCGCGTCGACTATTCGCCGGTGCAATTCAAGGTATACATACATGTACATGCACTTCGAAAATTGTACATGTATGTATAGAACAGAACAACAAGGACAATGTTCTGTTCTGTATTACGCTCTGCCTCCGTCGTGTTGAGCACTGTCAGCACACTGGGCACACCCTCGGGTACATGTACTTCGAAGTATGTATACAAATTCTCGAAAACTGGACCAACCGGACCGGTGGCTACGCCCCTGCTGTGTCATACATAGTTTTATAATAGTACTATGCTGTTGCAGTATTTTGCTCTTTCATGGAGCCAGAAAAGGCTCGATGTGGGCTGTGCTAAAATGCCTGGCGCGTAGAATATCGGACATACCACGCCCATGACACGCACCAGCTATCTGCGCATTTTGTCTGGTCCTGGTTTTTACAACTTGATGAGGCGGCAGACACATTACACCACTACACTGTGCTTGTTTTCCGGGTGTTTTGTGCAATAGGGAATACACCACTGCACTATGCTTGTCTACTGGGTGAGCACAGCATTATCAAGGTGTTGCTGAAGGCCGGTGCGGACTACAGCAAGAAGAACTGCTTGGTAAGGCAACCGGCCTAATTCTGGCAAACCCTACGGACATTCAACCTCACAAATCTCACAAATCTCACAAATCTCACAAATCGGATGTTGATCAGTCCACAGTACAGTACTGTTGGTCGCCGAAGAACTGGCGCTCAGCCTCCTAGCCTAGACCGTTCCTATTTTCATGTACTACAGTCTATGCACAGTTGAGTCACTGTGTATACATTTGTATGCTGTGCTTGGTGAAATTCTAGCCTGGCCGTTCTTCGGTGCCCCGTTCTTCGGTGCCCCGTTCCTCGGTGCCCCATTCTTCGGTGTCCCGTTCTTCGGCGCTCCGTTCTTCGGCGCCCGACAGTACTGCAGTCTGATTCCAGTATCTTTTACGACCTTCACTGACGAGATCTGAATGACCGACACAGCTGTGTGGAGGACTAATTATTTAAGTCAACATCTACATTGTACATGTACAGCAACTTGGAATCGTGTTGCTGGTGTGTGGTGGAAAATGAGGTCATGGCCAGAGAGCGCATCTGGTGGAGTTTTGAACAAAATCAACAATTCATTGCGTTTCTATTCCTGATGAATTTTTGTTGCCCCATTTTATGTGTATGGGGGTGTGTTTGTTGGGGAATTCCGAAACAGGGAAGCACCCCATTGCATCTATCTGTGGCATCTGGCTCAGACAAAGCTGTCCAGACATTCTTGAAGGAGGTAAGATCATCAACTTTGGTTTCAAGCTGTAAGAGCTGATGTGTTTGGCTGTTAAGCTACCGTAAGTTGAGTGGAATGAACTGGACTTACACTTCTCCCCTCCCGGTGCCAGGCCCCTCTCTACCACCGGCTGTAATTCTTTGGCGATTTTGTTGGTCCTTGCAGCTTGATATTATGTTGCTACTGCCTTACAGAATTGAACGCGGTTTCAAAAACTTCAGAATTTTTCCCCAGTCCAATGGTCTGCTTCTGCTGTAGGATATGATCATCATTATGGTGGTTATTTGTTTCTATATTCAGAAGTAAGGGTAAGGCTTCTTGCAGTTTCATTTAGAAGAAATGCATTTGAGCTGGCAAGCTCGTTCCCATCACTCCGCGAGACATCATTATGTGAACAGATCAATGTCCACATGGCATGGGTTACAGTCAGACCTCGCTTATCCGGTCCTCTTTTATCCGGATCCCTCGCCATCCGGAAGAAAATAGTTGGTTACAGATTTACAGCATACTTGATGCGTCCAACATAACCGGTATTCGGATATCCGGTTCCCTCGCCTATCCGGATATTACGTGGAAAATGGATGTGTGCGGTTATGCGAGGTCTGACTGTACCGATGCTTGATTGCATTCAGGTGATCTGAGGATGAGGCTGTGGATGTGTGAACTGTTTCTCTTGTTTGTTTCACTTATTAGCAGTGGTGAGGCTTCCTGCAGCTTCATGCATAGGAAAAAAGGTTTCAGAGCAGACCCGCTCTCTTCCCATTCACTCTGCAAACTCGAACTCGTTTCTCAATCAATTATTACAACGTTTCTGCACAATTGCCCTCGTCAGGTATGCAATGGTGTGCAAGTTTTGCGAAGGAGCAGTTGGGAGGAGTTTGAGTTTGCAGAGTGAAGGGGAAGAGAATGGGTGTGCTCTGAAACCTTTTTTCCTATGTTTCTCTTATGTTATACTTACTCCTATGTTGCACGGTGTGTGTGCTATCACTACCTGTATAATTCGTATACAGGCAAAGGGCGAGATGCTGGACGTCGATGCTATGACCTCGCATGGCTACTCACCACTGGCACTGGCTGTATATGCTGATCATGCTAGCATTGTCAGCACACTGCTCAAGGCCAAGGCCAGCACAGTGCAGGCCAGCACGGCCGTTCACGGTTACTCTGCTGTGCACTACTCCCTGCACACGATGGTGAGTCGCAACCACACCGCCAACACTCGTACAGCGTAGCCGGGGGTGGGGGGAGGAGAATGATCCCCCTTCTGCCGGTTCATCTAGCCTTGGAAATCTGAAAACAATCCTATTGGAGACATGTGCATGATGTCATGGGACTGCTTGTCCAGTGCTGATGCTGGTATGATGAGGCACTGCCTGATAATTCGAACAGTGTACGCCAGAGCTGGTATTCAAGCATATACTCATACCTTGGTTATCCAGACCCCGGAGTTACGGGCACTTCCGTCTACCGGGCACCTTTTGGGCAAGTTTCAGTGGAAATATTACTACTCTTTTGTCACTTTTTGTGGAAATAGTGACGTCATATGCCATATCTGTGGCCGTTCCCCATCAAAGTGTATGTAATTCGGAGTTAGGACTATTTCAAAGTTACGGGCATTGTCCGGTCCCGGACCGCCCGAATGGACCAAGGCATGAGCATATTTAACATGTACAGCACAGGCCTACAGTGCAGTACCTAGTATAATGATAGCAGAATTGTAAACAATCCTTTGCAGATGGGGTATTGTGGGAGCAGGGGTGTCGAAACCAGTGCGGCAGGTGCGGCCAAAGCCGTGCCAATAATTTCCCCTGAGGAGGCACTGTTATGTGAACAGGTCAACGTCCACATGGCATGTGTTACTACTGATTGATTGCATCCAGCAGGTGATCTCTGGATGATGCTGTCAATGTCTATGCACTGTTTCTCTTGTTCAGTCTAAGAAAGCCTTGAAGGGCATGCTGGACATCGCTGGCTGCGCCAATGCGAAGACGGCGGCCGGCCTTACAGCCCTTCACCTGGCCTGTGCTACGGTATGTGTGTGTGTAACTGGATAGGGTTGTTGGATAAGCTCAATATAATAGTGAAGACTTGTGGTAACGTAATCTCGGGGGTGTAGCAGCCGGTCCGGCCACCCGGCTTTGGCCGGACCACTTTTTCGCCCAGAAGTGCTCAGAATGCAGGATTTTGCACCCTAATTTCAAAAAATTCCCGGGGGATATCCCCCGCACCCCCTCCGACCGGACTACCTTCAACAACGGTGCTATGCGCCTGGATCCCTGTAATAGGAGGCCACCTGTTATAGAGTTTGTCACATCAGATCCCTCACTTTATCAACATACTTCAGTACATGTGACCTATGTAGAAAGACCACCTGTGACCTATGATCACTAAGTGACCTGTGTAGAATGACCACTCGTGACCTGTGATCACTATGTGACCTGTGTAGAAAGACCACCTGTGACCTGTGACCACTATGTGACCTGTGTAGAAAGACCACCTGTGACCTGTCACCACTTTATCAACATACTTGTGACCTGTGTAGAAAGACCACCTGCCTTATAGAGTCCGGTCATCCAGGGTCCCTCACTGTAGAGGAGCAAAAGTATTGAAAAAAAGTATTGAAAAATTGACTCTCTAGCCGACCATGTTTTTGTGTCTGTGTTGGCACCCTGCAGGGTAACATCAATCATGCCGAGCTGCTTTTGAAGAAAGGAGCTAAGGCAGACGCGAAGGATAACCTCGGCTGTACGCCATTTCACTGGGCTGCACTGTGCGGACAGGTAAGGTTCAGCACCCGAGTCACTTAATCAGGACCGGCGAAAGCAGTGCGTGTTGATTGGTGTGGCCGTTCTAAAGCCTTTCATACGGTTTGTGAATAATATTTGGCGATGCATCTGCTTGAATTCGTTTGGAAGCGTCGTGAAACACAGTCGAACCTTTCATTAATGGACGCCCTTGAAATCAGACATCTGCCCTGTACAAGGAAGTGTTTTGCATACAAACAGCTGACTGTATTGACTGCATTGGGAACAGTTAGGGTAAATCGATTGTGCTGTCGATGTGGAAGTGACAGTATTGGCAATGTACAGGATGTTCAACTATGATGGCAATCTCTCTTCACAACAGTGGCAATTTGATACGTGTACCGTAAAACCTGGTTTAAGCGACCACCCCCCCCCCCCCAAGGTGCAAGCAAAAGCGGTCGTTAAAGCCAGGTGGTCTTTAGAACCAGGTCCCACAGTATCTGTGTAGAACTGTCCGTGCATGGAAAAACGGTCGTCAAGAGCAGGTGGTCGCTAAACCCAGAGGTCGCTTACACCAGCTTTTACTGTACATGATGTTCTCCTGTGATGGCAATCTCTCTTCGCAACGGTGGCAATTTGATACGTGTATTCACAAACAAATCTTGTCTCTGATCATATGATTATCTGGTGTGATCTACTCTGTCGCGGACATTGCGTAGATGCCCATTCTCGCGTTCCTACTTGACTGGAAGAAAGGTTCGCTGCGTCTTGGGGCAGCGTTGAAGGATGCGAACGGTACAGGCATTGTGTGCTATGCGGCCTTGCAGGGACACCTTGCCGTGACCCGTTTCCTTCTCAGCCGGGTAAGTTGTTCTGTGGCGCTCCGTGTACATATCTGCGTCTGCATATCCACCGTGACGGCACCACAGCACAGCATGAATTTAGCCTTGACTTACCGCATCCCTGAGTATAAGTCGCACCTATTTGTTCTAAACGTCAGGGGCAAAGAAGGTGATGCGACTTACAATCGAGTGTGACTTCTTACTTACGTGAACATATTGAAACAGTATGGCTCAGACCTGAAAGTGAGGGTGCGACTTACAATCGAGAGCAACTTATCGGGCAAGTACTGTAAGCAGCATAGAAAGTAACATGCTTGTGTAATTCTCTACTCTGCCATTGTTCAGGGGTTCTCTGCTGAGGAAAGTGATAACTGCGGTCGTCTTGCTACCCACTACGGTTCGGTGGGTCCAGCGGCAGAGAAAGTTCTCAAGGAGCTTCTGAATACCAACCCTGATCTTGTCAAAGCGGTGGATAATGAGGTAACGCAAGGTGTAAACTTTATTGGGCGTATAATTATGTGCATTCAGTCTGTAGCATGCCCGTGTGTGTACATGTGTGTGTGTGTGTGTGTGTGTGTGTGTATGTGTGTGTGTGTGTGTGTGTGTGTGTGTGTGTGTGTGTGTGTGTGTGTGTGTGTGTGTGTGTGTTTGCGTGCGCGTCCGCCACGTGACGTGTGTTTGCACATGTGTGCGTGTGCTTATGTGTGTCTGTCTGTGTACACGTGTGTGCGCATGTGTACATGCCTGTATGCATACATTTTGACTTTATATTCTTTAAAAGAATACAGTAAAGCCTTGTGCCGTGCCTTGTCTACATATTTCAGAGAATTTAACAGGCCTCTAGATGAGAACATTTTCTTCTATACTGATACAAGACAACCGTCATGGCATCACGCAGTATGTCTCCACAGAAACTAGACGTATGTGCACATTGCCCATACTGAAAATCAGGTCTGCATTGAAGACCGGCTTCTGTACGAGACAGGTGTTAGAAGACAAAGACAACACGGTTTCAGGTGGTTTGTGCGTCTTCCGTTCTTGCAAAATACCTCGCCAAAGGCCAGATAGTCACGCGTTTTCACACGTCTTATTTGAGTGATTCTGTGGTCCAATACCATGCAGGCTGTATTGTATTGGTGTAGAAGAATGGTCTCATTCCTGGCTGCACGGGAGAGTTTATTTGTTATTATTGTCCTGTGTTGTGTGGAAATGTCTGCTTAGGGTAACAATGTACTTCACCAGGCTGCAATGACAGGCTCTCTCAGCTTGGTACAATGGCTAGTCACCAACTATTCCCAACTAGAGGTGAGAGAGAGAGAGAGAGAGACGTTGCTGGGTTAGTTGCTTAGCATTCTTATATTAGTGCAAAGGATACTGATACAAATCGTTGCGTTTTATCATATTGTGACTCCAGTCCCTTATTTCCACTGACGACTCAGAAGGAACTAGAGAATCGATTCTGGAAATGAGAACATCTAAACCGTTTTACAAGTTGTCATGTGTGTGGTGAAGTCTGCGGTCGCATGATTCGTACTTTTATACCTCTGATTAAATTGTTGTCTCCACGAAGATAATAAAATTTTGATACTGATACTGGTAAACTTACTATGAATGCTGTGTGTGTGATCGCAAGCACCGAGTCAGGCTGAAACACCAGAGTGGTTGTACATGAACCAAAGGTACAGTGGTGGCAAGTTGGCATCTGAAATCCAACCCCTGATTTCGTACTAGAGCGCAGCACCGATTCTAGCCGTCTCTATTTTCGTAGAGTTGCAAGCGCGTGCTGGTTTTCAGCAATGTGAGTGCACCGAGCTGGGGGTCGGATTTCACTTGCCACCACCGTCGGTCTCACACGCCATGATTGACTTGGGCCCTAATAGAACTGATGACATGTTCACACTCTGAAGATTAAACAAAGAAAGAGTGTATCATGCAGTTGTTCATGCTTCCTTCTTTTTAGGTGAACTCCCAGACCAAGGACCTGTGTTCTTGCCTGTGGCTGGCAGCTGCCAATGGTCACAGCGAGTGCATTGAGTGGCTTGCCGCGCATGGCGCTGATGTCCATCTGGCCAATAGGGGAAAGCTGTGAGTAGTAGTACATTGACGCATTTTTTCAATTGCAACAAATCCATGAATTGCTCTCCAAAAGCAGCGCACCAGGATGTTATGCCCACGGATGTTGTCTGCTTTTGTATACCAGTGCTGACACAATCTTTCTCCCCAAACCAGAAAAAGTCAGGATGTATAAAACATCCAGCTACATACATGTACTTATACTGGGACATAACATAACACCAACACAAGGCCATGTACCAAATCACATACCCATAATGCCGCGTATGAAGACTGGGCTTTTCCTGTGAAAGCTGATATCAGGGCTAGGTTTATAATCAAGTTTTTTCGTGCATGTCAAGTCAACATAACCAGGCTTGTGTGCTGGTGGAGAATCTGGAAAACCAGGCTTGTATTCCAATAGGCTTCTGTATGAGACCTGCTTTTCACACAAGCCAATACGGTGATATCCAGCTACACAGTACACTGTCCAACAAGTTGTTGCTGTAAGCCTGGTCATGGCCACTATGCACCCCACCGCTGTCAGATGTTATGCTTCAGCACAATACCAACACCATTGAAGTGAAACACTGATGCTCTTTTCTTACAGCACGCCACTGCATGCTGCATCGCAGAATGGCCATCCAGCTGCCGTGGAAGTATTGCTAACGTGCGGTGCGGAGGCTAACCAATCAGACGTCCAGGGTCGATTGTAAGTTAGGAGCGTGTGTGGTGGGAGACTGGATGAATATCCTTTTGCAACAGCTTGAGGGTGTACGCGTCGTGTAGGAAGTCTTAAGAGCAAAGATCTCAGGGGAACAGAGTGGAGAATCGCACTGTCCACTGTAAAGAGGACTAGCTCCAGATCGTCTGTGGCTTTGTTGCACATGCACCGCACTGTTATCACTACTGCACCAGCATTGCTCCGTTGCCAATACATTGCCCCATGCATGTGTATAATTGCGGCCTGTGAAGTCGGCAAAAACAAACGTGTAGAACGGAAGCAATATTGGTAGCATTCAAGATGATGCTGGATCGACATAGGGCACGTGTAATGGAACGCCAGGTGATGCAAGTTTGCAGTTTCACCGATTTTACAGGTAGCAACTGTGTCACTGGTATCTTGAAGACAAATACTGTACTTGCTTTTCTTCCGTTTCAGACCAATCCACCTTGCTGCGAGGAACGGACACTTGTCGGTACTAAGTATGTTAATCAGGTCAGTCATAGCCTACAATCAAGCTATTTGTCCATATGTTCCATTGCCTCTAATTTTCCAGTACTTCACTCGATAAGAAAGCATGAAACTTGGTTTGTGAAATTCTTGAATCCTGATAATGGTGGTAAAGAGCTTGTAATTTTTTTAGTTTCATCGCCAGTGTCCTTAGTTAGCCGTGAGGAGGGCTGCTTGTATAAAAGTACTACAGTCAATTACAGTCAAAGGCTTTGCTAATAAAGACTGCGGATATAACGACAATTCGTGAACAACGACAGAATTTCCATGCCCAGAGCAAAGTCCATTCTACCTGTATACATATTCTGAGACTTCGCGAATAAGGACACTTTTCTGATGCCTGGCCGAGTGTTGTTATACGCAAAGTTGACTGTACTGGGTGTAACCATAACTAGTTCATGGGAGATCCATGGTGTGAGTCTGGTCTTTGACTAACGGCTATAACAGTTTGTGATCAGGGTGTTTTGCCCAAGACTGACTACGGCTTGTGAAGTTGTGGCAGTTGTTCTGCATCTCTACGCTTCTCCTGATACACGTGTGTGCAGTAAGGTGGCATCAGTGGACACTAGCTGCGAGCATGGCCGCACAGCTCTGTCCTACGCCGCCGAGCATGGCCATACGATTGTATGCCAGCTGCTGATCGACAATGGCGCTGCTGTCAATCAGTGTGATTCCACCTCAGAGAAGTAGGTCCTCTCCTCTGTATGCATGTACAGTTGCGCTCCGTGAAATCTGACCGGAAATGCAAAACGTTCGCTCGGGGCCAGTTCCGATAACATCACTGCATTCGTAATGTGTACGTCAAGCCGCATCCCTACCACGTCAAGGGCAAGTTGAGGGTGCCAAGTATGCATTTTAGGTCGGATTTCACCGAGGGCAA
Source organism: Sycon ciliatum (assembly GCF_964019385.1). Lineage (NCBI taxonomy): Eukaryota > Metazoa > Porifera > Calcarea > Leucosolenida > Sycettidae > Sycon > Sycon ciliatum. The sequence continues at coordinate 20,701,816 of NC_088647.1, forward strand.
CTATACAAGCAATGTCTAGAAAATTTCTATATTTCAATATTTAATATTTAATATTTAATATTGAGACTGTCAACAGTATAGTACTCATGAGTGTCGAAAACAACAGCTGTGAGGCCACCTTTTGTTAGACCCCTATGCAACTGGGCTTCTGTACAGCAGCAGGGATCCACCCAGATACCTTTGACTTGTGCTCGAAATGCATGCATGCATTTCACCAGAGTGGGATTGATCAAGTTAGTTGATGATGACTATGTTACAGGCAAAGTAGTACCGTTATCACACATAAAGCAGAATCTGTGGAATAAACGTGTCCAAGGCACTAAATGCAGGGTTGTTCAGAAGAGGTGGACAAAACTACTCAAAATGTGACGTTGCCACAATGGACATTTTACGTGCACATAGCAAGTAGCTTGTACAGCTTTCCCTATTTTGAAGTTTTGATACTACAGTAAGCGAGTGTCTGTTTGTTTGTTTGTTTGTTTGTTTGTTTGTTGGTTGGTTGATTGGCTGGTTCATGCCATGACTGCAGGCAATCTCCGCTGGACTATGCACTTCACGGTGCACATCGTGACTGTGCCGACTACCTCACCAGCGTCGGCGCTTTCACGTGCGGCGGACGATTCCACCGGGCCGTCTCGGCGCTGCAGGCCGTCTGGAAGTTCAAAACGCTCTGCGTAAGCGAATACGAAACAAGTGCTGGGTATATGGGATGTCTTCCATTCACGATGTGGGTGGTCTCGCCTGGGGAAGGACTACGGGCCGCATGCAGTGTTGCATTCAATTGCAGTGTGCGTCAAGTATCCTATCTTGGAGCATGTCATGCATGCCCATTTTTTCTAGTAGTTAACCGAAGCTATAGTCAATTCACCATGAGATGGGGGGGGGGGGGGGGTAGTAACGGCCGTTCTCTTGGATGCTCTGTATCTCCAATGCTATTTAAATATCATACCGACAAGAAGAGGAAGGAGAAATTGTTGTAACTCTAAAATCCAGGCACAAGGAGTTGCTCATCACAGACAGCAGTAGTTGTCTGATGATTGCATATCTAGAGTCACAACAGTCCTCCTCCCACCCCTCTTATTGTTGTCATTAGCTCTGTCCCCGAGTCGGGCATCGAGCACTCCATTTGACAGCCTGAAACCGTTCTGTTCTGTTTCAATACGAATGATCATACAGATGCGCTCACGGAAATCTGACCCAAAGTGCAAAACCGAGGCCCTGGCTGGAGCAGTTCCGATTACATCACTGTGCTGGTACATGTGTATGTCCAGCCAGGCGCATTCGTACCACTTCCAGGGTGTCAAGGGCCGTGCAAGTTGAGGGCGCCATATATGCACTCTGGGTCGGATTTCACTGAGCTCTGCCAACTGTATGTATGGTGTTGCAGTGAGTGTATGTATTGTGTTGCAGTGAGTGTATGTATGGTGTTGCAGTGAGTGTATGTATTGTGTTGCAGTGAGTGTATGTATGGTGTTGCAGTGAGTGTATGTATTGTGTTGCAGTGAGTGTATGTATGGTGTTGCAGTGAGTGTATGTATTGTGTTGCAGTGAGTGTATGTATGGTGTTGCAGTGAGTGTATGTATTGTGTTGCAGTGAGTGTATGTATGGTGTTGCAGTGAGTGTATGTATTGTGTTGCAGTGAGTGTATGTATGGTGTTGCAGTGAGTGTATGTATGGTGTTGCAGTGAGTGTATGTATGGTGTTGCAGTGAGTGTATGTATGGTGTTGCAGTGAGTGTATGTATGGTGTTGCAGTGAGTGTATGTATGGTGTTGCAGTGAGTGTATGTATGGTGTTGCAGTGAGTGTATGTATGGTGTTGCAGTGAGTGTATGTATTGTGTTGCAGTGAGTGTATGTATGGTGTTGCAGTGAGTGTATGTATGGTGTTGCAGTGAGTGTATGTATGGTGTTGCAGTGAGTGTATGTATGGTGTTGCAGTGCGTGTATGTATGGTGTTGCAGTGAGTGTATGTATGGTGTTGCAGTGAGTGTATGTATGGTGTTGCAGTGAGTGTATGTATTGTGTTGCAGTGAGTGTATGTATTGTGTTGCAGTGAGTGTATGTATGGTGTTGCAGTGAGTGTATGTATGGTGTTGCAGTGAGTGTATGTATTGTGTTGCAGTGAGTGTATGTATTGTGTTGCAGTGAGTGTATGTATGGTGTTGCAGTGAGTGTATGTATGGTGTTGCAGTGAGTGTATGTATTGTGTTGCAGTGAGTGTATGTATGGTGTTGCAGTGAGTGTATGTATGGTGTTGCAGTGAGTGTATGTATTGTGTTGCAGTGAGTGTATGTATGGTGTTGCAGTGAGTGTATGTATGGTGTTGCAGTGAGTGTATGTATGGTGTTGCAGTGAGTGTATGTATTGTGTTGCAGTGAGTGTATGTATTGTGTTGCAGTGAGTGTATGTATTGTGTTGCAGTGAGTGTATGTATGGTGTTGCAGTGAGTGTATGTATGGTGTTGCAGTGAGTGTATGTATGGTGTTGCAGTGAGTGTATGTATGGTGTTGCAGTGAGTGTATGTATTGTGTTGCAGTGAGTGTATGTATGGTGTTGCAGTGAGTGTATGTATGGTGTTGCAGTGAGTGTATGTATGGTGTTGCAGTGAGTGGCGTGAACAACGTTTTCTTTACTACTACAGTAACACCTGGTTTAAGCGACCACCCCACGGTGCAAGCAAAAGCGGTCGTTAAAGCCAGGTGGTCTTTAGAACCAGGTCCCACAGTGTCCGTCTAGATCTGTCGGTGCATGGAAAAACGGTCGTTAAGAGCAGGTGGGCGCTAAACCCAGAGGTCTCTTACACCAGGTTTTACTGTACCGTTCGTTGGTGTCTGCTCACTCTTCCCTATGTGCAGCGCCAGAAGAAGATAGCCAGGGATCACGCGGCCCGGGTCTTACAGCGCGCTGCCACCGACCTCATGCTGAAACGGGACAAGAGGAAGGACGACAAGCTAGAGGTATGGGTGCCTGGTAAATTGACAGTTACATTGTATTGTGTGTGCGTGTGTGCGTGTGTGTGTGTGTGTGCGCGTGTGCGTGCGCGTGTGTGTGTGTGTGTGTGTGTGTGTGTGTGTGTGTGTGTGTGTGTGTGTGTGTGTGTGTGTTTGTGGGCGTGTGAAAGTGTGAAAGTGTGTGCAAGTGTGTGGTGGTGGGAGGGGAGGGGGGGGGGGGTGATACATCTATTCAGCATTCCCTCTGTTGTGTGTCTATTCAGCATCGTATTTTCAAAAGAAATCAGTTGTGAGCATGCGTGCCGTGTCAAGCTTGCCAGAGAACACATGCATAAACACCACCTGCTTTGTACAGGTATTGTATCTTGTGTCTGCAATGTATGCTCCACAGGCCTTGGCCTAAACGAAGGAAGTATAGTACTAACGGGTGCCGAAGAACGAACAGGCTAGAATTTCACCAAGCACAGCATACCAATGTATACACGGTGACTCAACTGCGCATAGACTGTAATACATGAAAATAAGAACGGTCTGGGCTAGGAGACTGACCCGCCAGTTCTTCGGCGACCGACAGTTCCGTATCCGTCCAAGTAGCTTTCTTGTAATGATCTACTGTTCATGGTTCTCCCCGTCTTCTTGTCGCAAACTTGCAGCTGCTTCGCCGCCAACGGGCCGCCCGCATCATTCAGGCAGCGTGGCGTGAGCATGCGGCCGAGAAGCACCGCTACGAAGCTAGCTACAAGAAGCTGAAGCACATGCTGCAAATGTGAGTGATGGCAGCACTGAGACTGAGAGGGTTCAAATTGGCGGGTTGGCATGGCGATAATAAGATCCTAAGGCTGACATGCAGCAAGTATTCATGAAACCAATGTACAAAAAGAGTTTGCTAGGAAGATCAACAGAAACTGGTTCAAGTGAATCCTGATGACGGCCCTACAAGTTGTAGATGGAGTTGATATTTGCTTCACGAAACTTAAGTTAAGTTGACAGCAAACTGAGCAAAGAACCTTAGAATGTGGATTTGCGCTTGCTCATACTTAAAGGGGAAGTTAAGCCAAAAATCAAAATTTCACCAGTTGTGTAGTCTTCGGGGTGCTGAGTCGAATGGTCTTGGTCCGAGAAAGCTGAGACGATCCCTTCCTACTTGAATCCCAATCGAACTCGCGCACTTCCACCAAAACTGGGTGACTGCGCCCTACTAGATGGGGATTTGTATGCAAAATGTCACTAAAAGCGCCATTTCGTTCTTATAAAAGTACGGATGACCACGATTGGCCCATATGTTGTAGTCTTTTGGACGCTGAGTCGACTGGTTTTGGTGTGAAAAGGCTGCGATGCAGCGTTCCTCCTTTATTTCCAATCGAACATGGTTGAACAAGCGGTCACGTGCTCCTGGGTGCCCAAATCACCTGGTCACCACGCCAGCAGGCGACAACTTTCACACCAAGGTTCAACTCGAGTTCAACTCGAGTGACAGGACTGAACCCAAGAAAGGTCAAACAGGCTAGTAAGTTGTACCCTGCAGGCACGGTGACCAGGTGACTGGTGTACGCAGGAGCACGTGACCACTTGTTCAACCATGTTCGATTGGGAATAAAGGAGGAACGCTGCATCGCAGCCTTTTCGGACCGAAACCAGTCGACTCAGCGTCCAAAAGACTACAACATATGGGCCAATCGCGGTCATCCGTGCTTTTATAAGAACGAAATGGCGCTTTTAGTGACATTTTGCTGCATACAAATCCCCATCTAGTAGGGCGCAGTCACCCAGTTTCGGTGGAAGTGCGCGAGTTCGATTGGGATTCAAGTAGGAAGGGAGCGTCTCAGCTTTCTCGGACCAGCACCCAGAAGACTACAACTGGTGAAATTTTGATTCTTGCCTTAACTTCCCCTTTAAACACTAGTCTTGATGGCTGGCACATTCACCCACATCAAGTGCCTATTGGCGTAAGCCATCGTGATAATACTAGTGGTGGTGGTGAAGTGACGGCAGTGAAGATTGCATGCCTAGGTTAACACTGCTCTGGGCCGCTCGGACCCGGGCCATTCAGGCAGACGCGAAGCAATGAACGCAGGCCTTGTTGTACTTTGTGGGTTGCTAATTGTTTTGCTGATTGTTTGTGTCTGCCAGGGAAAAGCGTCAAGCCTTTCTCTCGTTGGACACCGCTTCTTCGAACCGTGACAAGCTTGCCCCATCGCCGTCCGCACTGGCACCATCTTCTCTTACAAGGTGAGATGGGAATCTACACAGAGCTCAGTTGATGCATAGCAGGATCCTATGATGGGCCGGAATTTAGCCGCTTTAGGTGCAGAGGCATTGGAAGATATTCTACACTGGTGCGACTATGAAAAGGTGGGGCTGGACACGCCCCCCTCCCCGGAAATTTTAGGGAAATTGAGCCCAAATATTGCAAGTAGCCCATAATTATGTCTTTGCTTAAAAATCACAGGATAAAATCGTTGGTGCGGCTTTGGCTTTGGCCGCACCTGCCGCACCGGTTCCGACGCCCCCGCTGAGGTGAAGTCTGTGTGTAGCTGTCACACAACAGTGCACAGGGTCACGCTGGTCTTTGAAGACAGGTTGCCTTTCAAAACAAGTTCAATTGTGCAGTATTGGTGGTTGCAGGGGGCCATGGTAGAGAGAGAGAGACAAGGTACGACGTGTGAAATGTGTGAATGGCATGCGGAATGCTGGATGAGAACTTGTTGTGCGTGTGTTTTTACAGGAAGCGTCGCCTGACTCTGGCACCTCAGCGTGTACCTCGTCTGGACAGCGAAGAGCATGCACAGCTGGTGGCCTCGCTCACTAACATGTCAGCCACCTTGCCGGCGTCTGCCATCGATGAAGTGGACGGCAAGCTAGGGTGAGTGTGGTGAGGCGGTCTCGTGGAGCCTTTGCTCAGATGTTGTCGAAGGTCTGTGCGCTTGGACTAGGTCGCTTGTCGTTCGATATGACTGTTTTGTGTTCTTGTCGGAGATGCAGGTCCTTTTCACTGCCTAAGACTGAGAGCAGCAGCAATCAATCATGGTTCATTGCTTCACTGTGTTGTAAATGGGAAATGTGTCTGCTTCATTGAACTATGAGTTTTTGGCCCGAGAGTAATACTGTAGACTGTGCAAAGTAAGGTGACTGTTATAATGAATGTTTGTGACTTTGTCATCTGATGTCATCTTTCCTCTCAGAGCTAGATCCAGCGCTGAGCAGTCATCTGAGAAGCAGGATTCGTCTTCCACCCTGGGTTCATCTGACAGGCAAGCTCCAACAGGGAGGAAAGACAAGCCTACTCCACCTGGCGTGACACCGAAGCAGCTCACAATCTCCATCAAGCCTGCAAGCAGTACCGGGCACAAAGCCGAGAAGCATGCGGCCAAGGCACTGCCACCCGTTGTGGGAAAGCGGAAAGGTAGGTGTGTGTGTGGGTGGGTGTTTGTTTGTGCATATACACGGTGTGTGTGCTTGTGTGTGTTTATGTATGTGTGTGCGTATGTGCATTTCAATGGTGTGTGTGTGTGTGGGGGGGGGGGGTTGTGTCTGACTGCATGTTCCAATGCATGTGTATGCGCTGGTGGGATACTTGACATCGTATCTACCTCTGCACATGTTCATAACTTTCCTTCAGGGCAACCTGTAGCAACCCCATCTGGCCGGTCGCGGAGATCTGGTCGACAGGAAACACGGCCGAACACACTGGACACGGTACGTACAATGTATGCATGCATGTACACTCCGCAACGGCTTGTGGATAATGACCCTCGGTGGTGCATGAGAAAAGTGCTGTTAGTCGGGAATTGTTGCTATACATGAGGTTAAGAGGATGCGTTCGTTTTAGCTACTTGGTAGAGTAGAGTAGAGTCACTCTACCGATAGAGGTAGATGGTAGAGGCAAATTTACGAACGCTGTTCTACCGGATTTAGTAGTTTACACGATGTGTACGTGAAATGTTCCTTTTTTGGATGGAGTTGTGTACAAATCCTTGACCTTGCTGGAAATCCCGTAGCTCTACCGACGTCTACCGGATCCTACCAACTGTTTCCTGGTAGAGCCGGTAGAGGAAAGTAGAATCTACCCTTTTGAGTGGAATTTTTTTCTTTCAAAAAATGAACACCTCTACCGAAAGAAGTAGTTTCTACCCAAACCTGTAGATCAAAAACGAACGCCCCCTAAGAGTGTGCAGTCACATGATCACTACAGTAGGCCTGAAGATTGTGTCGTTATTCATGAGTTGTTGCTATACCAAATATTGCTATTCATGAGGTTGACTGTACTTTGAAGTACCACCATTACATGGAGACATACTGTCCAATTTTTGGACGACATTCACATCGCTCCAATCATGTGACCGGTAGCCTAAAGACCTTGCTTGCAAACATACCCAGTGCCGCACCGTGAGTGCGCTGTTGCTGTTCACTGTTCATGCGGCTGTGTAGATTCAGCAGCTGGAACATTCCATTATGCACCGCGACGCCGAAATACAGCGGCTGCGCGAGGAGAACCAACGCCTGCTGGCAAAGGAGAAAGAAGAGGTAGGCCGGGGTAGGCACAACAGAAACCCATTGAAAGAGTAAATGTTCCAGATTGATAGCACATGGTGTGTCTGCTTGAGACTTTTGTTTAGAGAAGTATGGTGTATTTACTAAAATAAATGCAGACTGAAGTTATGTCTCTCTTGTCTCTTCTGTTTCCTCCGAGATAAGAATGCAATAATACTAAGAAGAAGGACACACTTCAGGCTCTTCAACAACATCTTGAAATCTTGAAATTTGTATGAGACAAGACTTGAAAGCATGCTCGTGAAAATGTTCAAGATCTTGTTGAAGAGCCTTAAGTGTGTGTGTGTCCTTCTGCTTAGCACTATATCTGTTCTGTGAAGTTTGTGTCGCGGTTTCTCCCATCAACACGTCATAATTGTGTGTGGCGTAAGACTGCAGGACGGCTCACCTGCATGACGGTAGTAGTGAAGTCTTTGTGGATAGAGGGATTGAGCCGGGAAAGAGTTGGTACAGTGAGTGCTGCTCGATGGAGTACCGTGCACCACCCGTACACCACACTTTGCCCACAAACAGTCCGTCAAGATCGATCACTAGTACTTTACCAACTGTACACAATACAGCTCTTTCACTGAGTCTGAGTTTGAGTTGGTGCTGCTGCTGTTGCATGGTGCATACTTGTTGGTCCTTCCATTCAGCGCATTGCCAGTACCCGACTGCCCACAGTGCGGGTCTCCGAAGCGACAAAGCAGCGCCGGATCGTCCGCCAACCGTCCGCCAGGCCACACCGGGCGGCAATGGCAGTGCTGCAGTAAGTTAAAAAAACCTTTATGTCCGTACGTACGTATGTGAACGATTGGCCAATCAGAGATGGTTTTGCAACATGTCAGCCTTTGGGATTGCTCTGACCAGAATCCTCCTTGTGTAGATGGAGCTGGAGTGAATGGATCGGCAAACTAACTATCAACCTGCCTCAGCCCTGTTCACATCTCAGACTTCTGTCATTTTCCATGATTGTTCCTGCTCTGTTTCATTGTAGAAAAGCGAAGAGTCCCGATTCGGCGATCAACACTGCAATGTATGTCAATGGCTTGGCAGGGACGGAGCAGGATTATCAACAGCGATGTGATGACCTGAAAGTCCTGCTGCAGTCGATGGAGGAATCTGGGAACCGACCGGGCAGCAGAACTTCCAACAGGCCTGTCTTGGTATGTGCTTTATCCATTGGTTATTGTGAACTGTCTTGTCAAGCGTGCAGGGTACTCCATACACTATTTTTCTTTCCTGTGAAAAAAATGTAATTATCTGGTCACAACCCCCCCCCCCCCCCCAACAAAACACTATCCTCTCTTGTACCGTAAGCTGCTGGTTTCACCATGATGTCATCCTTCCTGCATGTCACAGTGTGCTGCCGCTTGACACGCGTTCATGACTCAATCCCTGTGTGCGTTCACATGATTGTGTTGGTTTCCGCAGGTGGACTCGTTGTCGCCAAGGTCCCAGAAGGCAGAAGCCGAGCGAATGCAGGGTCTGCAGCGTGCCCTGGACGAAGCAGCCCGCCTGCGCTCCGAGACCGAACGCCTGTCGCAGAAAGTGTTCAACCGCATTGGCCAGCCACAGAGCTGATGACTGAGCGCGAGCTATTGGCCACCGATCGCCAACAAGCAACTCAAGTTGATAACCGTGACTACCATATAGCTGTGGCTGAGGGTGGGCACAGTACGCCTAATCTGTGCACATGCACCTGCACCTGCGCTCCGAGACCGAGCGCCTGTCACAGAACTTGAGGTATTCAACCGCATTGGCCTGAGCCGCAGAGCTGACTGAACGCTAACTACTACTTGCCGGCAACCGTTCGCCAACAAGCAACTCATTATAGTAGTAGCACTCAGCTACCCGGCAATGTGGCGTGGTGGTGGTGGTACCCCCGGCTGGTGGACACAGTACTTCTGTGTGCTAAGCGGTCCCACGTGCCCGGCCTGAGCGCTCTGCTAAGTCTGAGCGGCACAGTGCTCGTCGCTGCAGTACTCTGCGTACAAGAGCCTGAGGCGAGTATCAAGCTCATTCGTTGTCTCTCGCATCAGTGCTTGCTGATCATGGTCGTAGGCAACACAGCCAGCATTGCTCCCCGAGTTGTAGCGCTCTGGGGTTTCTCCGTCCGAGCGTCTCGGAGAGTCTTGAAGCCACTTGATATTCGCAACGGCAGGTTCAAGCGGCTGTTTGATTTGTACATATAATGCATCCGAAGTTGAGCTGTTGAACTGAGCCCATGTTGTTTCCACCGCTGTCATTAAAATAATGTCTGGTGCACTGTACACTGTGTATGCGTGTATTTTTTGAGATACTATGATTCGGCACATACACCACACAGTCTATATTCACGGACGGCACGGTGGCACTATCTAAAATGGTCTGTGGCTAGTCTTGCACCTACATGTACATGTACATGTAGGTGTACACTGGCCGTGCTGCGGGCCAGCTGTGAATTCTGCATGATTCCGGCTGGATCATGGCTTTGCCGCGTGACAGTCACGTTTTAGTGCAAGCACGGACTTGTGCAATGATTCGGCTTGCTTCGTGTGTATACCAGTTTGCCATGTGCACCGGCTATCCACTAGGTGCGTGTACCCGCAATCCCACATATGGATTTTTTTGCACGGTATCGTCGAGTATTGAGTACATGTACATGTGTGTTAGGTGGTTGGTTGGTTGGTTGCTTGTTTTTATTACCGTATTTCAGTTCGTTGCCTCAACAGTACAAACGGTAGAAATATCAAGAGGGACGAATGAAAGAGAAAGTAAAACAGAGCAGATAGGGAGTCTCAGTCAGAGCACACACACACACTTGAACTGCAGTCCATGCGCATGTACATTAAATTGTTGTCACCGACTTCTCTTGCTCATACTAGTCGCATGACTTGTGCATGCTGTCTGTTCCCAAATACAATTACCTGGCATTTGACGATTCCCTGGAGTCGGCTGGACCCTGCTTCCGAGTAAGGCCGCGGTCACACATGAAAAGCTTGCACCGCTTTTGCGGAGGCGGAAAGCGGAACTACCACAGCCGCTTTGGCGGACCACACGATGCAGCGGTCACACATACATGTAGACTACTGTGCTCCTCAACGCTCCGCTTTGGCGGAGAGAATGCAAATGCAGCACGTACTATGAAATTTTAGATGTTCTTGTCCGAGTTGAAGCGACCTTCGCTTGTACAAGTAGAGCTATCGTGGATCGCTGACAGGCTGCTGAATGTCTCCTGTCAAGTACACTCGTGGATTTGGGGCGCATTCACTGCGGCCCAGTACAGGTGTATTTGAATATTACTAGTTTGGTTTACATCAATATCAAATTCAAATAGTTGTATAGCAGGGTGTCGTTGCCTCCTTCTTGTCCGAGTTGAAGCGACCTTCGCTTGTACAAGTAGAGCTATCGTGGATCGCTCACAGGCTGCTGAATGTCTCCTGTCAAGTACACTCGTGGATTTGGGGCACATTCACTGCGGCCCAGCACGGGTGTATTTGAATATTAGTTTAGTTTACATCAATATCAAATTCAAATAGTTTTATAGCAGGGTGTCGTTGCCTCCTCCATGATCCATCATCGACCCAGCGACTGCGTGGATGCCTGCAGTTGCAGTGAGGGTGTGGCACAGTACTCTACTACTCCCTGGTTGCAGTCCTAGTGTTGCATACTCTGGTGGACGTATTGCTTGGAGAGTGTTGGAGATCGTCCGCGATCAGGGCCAATGAGTTGGGCGACGGATTCCCTCACCAAGTATCCACTCATAACGATGCAGTATTGTTTGCGAGATCTCCAGAACGTACAGTTCATTGGCAAAGAAGAACAATATGAAAACTGAATACCAAACGGCAACCAAACAACACCAGAACTCAGTGCAGAAGTAGCACACCAAACTCCAAAGCCATCACCATGCGGGTTCCGCCAAAGCGGTTCCGCGAAAGCGGAGGGTCCGCTCGCATTTTTTTGGCGTAGCAAAATCCAAACTTTCCGCCAAAGCGTAACTTACGCCTCCGCCGTTGCCGAGGCAACGGCGGAAGCGTAAGTTACGCTTTGGCGGAACCGCCAAAAAAAGTGCATGTGTGACCGGGGCCTAAAGCTCCCTGGCGCCATGGCTCCGAGTCGAGTCTGAGTGTGACCATGGTGACTCTGATCTGAAGCAAGGAGTAGTAAAATGTCGGTATTTTACTACTCTCTGATCTGACTAGTCGACTGTCTACGTCTGTAGACTGAGTGTGACGGTGAAGTGATCAAACGCAAAGACCCAATGACGTGATCGACTTCAATGACAAAACAAAAGTGAAAAGGTTGCTGAACTGCTGTGAATGAAAACAATTTTGAGGAATGGACTGGTACATGGTGTCCATTTGAGCACCTGAGTTGTTAGGAGTGGCATTCAATCGACTATTGCTCCATCCTCCAGCCACGGAGCTGGTACCCGTGGCTAAACCGAGTTGGGAGACATGCCGCGACCTAATGTGACAGGAATTTCTCCCAGGGAAGGCAGACCTGGCCGTCAGATCACGATTCGTGGAGAAAATCTCGGTGTGGATGGCAGCGATGTGAAGAGTGAGTTATTCGCGATCGTTACAGATAGGTTTCAGTACTGCAAGACGGTTTATTTGTGCTCCATGGGTATCCCACGAACGCTGATGGCTCATGCGGCAGAGAGATATGATTTTTTCATATCACATACAGTAACAACTTCAGTATGACGTACATGTAGGCCTGTATGGCCAATGGGCAATACAGATCGGTACGTTGTAGCCGAGGTACACGTACTGTACTATAAGTAAGATCAAGAGTACACAATACCCAAGAGCGTGCAATTCCACTGTACTGTGGGTGCTGTCCCGATAGAATTTCAAGTTGACGTCATTTTTATGATGCAATGCGCATTGTACACGTATTATCAGACATATCCTGGACCTGTGGTTGGCGAACCCCCATTTTATCCTGTGCAAACTAGTTCAAGGAAACACGTGGGATACGTTGACACCCCGTTGTAAATCACTCATGTGAAGAGCATTGCATCATAAATGATGACGTCAACTTGAAATTCTGCCAGGACAGCAGGGTATGCGGGAGTTGCACACTCTGGGGGGTTATGTGCTCTTGCTAAGGTCAAATGATGGGTAAACGTAATGCATGGTCCTCCGAAACAGCCAGGAGGGTAAGCAGCTTACGACCCGTTCCATCATTGAGTCGACACTTGGAGGCATGTTGCTGGTGTGTTGACCGAGCTCGACTGAAGAGCAATTGCGGTGGGGAGTGGGGACTCGATGTCCTCGAAAATAATACGTTTGACAACTCCCAAAATGTTACTGTTGAAGAACCTGAACAGAGGTGCGTCCTCTTTCTATGTGAAATATTACGTTCCACTTGTAAACACTTCCATTCCCCGAATAGGCTCTCAGCTGCACAACATGAATCATTGAATGAAAAAGGATTGCCAGTATTTCGCCCATTGGGCATCATCACGGCATTGATTGATACCTATGCAAAGAAAACGCTGCAGTCGAGTTGGACAGTTATTGGGAAATAGTACTTTTTATGCTTTATTCAGAGTACTTGCTACTGGAATTCCACAGTACGTGAATTGCATCGTCTAAGTGTAAAAAAGAGAGAGCAAAAACAAGTAACCAACTGCAGCTAGCGACAGTGGCAGTATTATTAGTGTTGTATGAACAGTAGTATATATACGCTTAAGAGTGTACATGTACTAATGTTTTGTATAACACGGAACAGACAGTGAATGCACGCAAAACATAGCTTCAGCTGTAGCTTTGCCAGACTCCCAAACACATACACAAAGGCATCATGTTGTGGTATGCTGCATCGTAGACCTGTATACAGCATGTGCTCTCTCTCTCTCTCTCTCTCTCTCTCTCTCTCTCTCTCTCTCTCTCTCTCTCTCTCTCTCTCTCTCTCTCTCTCTCTCTCTCTCTCTCTCTCTCTCTCTCTCTCTCTCTCTCTCTCTCTCTCTCTCTCTCTCTCTCTCTCTCTCCTCTCTCTCCTCTCTCTCTCTCTCTCTCTCTCTCTCTCTCTCTCTCTCTCTCTCTCTCTCTCTCTCTCTCTCTCTCTCTCTCTCTCTCTCTCTCTCTCTCTCTCTCTCTCTCTCTCTCTCTCTCTCTCTCTCTCTCTCTCTCTCTCTCTCTCTCTCTCTCTCTCTCTCTCTCTCTCTCTCTCTCTCTCTCTCTCTCTCTCTCTCTCTCTCTTTCTCTCTCTCTCTCACTCTCCCTATCTCTCTATCCCTCTCTATTCAGCTGAGCAAATGCTGTAAAGAGGGTTGCCCCTGCTACACTCAGTTC